>NC_069502.1:305774578-306116842 GCF_027579735.1 Bombina bombina | reverse complement strand
GGAGAGACGTAGAGGGGAGGAGCTATATGCAGCTCTGCTGGGTGAATCCTCTTGCACTTCCTGTTGGGGAGGAGTAATATCCCAGAAGTAATGATGACCCGTGGACTGATCACACTTAACAGAAGAAATAAGACTTACTTACCCCAGGACACTCATCTACATGTAGTAGAAAGCCAAACCAGTACTGAAACGAGAATCAGCAGAGGTAATGGTATATATAAGAGTATATCGTCGATCTGAAAAGGGAGGTAAGAGATGAATCTCTACGACCGATAACAGAGAACCTATGAAATAGACCCCGTAGAAGGAGATCACTGCATTCAAATAGGCAATACTCTCTTCACATCCCTCTGACATTCACTGCACGCTGAGAGGAAAACCGGGCTCCAACTTGCTGCGGAGCGCATATCAACGTAGAATCTAGCACAAACTTACTTCACCACCTCCATCGGAGGCAAAGTTTGTAAAACTGAATTGTGGGTGTGGTGAGGGGTGTATTTATAGGCATTTTGAGGTTTGGGAAACTTTGCCCCTCCTGGTAGGAATGTATATCCCATACGTCACTAGCTCATGGACTCTTGCTAATTACATGAAAGAAAACAGCATCGGCCCCTCAACCTCCTGTGTCCCTAATATGTAGCCACAAATGTTTTATTAAATAGATACATGACAGATAGATGTAAACGTACACCTGTTCATCAACTCAGAGAAGATTTATATTTTTTTAAATTTGAGGGAAGAAGAAAAAAATTAACATTAAGGCAGCTTTAACACTAACATCCACTTAAAGCTAACTTACCTGTTGGTTGAGGAAAAACTGAAGTGATGGGCCCAGGGGCTGCAAGGGGTTGGTAGCTTGGAAACAATGGTGGTGGAGGCTGAAGTGGGAAATTAGCTCCAATTGTGCTCTGAGCATTACAGTGGGGAAACAAAAAAAAGGAACAAATATTGTACAGTCATTATGAAAGAATTTTAGGCAAAACATGTTCTAATTAAAAAAAATATAATATATACACATACATATATATATATATATATATATACATACATACACACACACAAATATATATATTACACACACACACACACACACATATATATATATATATATATATATACACACACACACATATAAATATATATACACACAGTACATATGTGTGTGTGTATGTATATATATATATATATATATATGTATATGAACAAGGAAGAGTCCAGACAGGGAGCTCAAAGCAAGTGAGTGTTTTATTTACAAAAAAACACACAAGGAATTTTCCAACAGAAGAATACAGCCCCAACATTATCTAGTTATTTGATAAAGCATTTTGTTAAATTGTGGACTTAAAATGTTATTTGCTCGGATTACAATGTTCTTTGATATATCTAGGGCTCTATGACCTATAGAGAATAAAATTCCAGTCTTTAAAACATATGTAACACTAGTTAATTAAATAACATGAAAGAGAAAGATTCACTAATGTTTTCAATATATCTCCAAACTAATCAATTATACCATAAATTCTAGTACTTTAAAGGAAGAAGAAATGCACAGAATTTGTGAAGAGCTTTCCTGCAAAAGATAAATAAAAGTTATTCATTTATTTACCAGCCTTTGCAGAGCAAACAATGCAGCTTTCTCCTTAGCTTCATTTTCAGCATGACACTGAGGACCATGTATAATCAAACCACTTGACAGCTTCACTTGACAGACTGTCAGGGCCTGTAACAAATGCAAAGCATTTCAGTGAGACTGGTTAGGAAACTAAACTGGTTAGCAATGTCAACTAATAGGTAGGTTTATAACTGACAAAACACAAGTTACAACTATTAGACATTATACCTAAAATAAATAGTTTTTAAGGTAAGTGACTTATACTATATATATATATATATGTCATCTTTAATGCAGTATACTTCAAATATGGTTGTATAAATGTAATTATTCCAGTGTTCTTATAAATAGAAGAGCCACCCTCATATCAGTGCAAAAGTCACCATGCAACCTTTGTTTTGTTTTTTTATAATTTTGCAGATGGCTGCAGAGAAAGCTGAGAATTGTTCCAGAGATAGTATATAGAAGTGAATGGGGTTTCCCGGGAACAGAGGGGAGGGAGTATATAATGCATTTATAATGCAACAGAGGGAGAATGTAGACTATATACCGCAAGGTGTTAGTCCCTTTACTATAAAACCCTCACCATAACTGCATGATGTTAATCAAATACTAAACAAAAAATTAGTTTTCTTGAGTAATGGTTTAATTTTCATAATGCAAGTGTATCAACAGTATGTCTCCACCAGCTGCCAATTAGGTTGTAAACTCTCTTGAAAGTATGACTCCTAAATGCCTCTGCTTCTAGGGCTAAGTATTGTTTTTAATTATTGCATATGATAGTGAAATGCAAAGTTGTATTACAAACAAATGATGCTATCAGCATCCTTCTTAGATTCTGAATTTCTCTCACCTGCGGCGTTCTCAGGAAGGAGAATTCTGGTGGGTGCATTCCAACAAGAGAACAAATACGTGAGAGTTCAGACACTGGGGTACCCATAGGTGGTGGCTGTGAAAGAAGAGGTGATCGTAGTAGCTCTGAGTTGGAGGCACCAACATATGGTCCTGCTCCTTGAGACTTGCTCATATGAGCAGCTGCGTAACACAAACGTTTCAGAATGTCACATGATAAGATAATTGCAACAAAATTTAAAACGTCAGAAATATAAGTAACCTATGAACTGATAAAATTATGTGCTAAAACATAGGGTATTTATGTGGAGATGAAAAAACAAGAGAAAAATGTTTGTTGCTTTTTCGACATACTCCGTAAATGCCCTAAGTGGTCCAAAAGAATACTTGATACCTACCAATCTGCTTAGGTTGCCGGTTCTGAGAGTCCTTTTTAATATCCTTAGGCTGATCTGCAGTATCCGAGCTATCAATCTTCAGTATTTCCCTCAACATTTGTGTTCCTTTCTAAAGGTGGAAGAAAAAAACAATATATATACTAATATCCAAATAATATAAACATAAAAAAAACAGATAGTATTTGAAAAGCATTTGCTTTTACATAGGGTAAGCTGAGCAAAGTCAATCTTTTCTACAGGAAGCGCAAGCTTGATAACTATGAAAGTAAGATACAATAATGGGTCTTGAACTTTGTAAAATTGTATTGTCATTAATTGTCTCCTTGTAATATAATCTGGCTGAAATCTAGGTTTGTGCAGATGCCTAACTAAAATCTAATAGGAATAACAAAACCGCTATCGAACATAATTTTGTGAACAAAATACTGCATAAAGTGATTAAGGAACAAAATTTGATTCTGATTAGGTTTATTTATTTTTTAAAGTTTTTTTCCTCTTCTTGTTAAAGATAAAAAAAAATGTTAACATGGAAAAGCAGATATGCGTTATTTTTGCTTTATATCCACTAATTAACTACACTCAGAGCGTCAAATTAAGGGAATTCTTTAGCCTTACATTTAAAGAGTAGTACATATGCCTAGTGTCATATATCCGGAAATTCTACGGATTAAATAAACACAATCCAACAAGAAAGTAATTGCCAGTTTTATGCAGTGACATTGTAACAATTATTGCAAATGTCTGTCTGCATTAGAAACTGATGAAGTTTTAAAGAATCAGAACTCTAACCATAAAATTTACATTCAGGCTATGCTTGACCATATCTAATCCTCAACAGATCAGACAGAGAATAAACAACGAGAGGCCTATTGTTTAAGGGAGAGAAAGGAAATGAACATGCCCCAGAACCAAATTTCCATAAATGTCTCCCTTATGAGTTCATAAATTATTAAACTGTATATTCAGTAGAATCTAATACTATTTACTATTCTTGAGGGAACAACTCAGCAGTATATAGAAAACTAAAGATTGCAGTGAATGAAATTCAGAGTTAAGAATATATTACAAAGTAATATTCCATACCGGGATTAATAAATGATTACATAGTTATATAGCAAATGTGGTAAGAACAACTGCAGTATATAAAGTTAACTAACGCCCTAAAAATAATATAAGTATATTATAGGCAAATGAGTAAACAGACCTGCTTAACCTCTTTGCCATTGAGCCATTTCACACTCTGTTTTTAGCTATTTGACACTTACAAAAAAAATTGTGAGATACCCACACAACTTATATCTCATTTTTCAGTAAACCAAGCATTTCTTTTTAGAAAATAACTAGCATATGTGTATCATTTTCTATGGCATACATGGCATGCATCAGCACAGGAGCCATTATTTATTAATGATTGCAAACACACATCATATGGTCACACACTTAGCTTCGATTCACTTTCCCAAAACCAAAACATTTATGATTTTATACCTATGTTGTTCAATAAATAGAATTAATTTTTTTTTTTTTTTTTTTTTTGCCACTTCTATCAATTTATGCAGAAAATGAGTAGGTATAAAACATCTAACCATAAAGGTATTTAGATACGTTATAAAATTACACTAAAATACAGATTTCCCAGAGAAGTGGGCCTTCACTCATGACAAATATTTGCTTCTATTCCTGCCAAACCTTACACGGGGTAGCAAAAATACTAATAATGACATGTTTTGGTGCAACTACTTGTTTATTTTAGGTGTATTATTAATATTCTTAACATCACAATTAAATGAGATGTTGCTGCCAAGTGATCAGTATTACTATGCTCATTGCTTGATAATTAGAAAGACATAAAAAACCTTATTTGACTAGTGAGACTTAAATAATCTTAAAAATAGGGGCACTTTAATTCATTAAACTTTACAAAGATGCTTATTTTTTAAAATACTTACCTTTAGTTGGTAAACATAACGCCGATCTTCCACCAGTATCTCCGACTGTATATAGCATATTGTTGACAAACCGGGCTTCCTCCAATCTTTGCGTGCCCCACGGACTCGATGCCATAGGGGGCACGCAACGATTGTAGGAAGCAGGATTCGTCATCTATATGCTAAAGAAAGTAGGAGATGCAGAGGATGGGTGTTATGTTTACCATAACACACTGGTATTTTAAAAAACAAGTGTCTCCTGTAAAGTTTAATGACTTAAGATTATTATTTGATACTGGGCTTTAATTCATTAAAGTTTACAATCACTTTAAAATTAGACTGGGGGGCATGATCCCCTCATTCACATGATCCCCTCTTATTATCATTCTCAATTAGCATAAATGACCTGTTTCCTAGTGAGGCAGGCATTTGAAATAGGGGAGTCTGCCTTTTCAAATGAGAGTGGAGACAGGAGTTCCATCATAACGCCCCCCCCCCCCCCCCCCATGAGCTAGTGATGTATGGGATATACAATCCTACCAGGAGGGGCAAAGTTTCCCAAACATCAAAATGCCTATAAATACACCCCTCACCACACCCACAATTCAGTTTAACGAATAGCCAAGTAGTGGGGTGATAAAGAAATGAGTAAAAAGCATCAACAAAGGAATTTGGAAATAATTGTGCTTTATACAAAAAATCATAACCACCATAAAAAGGGTGGGTCTCATGGACTCTTGCCAATATGAAAGAAATTAATTTATCAGGTAAGTACATAAATTATGTTTTCTTTCATGTAATTGGTAAGAGTCCATCAGCTAGTGACGTATGGGATAGTAATACTCAAGATGTGGAACTCCACACAAGAGTCACTAGAGAGGGAGGGATAAAATAAAAACAGCCATTTTCTGCTGAAAATATGAAATCCACAATCAAAAAAATAAGTTTTTTTTCTCAAAAATGAAGGGAAAAAACTTAAAACATAAGCAGAGGAGTCAAACTGAAACAGCTGCCTGAAGAAATTTTCTACCAAAAACTGTTTCTGAAGAAGCAAATACATCAAAACGGTAGAATTTAGTAAATGTATGCAAAAAAGACCAAGTTGCTGCTTTGCAAATCTGATCAACTGAAGCTTCATTCTTAAAAGCCCACGAAGTGGAGACTGATCTAGTAGAATGAGCTGTAATTCTCTGAGGCGGGGCCTGACCCGACTCCAAATAAGCCTGATGAATCAAAAGCTTTAACCAAGATGCCAAGGAAATGGCAGAAGCCTTCTGACCTTTCCTAGAACCAGAAAAGATAACCGACTAGAAGTCTTCCTGAAATCTTTAGTAGCTTAAACATAATATTTCAAAGCTCTTACCACATCCAAAGAATGTAAGGATCTCTCCAAAGAATTCTTAGGATTAGGACATAAAGAAGGGACAACAATTTATCTATTAATGTTGTTAGAATTCACAACCTTAGGTAAGAATTTAAATGAAGTCCGCAAAACCGCCTTATCCTGATGGAAAAACAGAAAAGAAGATTCACAAGAAAGAGCAGATAATTTAGAAACTCTACTAGCAAAAGAGATGGCCAAAAGGAACAACACTTTACAAGAAAGTAGTTTAATGTCCAAAGAATGCATAGGCTCAAAAGGAGGAGCCTGTAAAGCCTACAAAACCAAATTAAGACTCCAAGGAGGAGAGTATGATTTAATGACAGGCTTGATACGGACCAAAGCCTGTACAAAACAGTGAATATCAGGAAGATTAGCAATCTTTCTGTGAAATAAAACAGAAAGAGCAGAGATTTGTCCCTTCAAGGAACTTGCAGACAAAACCTTATCCAAACCATCCTGAAGAAACTGTAAAATTCTAGGAATTCTAAAAGAATGCCAGGAGAATTTATGAGAACCATGAAATTTAAGTCTTCCAAACTCAAAAATAAATCTTCCTAGACACAGATTTACAAGCCTGTAACATAGTATTAATCACTGAGTCAGAGAAACCTCTATGACTAAGCACTAGGCGTTCAATTTCCATACCTTCAAATTTAATGATTTGAGATCTTGATGGAAAAACAGACTTTGAGATAGAAGGTCTGGCCTTAATGGAAGTGGCCAAGGTTGGCAGCTGGACATCCGAACAAGATCTGCATACCAAAACCTGTGAGGCCATGCTGGAGCTACCAGCAACACAAACGACTGTTCCATGATGATTTTGGAGATCACTCTTGGAAGAAGAACTAGAGGTGGGAAAATATAAACAGGTTGGTAACACCAAGGAACTATTAACACATCCACCGCTTCCGCCTGAGGATCACTGGACCTGGAAAGGTATCTTGGTAGTTTCTTGTTTAGATGGGAAGCCATCAGATCTATTTCTGGAAGACCCCATATCTGAACAATCTGAGAAAACACATATGGATGGAGCAACCACGCCCCCGTATGTAAAGTCTGACGGCTGAGATAATCCGCTTCCCAATTGTCTATACCTAGGATATGAACCGCAGAAATTAAACAGGAGTTGGATTCCGCCCAAGCAAGAATCAGAGATACTTCTTTCATAGCTTGGGGACTGGGAGTCCCACCCTGATGATTGACATATGCCACAGTTGTGATATTGTCTGTCTGAAAACAAATGAACAGTTCTCTCTTCAACAGAGGCCAAACCTGAAGAGCCCTGTAAATAGCACAGAGTTCTAAAATATTGATTGGTAATCTCGCCTCTTGAGATTTCCAAACCCCTTGTGCTGTCAGAGATCCCCAGACAGCTCCCCAACCTGAAAGACTTGCATCTGTAGTGATTAAAGTTCAGGTTGGATGAACAAAAGAGGCCCCTTGAACTATACGATGGTGGTCTAACGACCAAGTCAGAGAGAGTCGAACATTGGGATTTAAGGATATTAATTGTGATATCTTCGTATAATCCCTGCACTATTGATTCAGCATACAAAGTTGGAGAGGTGTCATGTGAAAACGAGCAAAGGGGATCGTGTCCGCTGCTGCAGTCATGACACCTAAAACTTCCATGCACATAGCTACTGAAGGGAAAGATTGAGACTGAAGGTTCCGACAAGCTGAAACCAATTTTAATTGTCTCTTGTCTTTTAGAGACAGAGTCATGAACACTGAATCTATCTGGAAACCTAAAAAGGTGACCCTTGTCTGAAGAATCAAATAACTTTTTGGTAAATTGATCCTCCAACCATGTCTTCGAAGAAACAACACTAGTTGATTTGTGTGAGATTCTTCAGGATGTAAAGACTGAGCTAGTACCAAGATATCGTCCAAATAAGGAAACACCGCAATACCCCGTTCTCTGATTAGAGAGAGTAGGGCACCGAGAACCTTTGAAAAGATTCTTGGAGCGGTCGTTGGCCAAAAGGAAGAGCGACAAATTGGTAATGCTTGTCTAGAAAAGAGAATCTCAGAAACTGATAATAATATGGATGAATCAGATTATGAATACATGATCCTGTAAGTCTATTATGGACATATAATGCCCTTGCTGAACCTAAGGCAGAAAAGCCGTTATAGTCACCATTTTGAAAGTTGGCACTCTTACATACCGATTCAAAATTTTCAGATCCAGAACTGGCCTGAATGAATTTTCTTTCTTTGGGACAATGAATAGATTTGAATAAAATTCCAGACCCTGTTCCTGAAACGGAACTGGTATGATTACTCCTGAAAGCTCCATGTCTGAAACACACTTCAGAAAAGCCTGAGCCTTTACTGGATTTGCTGGAATGCGTGAGAGGAAAAAATCTTCTCACAGGAGGTCTTACTCTGAATACTATTTGGTACCCTTGAGAGACAATACTCCGCATCCATTGATTTTGGACAGAATTTGCCTAAATATCTTTGAAAAAATCTTAATCTGCCCCCTACCAGCTGAGCTGGAATGAGGGCCCCACCTTAATGCAGACTTGGGGGCTGGCTTTGGTTTCTTAAACGGCATGGATTTATTCCAACTTCAAGGTGGTTTCCAATTGGAACCAGATTCTTTGGGGGAAGGATTAGGTTTCTGTTCCTTATTTTGTCGAAAGGAACGAAAACGGTTAGAAGCTTTAAATTTACCCTTAGGTCTTTTATCCTGAGGCAAAAATACTCCCATCCCCCCAGTGACAGTTGATATAATTGAATCCAACTGAGAACCAAATAACTTATTACCTTGGAAAGAAAGAGATAGTAATCTTGACTTAGATACCATGTCAGCATTCCAATATTTGAGCCACAAAGTTCTTCTAGCTAAAATAACTAAATACATAGATTTAACATAAATTTTGATGATATCAAAAATGGCATCACAGATAAAATGATTAGCATGTTGAAGCAAGCGAACAATGCTAGACAAATCAGGATCCATTTCCTGTTGCGCTAAACTTTCCAAACAAAAAGTTGATGCAGCTGCAACATCAGCCAAAGAATTGGCAGGCCTGAGAAGATGACCAGAATATAAATAGGCTTTCCTTAGTTAGGATTCAAGTTTAATATCTAAATGATCTTTAAAAGAAATACTATCTTCCATAGGAATAGTAGTACATTTAGCAAGAGTAGAAATAGTCCCATCAACTCTAAGGATTTTTTCCCAAAACTAACATCTAACTGCTGGCAAAGGATATGATTTTTTAAACATTGAAGAAGGAATAAAAGTACCACCAGGCCTATTCCATTCCTTAGAAATCATATCAGAAATAGCATCAGGAACTGGAAAAACCTCTGGAGTAACCACAGGAGGTTTATAAACAGAATTTAAATGTTTACTAGATTTAATATCAAGAGGGCTAATTTCCTCAATATCCAATGTAATCAACACTTCTTTTAACAAGGAACGAATTTCAATTTTAAATAAATGAGTAGATTTGTCAGTGTCAATATCTGAGGAAGGATCTTCTGAATCAGATAGATCTTCATCAGAGGCGGATAATTCATTATGTTGTCGGTCATTTGAAATTTCATCAACTTTATGAGAAGTTTTAAAAGACCTTTTACGTCTATTAAAAGGCGGGATGGCAGACAAAGCCTTCTGAATTGCATCAGCAATAAAATATTTTAAATTCACAGGTATATCTTGTACATTAGATGTTAAAGGAACAACAGACGTACTATTACTGATGGACACATTCTCTGCATGTAAAAGTTTATCATGACAACTATTACATACCACAGCTGGAGATATAATCTCCACAAATTTACAACAAATGCACTTAGCTTTGGTAGAACTGTTATCATGCAGCAGGGTTGCAACAGTGGTTTCTGAGACAGGATCAGATTGAGACATCTTGCAAATGTTAGAGAAAAAATAACATTTAAAGCAAAATGATCAATTTCCTTATATGGCAGTTTCAGGAATGGGAAAAAAATGCAAACAGCATAGCCCTCTGATAGAAGAAATGGCAAGAGGCATATAGGAATGGGGTTTTAAATAATGAAATAATTTCCCAAGTATGACGCACAACGCAAACAAAAAATTTTTTGGAGCTAACAACATCCGGAAATAACACACTCGCGTCATTGTAGACGCAACCTTGTGTAAGGAACTCGGCGTCAACTAAGACGCCGGAAATTACGAAATTTGCGTCATCTGACGTATCTTCGCGGCAAAAAAATCTTGCGCCAAAAATGACGTAATAAACCTTAGCATTTTGCGCCTTCGCAAGCCTAATTTTACCAGCGAAATTTAATGAAAAAATTGTCCATTGAAAAAAAGACTATACCCCAGGTAAGAAAAAATATTTTCCTAAAATATGCTTTTCCCAAATATGAAACTGACAGTCTGCAAAAGGAAATATACATAAACCGGACTCATGGCAAATATAAGTACAATACATATATTTAGAACTTTATATTAATACATAAAGTGCCAAACCATAGCTGAGAGTGTCTTAAGTAATGAAAACATACTTACCGAAAGACACCCATCCACATATAGCAGATAGCCAAACCAGTACTGAAACAGTTATCAGTAGAGGTAATGGAATATGAGAGTATATCGTCAATCTGAATAAGGGAGGTAGGAGATGAATCTCTACGACCGATAACAGAGAACCTAAGAAAAAGACCTCCCGCAAGGAAAACCATTGCATTCAATAGGTGATACTCCCTTCACATCCCTCTGACATTCAATGTACTCAGAGGAATCAGGCTTCAAAATGCTGAGAAGCGCATATCAATGTAGAATCTAAGCACAAACTTACTTCACCAGCTCCATAGGAGGCAAAGTTTGTAAAACTGAATTGTGGGTGTGGTGAGGGGTGTATTTATAGGCATTTTGAGGTTTGGGAAACTTTGCCCCTCCTGGTAGGACTGTATATCCCATACGTCACTAGCTCATGGACTCTTGCCAATTACATGAAAGAAACATATTTTTGTCCTCCTCAATCAAATCACATTGTAATTACAAAATGTTTTTGTTCTCTTGCAATGGATACATTAACATATTGTTTTTCCAACCACTACTTGCCTTATTTGGAGGAGCCAATCTGCCACTGTCTTTCAGCAAATTTTGTTTTGTTTTGCAGCTGATTATCTAATAGTCTATACTGAGGCCATTTAGGGACAGACATTTGTAGGGTTAGACATGTGAAGTCTGTAGTGTTTATTTCCAATTCTCAGAATTGGAAAACTCCAAATAGTGCAAACTATGCATAATTAAATATTGTATATTAGAATCTCAAGCTGTTTTATGTCCCTTAAAGCCCACATGACTTTGGAGGTCACGTAGTGTACTACATTGAGGCTGTCTAATGCTGCAATAGGCAAAACATGTGGGTGGAGCATAGTGGTTTTGAATCACTTCTTATACTGAGGACAGAGTTGTAGGAACAGTTTAAAACTTTGTTATTAGCAATAACAAAATGCTCATTGATGAATACAAAATTAACAGATTTGTTAGAAACAAACCATAGCAAAAGATTGCGGGGACAAATGCTCTTCTTGAGAACTCTTTTCCTCTGTGGACATGGCAGCTGGGGACTGTTCTTTTTCTGCAATCTTCAGTGGTGAAATTAAATTCTCAAGCTCACTGTTTTGCTAAGAACAAAATGAAAAATATAAACATTAAATAACAAGTCAAAATTTGACACAGGCTATCTACAATTCACATGGAATTCAATTAACTATACATACTCAAGCAAAGCAAGGATCAAACTTTACAAATTAGTTTTATAGACTAGAAGTTCTCATTCATATGATTACGTTTCATCTTCCTCAAAAATGTAAAAAAAGAGAATGTGCGCTTTTACCTTTCCTTCTGCACTGCTTGGGTTGGTTTTGTCCATCTGGCTCTCAGATGAAAAGTCATTTCTCTTTAGAAGCTTGATATGTTTAATAGGATCGGAAATATTCTGTAAAACAAGAAGCAAATCACATTAGATTCAACATCTGTATAATGGGGAACAAAGCTAAATAAAATGCGATTCCTTAAGATCTACAACAACAAAACAAAAGCTAGGTACTAACCGCAATCAAGATAGTCTATACACTGTACTAGTCATTTACAGTTTAGTTATCTTTGCCATTGTTTCTGCAGTCAAGTTTAATACTTTGCATTCATGATGGCTAGATGGAGCATTCATGCTGAGCATTATAATATACTAAGATTAACATTTTTGACCACCACGGAAACATTACAATGCCTCACTAAATTGGAATCTTTGTTATAACTTTTAATATCTCTCATATGTTCACCTACTCTTGATCTTAATCTCCTTGAAGTTTGTCCTTCATACCATTCATTCCAAAGTAGACATTCTAATAAGTATACAACAAACACCGTTTCACAATTTGCATAATAATTCATCCTGAATTGCATCTCAGTGACTGAACTCCTAAAAGTGTCACCACACGAAACTACATCACAAGTACCACAGATTTTTTTTTTTTATCAATTAGTGGAGCTAAAACATATTTTCCCCTCAAAATGTTTAAATTCCTTTTCAGATTATCACATATTTCTTTAAACTGCACAGAATATTCTGTTGAGAAAAAAAAACAAAACTACTGTAATGTTGACAAAACATTTGTTCTTCGTATTGGTATTTTTTGTATTCTTTGTGCTTTTTATGACCAAGGACGACCTCACCTCTCCCAATGTATGTTCTAAATCCGTTTCATTATATCATCTCCCTTGAATCTCAATGAATTAATTTCCTTGATTGTATTTTAAAAAAATTATCTAAATTTGGATTTCATTTTAGCCATTTGATCAAGTCCCTTCCAAAGAGTCAATTTGTGCGCCTCAAAAGAAATACAAATATACATGGCAAAATGGAGAATGTCTCCGCCTCATCCTCCACACACAGGGAATTAAAGGTACACAATAATGACTGTTCAGGTTTAGCACAGCATTTTATTCAGATGCACAACCAGAATGTGAGTAGCCTCAAATGGCAGATTATAGAATATATCAGACCCTCATTGAGAGGAGGGGATAGGGCGCAGAGAGTGTTATACAGAGAAGCGTTCTGGATCTTCCAATTAAAAACTAGGAGACCAGGAGGGCTAAATATAGATTGTGATGTTATAAATTTCTGGCAAAACAAAAATTATATAGCAATTCCAGTGCATATCTGTCTACTACATAAATACAGTATAGAGTACATATATGCAAATATAGTTAACTCCCAGTTCATATTTGCCATAATAATATAATGTCATAAACTTATGGCAAAAAGAATGACATAGAGAATCCAGTGTATGTTTGTTCACTACACACATATAGTGTGGAGCACATATATGCAAATGTATTGATTTTTAATAGAAATTTACCAATAATAATGTATCAGGATGAAAAGGGTTAACAGCTGTTACACTTACTCTTGGTATATTTTATCTATATCTTAGTTAGAGGTCATATATAGCAGTAATAATAATAATTCTTTATTACAAAGAATAGAAGAGGAGATCATACTATCTTTATTATAGCTCTAACTATAAAAAGTTTTTGACATTTGTTGTGTACATGTGTACTCGTGCCTACATCTATATAAACAGACTGTATGCTGCCTTTATATTCAGTTCACATCTAGTGAATGACTGTCTATAGATGTGTGTGTGTGGGTTTGTTCCCCCTTAAAACTGAGATTTCCCTTAGAACATGTATTCTTGAGCAAATGTAAATTCTATCCATATACTTTAATACTTATCTATCAATGCATAATAATGCGTATGTTTGGGCACTAAAGTTATGTATATGAGTGTATTGACCAAAGTTACGTGTCTCTTTTAGCACATACTGGTGCTGTTTCTTTAACAAGTCTGTAATCTCCAGCAGGACAAGATTAGCTAATTAGCCTAGGGCTATTTAAGCCCTGACCGGTGAACTATAGCTATGTCTACGAGTAAGGCTCGTAAACAGCCGAAATGCGTTAGACACAGTCCTGCTGAGAGACTGTCTTTGTTTTTACTATTCTTTTATGATGTGTGTATCCTGCTCCAAATAAAGATAGACTATTTTATACAAACGCCTGGAGGTTTGCCGGAGTATTTCTGTTTTCTCACAATTAAAGGTACAGTCTAATTGTCTAAATGTTCATTTCTTTCATGTAATTGGCAAGAGTCCATGAGCTAGTATTATGGTGTTTCCTTATTTGGACGATATCTTGGTACTAGCTCAGTCTTTACATTCTGCAGAATCTCACACGAATCAACTAGTGTTGTTTCTTCGAAGGCATGGTTGGAGGATCAATTTACCAAAAAGTTCTTTGATTCCTCAGACAAGGTTCACCTTTTTAGGTTTCTAGATAGATTTAGTGTCCATGATTCTGTCTCTAACAGACGAGACGATTGAAATTAGTTTCAGCTTGTCGGAACCTTTAGTCTCAATCATTCCCTTCAGTAGCTATTTGCATGGAAGTTTTAGGTCTCATGACTGCAGCATGGGACACGATCCCCTTTGCTCGTTTTCACATGAGACCTCTCCATCTTTGTATGCTGAATCATTGGTGCAGGGATTATACAAAGATATCACAATTAATATACTTAAATCCCAATGTTCGACTCTCTCTGACTTACTTGGTGGTTAGACCACCATCGCATAGTTCAAGGGGCCTCTTTTGTTCGTCCAACCTGGACTGTGATCACAACAGATGTGAGTCTTTCAGGTTGGGGAGCTGTCTGGGGATCTCTGACAGCACAAGGGGTTTGGAAATCTCAAGAGGCGAAATTACCAATCAATATTTTAGAACTCTGTGCTATTTTCGAGGCTCTTCAGGTTTGGCCTCTGTTGAAGAGAGAACTGTTCATTTGTTTTCAGACAGACAATATCACAACTGTGGCATATGTCAATCATCAGGGTGGGACTCACAGTCCCCAAGCTATGAAAGAAGTATCTTGGATACTTGCTTGGGCGGAATCCAACTCCTGTTTAATTTCAGCGGTTCATATACGAGGTATAGACAATTGGGAAGCGGATTATCTCAGCCGTCAGACTTTACATCCGGAGGAGTGGTCACTCCATCCAGATGTGTTTTCTCAGATTATTCAGATATGGGGTCTTCCAGAAATAGATCTGATGGCTTCTCATCTAAACAAGAAACTACCCAGGTACCTGTCCAGGTCCAGGGATCCTCAGGCGGAAGCGGTGGATGCGTTAACAGTTCCTTGGTGTTACCAACCTGCTTATATTTTGCCGCCTCTAGTTCTTCTTCCAAGAGTGATCTCCAAAATCCTCATGGAACAATCGTTTGTGTTGCTGGTAGCTCCAGCATGGCCTCACAGGTTTTGGTATGCGGATCTTGTTCGGATGTCCAGTTGCCAACCTTGGCCACTTCCATTAAAGGGACACTGAACCCAAATTTTTTCTTTTGTGATTCAGATAGAGCATGCAATTTTAAGCAACTTTCTAATTTACTCCTTTTATCAAATTTTCTTCATTTCAGGAAGACTTCTAGTCTATTTGTTATCTTTTCTGGCTCTAGGAAAGGTCAGAAGGCTCCTGCCATTTCCTTGGCATCTTGGTTAAAGCTTTTGATTCATCAGGCTTATTTGGAGTTGGGTCCGGCCTCGCCTCAGAGAATTACAGCTCATTCTACTAGATCAGTCTCTACTTTGTGGGCTTTTAAAGTGAAGGTAAACTTTGATGAATGAAAGTCCGTTTTTTAAAAATACTATTAAAAACAGGGGCACTTTCATTCATCAAAGTTTACAAATCAGCCCTTTTGATTAAAAACTTACCTTTGTTTTTTTTCACAAACAGAGCAGCTTTCCCCTCCTGGAAATCCTGTCTTTACACGTCAGAAATTACTAATTCGGCTTCCTCCAAACACAGCATGGCCTCAGGCAATAACCACCCTGGGGGGAAAGCCATGATTGGAGGAAGCCGGATTAGTCATTGCTGAAGTGTGAAGAGAGGATTTCCAGGAGGGGAAAGTTGCTGTAGCTGTGAAAAGAAACAAAGGTAAGTTTTTAATCAAAACGGCTGATTTGTAAACTTTGATGAATGAAAGTGCCCCTGTTTTTAATAGTATTTTTAAAAAACGGACTTTCATTCACCAAAGTATACCTTCACTTTAAGAATGAAGCTTCAGTTGATCAGATTTGCAAAGCAGCAACTTTGTCTTCTTTGCATACATTTACTAAATTCTACCGTTTTGATGTATTTGCTTCTTCGGAAGCAGTTTTTGGTAGAAAAGTTCTTCGGGCAGCTGTTTCAGTTTGATTCCTCTGCTTATGTTTAAAGTTTTTTCTTTCAATTATGAGAAAAAACTTATTTGTTTGGTTGTGGATTTAATTTTGTCAGCGGACAATGGCTGTTTTTATTGTATCCCTCCCTCTCTAATGACTCTTGTGTTGAGTTCCACATCTTGGGTATTACTATGCCATACGTCACTAGTTCATGGACTCTTGCCAATTACATGAAAGAAAAACATAATTTATGTAAGAACTTACCTGATAAATTCATTTCTTTCATATTAGCAAGAGTCCATGAGCTAGTGACGTATGGGATATACATTCCTACCAGGAGGGGCAAAGTTTCCCAAACCTTAAAATGCCTATAAATACACCCCTCACCACACCCACAATTCAGTTTAACGAATAGCCAAGAAGTGGGGTGATAAGAAAAAAGTGCGAAAGCATAAAAAATAAGGAATTGGAATAATTGTGCTTTATACAAAAAAATCATAACCACCACAAAAAAAGGGCGGGCCTCATGGACTCTTGCTAATATGAAAGAAATGAATTTATCAGGTAAGTTCTTACATAAATTATGTTTTCTTTCATGTAATTAGCAAGAGTCCATGAGCTAGTGACGTATGGGATAATGACTACCCAAGATGTGGATCTTTCCACACAAGAGTCACTAGAGAGGGAGGGATAAAATAAAGACAGCCAATTCCTGCTGAAAATAATCCACACCCAAAATAAAGTTTAATGAAAAAAACATAAGCAGAAGATTCAAACTGAAAACGCTGCCTGAAGTACTTTTCTACCAAAAACTGCTTCAGAAGAAGAAAATACAACAAAATGGTAGAATTTGGTAAAAGTATGCAAAGAGGACCAAGTTGCCGCTTTGCAAATCTGATCAACCGAAGCTTCATTCCTAAACGCCCAGGAAGTAGAAACTGACCTAGTAGAATGAGCTGTAATCCTATGAGGCGGAGTCTTACCCGACTCAACATAGGCAAGATGAATTAAAGATTTCAACCAAGATGCCAAAGAAATGGCAGAAGTTTTCTGGCCTTTCTAAAACCGGAAAAGATAACAAATAAACTTGAAGTCTTTCAGAAAGACTTAGTAGCTTCAACATAATATTTCAAAGCTCTAATAACATCCAAAGAATGCAACGATTTCTCCTTAGAATTCTTAGGATTAAGACATAATGAAGGAACCACAATGTCTCTACTAATGTTGTTGGAATTCACAACTTAGGTAAAAATTCAAAAGAAGTTCGCAACACCGCCTTATCCTGATGAAAAATCAGAAAAGGAGACTCACAAGAAAGAGCAGATAATTCAGAGACTCATCTGGCAGAAGAGATGGCCAAAAGGAACAAAACTTTCCAAGAAAGTAATTTAATATCCAATGAATGCATAGGTTCAAATGGAGGAGCTTAAAGAGCCCCCAGAACCAAATTCAAACTCCAAGGAGGAGAAATTGACTTAATGACAGGCTTTATACGAACCAAAGCTTGTACAAAACAATGAATATCAGGAAGAATAGCAATCTGTCTGTGAAAAAGAACAGAAAGAGCAGAGATTTGATCTTTCAAGGAACTTGCGGACAAACCCTTATCTAAACCATCCTGAAGAAACTGTAATATTCTCGGTATTCTAAAAGAATGCCAAGAAAAATGATGAGAAAAACACCAAGAAATATAAGTCTTCCAGACTCTATAATATATATCTCTCTGGATACAGATTTACGAGCCTGTAACATAGTATTAATCACAGAGTCAGAGAAACCTCTTTGACCAAGAATCAAGCGTTCAATCTCCATACCTTTAAATTTAAGGATTTCAAATCCTGATGGAAAAAAGGACCTCGAGACAAAAGGTCTGGTCTTAACGGAAGAGTCCACGGTTGGCAAGAGGCCATCCGGACAAGATCCGCATACCAAAACCTGTGAGGCCATGCCGGAGCTACCAGCAGAACAAACGAGCATTCCTTCAGAATCTTGGAGATTACTCTTGGAAGAAGAACTAGAGGCGGAAAGATATAGGCAGGATGATACTTCCAAGGAAGTGATAATGCATCCACTGCCTCCGCCTGAGGATCCCGGGATCTGGACAGATACCTGGGAAGTTTCTTGTTTAGATGAGAAGCCATCAGATCTATTTCTGGAAGTTCCCATATTTGAACAATCTGAAGAAATACCTCTGGGTGAAGAGACCATTCGCCTGGATGCAACGTTTGGCGACTGAGATAATCCGCTTTCCAATTGTCCATACCTGGGATATGAACCGCAGAGATTAGACAGGAGCTGGATTCCGCCCAAACCAAAATTCGAGATACTTCTTTCATAGCCAGAGGACTGTGAGTCCCTCCTTGATGATTGATGTATGCCACAGTTGTGACATTGTTTATCTGAAAACAAATGAACAACTCTCTCTTGAGAAGAGGCCAAGACTGAAGAGCTCTGAAAATTGCACGGAGTTCCAAAATATTGATCGGAAATCTCACCTCCTGAGATTCCCAAACCCCTTGTGCCGTCAGATACCCCCACACAGCTCCCCAACCTGTAAGACTTGCATCTGTTGAGATTATAGTCCAGGTCGGAAGAACAAAGAAGCCCCCTGAACTAAACGATGGTGATCTGTCCACCATGTCAGAGAGTGTTGTAAAATAGGTTTAAAGATATTAATTGAGATATCTTTGAGTAATCCCTGCACCATTGGGTCAGCATACAGAGCTGAAGAGGTCGCATGTGAAAACGAGCAAAGGAGATCGCATCTGATGCGGCAGTCCTAAGACCCAACATTTCCATGCATAAGGCTACCAAAGGGAATGATTGTGACTGAAGGTTTTGACAAGCTGATATCAATGTTAAACTTCTCTTGTCTGACAAGGACAGAGTCATAGACACTGAATTTATCTAGAAACCTAAAAAAGGTTACCCTTGTCTGAGGAATCAATGAACTGAATGGTAAATTGATCCTCCAACCATGAAATTGAAGAAACAACACAAGTCGATTCGTATGAGATTCTTCGAAAATGAGAAGACTGAGCAAGTACCAAGATATCGTCCAAATAAGGAAATACCAAAACCCTATTCTCTGATTACAGAAAAAAGGGGCACCGAGAACCTTTGAAAAAAATTCTTGGAACTGAGGCTAGGCCAAACGGTAGAGCCACAAAACTGGTAATGCTTGTCTAAAAAGAGAATCTCAGACACTAAAAGTGATCTGGATGAATCGGAATATGCAGATACACATCCTGAAAATCTATTGTAGACATATAATGCCCTTGCTAAACAAAAGGCAGGATAGTCCTACAGTAACCATCTTGAATGTTGGTATCCTAACATAACGATTCAATAATGACAGATCCGGAACTGGTCTGAAGGAATTGACCTTCTTTGGTACAAATGAAGAGATAAAATAAAACCCCAGCCCCTGTTCCAGAACTGGAACTGGCATAAATACTCCAGCCAACTCTAGATCTGAAACACATTACAGAAATGCTGAGCCTTTGCTGTGTTAACTGGGACACGGGAAAGAAAAGAATCTCTTAGCAGGAGGCCTTAACTTGAAGCCAATTCTGTACCTTTCTGAAACAATGTTTCTGAAACCAGAGATTAAGAACGGAATTGATCCAAATTTCTTTGAAGAAAACGTAATCTGCCCCATACCAGCTGAGCTGGAATAAGGGCCGCACCTTCATAGG
Organism: Bombina bombina; assembly: GCF_027579735.1. Lineage (NCBI taxonomy): Eukaryota > Metazoa > Chordata > Amphibia > Anura > Bombinatoridae > Bombina > Bombina bombina. Next base: position 306,096,740 of record NC_069502.1, on the reverse strand, counting down.
TACTTAGGAGCTGGCTATAGGTTTCTATAAGGCTTGGATATATTCCAAACTGGAAATAGTTTCCAAACTGATACCGCTCCTGAGGATGAAGGATCAGGCTTTTGTTCCTTGTAAGGAAAGGAACTAAAATGATTATTTACCCTGGAAAGAAAGGGAAAGCAAAGATGACTTGGAAGACATGTCAGCATTCCAAGTTTAATCCATAAAGCTTCTCTAGCTAAAATAGCTAGAGACATATACCTGACATCAACTCTAATGATATCAAAAGATGGTATCACCAATAAAATTATTAGCATGTTATAGAATAATAATAATGCTATAAAATTATGATCTGTTACTTGTTGCTCTAAAGCTTCTAATCAAAAAGTTGAAGCTGCAGCAACATCCGCTAAAAATATAGCAGGTCTAAGAAGATTACCTGAACATAAGTAAGCTTTTCTTAGAAAGGATTCAATTTTCCTATCTAAAGGATCCTTAAATGAAGTACTATCTGCCGTAGGAATAGTAGTACATTAGCAGGAGTAGAGATAGCCCCATAACCTTAGGGATTTTTGTCTCAAAAAACTCTAATCTGTCAGATGGCACAGGATATAATTTGCTTAAACGTCTAGAAGGAGTAAATAAATTACCCAAATTATTCCATTCCCTGGAAATTACTTCAGAAATAGCATCAGGGAGATAAAACACTTCTGGAATAACTACAGGAGATTTAAAAACCTTATTTAAACGTTTACATTTAGAATCAAGAGGACCAGAATCCTCTATTTCTAATGCAAATAACACTTCTTTAAGTAAAGAACGAATAAATTCCATCTTGAACAAATACAAAGATTTATCAGCATCAACCTCTAAGACAGAAACCTCTGAACCAGAAGAACCATTATCAGTATCAGAATGATGATGTTCATTTAAAAATTCATCTGAAAAAAGAGAAGTTTTAAAAGACTTTTATGTATACTAGAAGGAGAAATAACAGACATAGCCTTCTTAATGGATTTAAAAAATAAAATCTCTTATGTTATCAGGAACACTCTGAAAATTAGATGTTGACGGAACAGCAACAGGTAATGTAACAGTACTAAAGGAAATTTTATCTGCATTAATAAGTTTGACATGACATGCAATACAAATAACAGCTGGAGAAACAGATACCAAAAGTTTATAGGAGATACACTTAGCTTGGTAGCTCCAGCACTGTGCAGTGACTTTCCTGAAGTAACTTCTGACTCAGTTGCAACGTGGAACATCTTGCAATATGTAAAAGAAAAAAACAACATATAAAGCAAAATTGATCAAATTCCTTAAATGACAGTTTCAGGAATGGGAAAAAATGCCAAAGAACAAGCTTCTAGCAACCAGAAGCAATAAAAAATGAGACTTAAATAATGTGGAGACAAAAGTGACGCCCATATTTTTTCGCGCCAAATAAGACGCCCACATTATTTGGCGCCTAAATGCTTTTTGGCGCCAAAAATGACGCCACATCCGGAACGCCGACATTTTTGGCGCAAAATAACGTCAAAGAATGACGCAACTTCCGGCGACACGTATGACGCCGGAAACGGAAATAGAATTTTTGCGCCAAAAAAGTCCGCGCCAAGAATGACGCAATAAAATGAAGCATTTTCAGCCCCCGCGAGCCTAACAGCCCACAGGGAAAAAGTCAAATTTTAAGGTAAAAAATGTTAAATTAAAATGCATTATCCCAAATATGAAACTGACTGTCTGAAAAATAAGGAAAGTTGAACATTCTGAGTCAAGGCAAATAAATGTTTGAATACATATATTTAGAACTTTATAAACAAAGTGCCCAACCATAGCTAGGAGTGTCACAGAAAATAAGACTTACTTACCCCAGGACACTCATCTACATATAGCAGATAGCCAAACCAGTACTGAAACGAGAATCAGCAGAGGTAATGGTATATATAAGAGTATATCGTCGATCTGAAAAGGGAGGTAAGAGATGAATCTCTACGACCGATAACAGAGAACCTATGAAATAGACCCCTTAGAAGGAGATCACTGCATTCAAATAGGCAATACTCTCCTCACATCCCTCTGACATTCACTGCACGCTGAGAGGAAAACCGGGCTCCAACTTGCTGCGGAGCGCATATCAACGTAGAATCTAGCACAAACTTACTTCACCACCTCCATCGGAGGCAAAGTTTGTAAAACTGAATTGTGGGTGTGGTGAGGGGTGTATTTATAGGCATTTTAAGGTTTGGGAAACTTTGCCCCTCCTGGTAGGAATGTATATCCCATACGTCACTAGCTCATGGACTCTTGCTAATTACATGAAAGAAACATAACTTATGTAAGAACTTACCAGATAAATTAATTTCTTTCATATTGGCAAGAGTCCATGAGACCCACCCTTTTTATGGTGGTTATGATTTTTTGTATAAAGCACAATTATTTCCAAATTCCTTTGTTGATGCTTTTTACTCCTTTCTTTATCATCCCACTACTTGGCTATTCGTTAAACTGAATTGTGGGTGTGGTGAGGGGTGTATTTATAGGCATTGTGATGTTTGGGAAACTTTGCCCCTCCTGGTAGGATTGTATATCCCATACGTCACTAGCTCATGGACTCTTGCCAATATGAAAGAAATTAGTTTATCAGGTAGGTTCTTACATAAATTATATTTTTTTAAAAAGATAGATAATCCCTTTATTACCCGTTCCCCGGTTTAGCATAACCAACTCTCAGCTAGATTCCGAGTTTTGAGTGCTATAGGGAAATTAACGACCGCCACAAAAGCGGCGGTATTTAACCTCCCAATAGCACTGCTATTACAGGTTTTGTAAAACCCAGCTTGTGCGGGCGATATAGTGGCGTTGAGCTCCATACCTCCCTCAAATACAAGCAGTGTTTTGACGTGATCGTGCACGATTAAATTAGAAGTAAAAAACTTAGAGGGACGGGGGGCGGAGCCAAGCCGTGCTGGGACATGGCTGCGTTCTAGCTGAGCTCTGTAGCTGTCGTAGCTCTAATGACATACAAAGGATAAGTGGAGGTCCTATGTCCTGAAGTGGAGAAAGATTTGGGCTCATCGCGGACCCGTAAAGAGACTTTTGGATGCGGTTTTCGTCAGGCCCTGTTGAAGTTGCGGTCGCCATCTTAGATTGCACTGAGAAGAGGAGATTCTGCAGGCGCACGCATAGAGCCCTCACGGAATACTTACCTGGTCAGGGCGAACACATAAAGGCCATTTTTTGCTGTCCCCACTTACGGTTGGTGTAGTTCCTGTTGCCTGGGCTGTTTGACACACCACCGAGTTGCCCGGCATATTATCGCATCACACCGCACTGCAGCCTACACAGGGGTGAGTTGCCTGGCCTGGATTGTGAGGGCCTCCTTCAACCGATACAAATCCTTCACACTGCTAGAAATACTTGGATCACTGAGCGATCGCATAATATTTGCAAGTTAAAGTTTTAAGAGGGGGCGGTTTCTGCCCTGCGGGGCCTAGGCGAGCTGCTGGATTCTTCAGGCCCATTTTTTCTCTTTCACCCTGGGCTTTGAATTGGCGAAGAGGGATAAATCACCCTGACATTGGAGGCTGGGTTTGGCCCCCCTGTTGGCCCTTTGAACATTCCCAACATTTTGCTACAAAGAATAAACTAATAACCCTTGCAATACTTTCAATCCAGGCCTACTTATTATACTTCAACACCAAAGCACCGGGCCTACATAATTATAAGCTAACATACCCTAACCAGCAAGTCTCTTTCTCACAGTCAAGAGTGAATGATCTGAAACCTGTCTGAGCCTGGGGTCTTCTCCTGGTGAGTTATATGTTGCGCTGAAATGTCACAACGGAAAGGTTCAAAGATAGATAAACCATCTAAAACAACATCAACTACGCCTTCGGTGTCTGCCTTTTTTCACTCATCAGATAAAAAATGATAGCAGAGAACTGCGCTACGTTACCAAACTGCGTGTGTCCTGAAATATGGTAGAAACAAATTCACACACTGGAGCATCCAACAGGGGAAAAGAAAATGAAGAGTCTCAGCGGAGTGCAGCTGATCAACAAACGATGGGTTTCTTGTTCCACCGGAGGAAAGCCAACAAAACTGCAACAAAAAGAAGACAGCGCACCTCCGACTCAAGGTATTACTTTATTACAATCCAAGTGACACACACTAGTAACATAACTTACTAGAATTCAGATAAAAAAGGGCCTCAATAAAACCGCAATAAATGGTATTCCACAGCTGCAATGTTCGTGGCTGTCTGCATCGACTCCCAGCGTTGACCCAGTACAAACAATTCCCGGCCGGTATCAAGGGGGTGTGGCTGGTACGCTACGTCACAGGCTGCTTCGCAAGACACTCTTGCAACTGCTGCTACGGATCCACAACAAGACCAAAAGACCTCAACGCGTTTCGCCGGTGACAACCTGGCTTTCTCAAGAGTGTCTGGTCTCAGTTATCAGTGTCCTTAAATAGCGGAGGACTCAAGTTCAAAATTAAAATTAATCAGAGTTCTATTTCAATGGAAATGTGTGGAGCCTTAGTAGTCCGATTTCATATGTAAGGCACATAATATACAAATCTAAAAGGTTATTATATCATAGGCATAAAATACAAATGTTAATAATTGAGTGACTTCAATAAAATATTTCAAATTAATCAACAGGTGAAGAGAACCGTACAGTAATCAAAATCGGTTGATATAAGAAACACAATTAATACAATTAATAACATCCAGCATCATCTAAAATCTAAAATCGAAACTTAAAAAAATTTATATTAGAAACACAGTTAATACAATCCAGCATCATCAAAAATCCAAAATCATATAGCTGAGAAATTGATATCAAAGTTTCAATGTAAAAATGCATTCCTCATTCATATTAAAAATTAAGGAAAGGTGCCAAAAATGGCCTATGCCAAAATGGATCCCAAAAATTAGAATAATACTATAATAAAGTGTAATATAATAGAAAATTAATTTTTTTTTTAAAAAGTAGAAAAAGGTTTTTAATCTATGAGGAGCATTTAAAAGAGTACTCGGACATATATAAAAAAGCCATACATCATATAAACGCTTGGACATCTAGGTCAATATTGAGTCCAAGAGGCGTCCCATTTGGGCATAGGCCATTTTTGGCACCTTTCCTTAATTTTTAATATGAATGAGGAATTAATTTTTACATTGAAACTTTGATACCAATTTCTCAGCTATATGATTTTAGATTTTTGATGATGCTGGATTGTATTAACTGTGTTTCTAATATAAATTTTTTTAAGTTTCGATTTTAGATTTTAGATGATGCTGGATGTTATTAATTGTATTAATTGTGTTTCTTATATCAACCGATTTTGATTACTGTACGGTTCTCTTCACCTGTTGATTAATTTGAAATATATTATTGAAGTCACTCAATTATTAACATTTGTATTTATGCCTATGATATAATAACCTTTTAGATTTGTATATTATATGCCTTACATATGAAATCGGACTACTAAGGCTCCACACATTTCCATTGAAATAGAACTCTGATTAATTTTAATTTTGAACTTGAGTCCTCCGCTATTTTTTTTTTTTTGATAAATATTTTTATTGAAGTTCACGGCATATAGGCAATGCTTTACAGTGCAATCAATACAAAACAAAGAAAGAGATCAATTCTAAATAACCACATCAAAATTATAGAGCATTGATTAGGGATAATAATTAACATCATATTAGCCTGTTAAACTATAAGCCTTCTGAATAACAAAAGAGGCCACTTTTGGACCTCACAGTAAATAAAAAAAACAAAGCTATAGAAGACTACCATGAACCATAGGGGGCCACTTTTGGGTCCCAAGTAGTGAACTTCATTTTTCCTATTTTATGAGATATATAAAGGATACAACTAAGAGTAAGATATACATATATATTAACTTAGAAATTAGGCTTTTTTGAAATTACGCTTTTTAAACCTCTCTGGCCCAGTTTAGAACTTAAGTAATGGAGGCCTTCGTATTTGGGCATTAAGCTATAGTCTAATTGATGAATTAGCTCATTCAGCCGTTAGCTATGCATCCCATTAATACAAGATGTGTATACACATATATTACATAGAAATTAGGCTTTTTTTTAAAATTACGCTTGTTGAACCACTCTGGCACAGTTTTAGAACTTAAGTAATGGAGGCCTTCACATTTGGGCATTAAGCATTAGTGTAGGATAACACTGAAAAGGAAAGAACCAATTATCTATAGTCTAATTTATGAATTGGCTCATTTAAGCGTTAGCTATATACCCCATTATTCCAAGATGTTGTGACTCATGGGTCCTCAGACCCTATATTTAAAATGGGATGTGGTCAGACTAGGGAGTAAAGGAAAACAGGACAAACTGTATTAAGACCCATTATAGAGCTAGAAAATCTATTTCCTATTTTAATTAACAGGCTGATATAACTATTAACAGGCTCAGTGAGTAAGCATACAATCCATGAGGGCCAACTTAATTTACATATTTGTGATCTACCCAAGGCCTCTTTTTTTGGAGTGGAAATATCATAGCAACGGAGCGCCAACTAGTGCTAAGAATTATTGAAAAGAACATACAGGTTATAGGCATGAAACGGGTCATCCACTTATAATTAGATTTATAAACTAAAGCAAAGTAGTCCCAAAACAGGTTTTCTGTACCCTGACTACTGCGACATAACTGGGGTAAAATTTAATGCTAGCAGGCGAAGTACGCCATGACAAGACAGCAGTATATAATTGTATGGCTTTTGATGTCTACTCTCCAGCAATGCAAATATACTGAGGGGTTAAATATGTACTTGATTCCTGCTAATATGATAAAAAACACTCTGACTATCTCTGTATGGGCTGTATGGATATCGTAGCACATAAATAATAGGGGGGATCCCCACAATAGTGACCTACTGTCAAATCAAGGTAAATTTCCACATTGAATAGGTTTGACTGCCTCGGCCGCCGGCAGCCCAACCCTCATCTAGACAGTATTTTGAGCAATATCAAAAAGGAAGTAGAATCCCCAGAAAACAATAAGCTATCATAGTGGTATAATGATGTAAAGTAGTTTTGCATTTCATTACCAATAATTATAGACCAAAGCTATTTAGCATTTATAATGAAGCAAGCACCGATGTTAAATGGTACGCCTGTGCTCAGGAAAGGGGTGTACAGTTCTTGTGTTATGAGCCATTAAATTTAAAATTACTGTTTAAGCATATATCTGAAGCCCTACATGTTATTCTTATTCAATAACAGGGTAGTAAACAATATAAATTGTGTTGCATGGTGAAATGGCTTATTTATAGAATATTCTCTACATCGACATAACCACTTCATTTTTAGGTGCATTCCTTTGATATTTCCTTCCTGCATGCCCCCATAATAGCACTCATCACTCACTCCCTCTTGTGATCTAAAAACGTATGAGTTCTCTTTCTAGATTAGACTACATTCTTTATCCCTCATTCCTACGCTATTTTGAGTATTGAATATCCATTAACCCTATAGGGATATATTAAAGAAACTGCAAAAAAGAAAGACATAAAATTGGGCAATGAAAAAATCTAACTCCTATAGAAAAAACACATGAACATATATAATAGTGCCAAAAATAAACGTCATGGTAAGTGAATGTCCCAGACTACAGTCTCATAAGCCATCATTAGGATTTACAAAGAGGAACAAGTAAGCATGTTTGGTGTAACACGGATTCTGGAGAGCCAAAAGAATAAGTCAGTAAGTGTAGTCAGTAACGTGAGTGATTGCCCATAAATCGGCTAGTACCTCTAAAGGGGTTCATCCGATACCCATTTTGTCAGAGCTTCTTATCTTATCAGCCAGTATGTCCCGAGGTAGTGCTATGCTGTGAGCCCTGTTTAGCTGTATGTTTGAGAGCGGTGAAAAGAGTAAAAAATTAAGCGATTTCGGCCACGGTTCCGCCTGGGCTCCAGACAAGGCACCATCCAAGGATCTCTCAGCCAAGTATGATCTAAAATCCTGTATTGCCAGGGAGGTTGAATTAGCAGCCCTGAGATCGCTTTCGCCACGCTGCTTCAAATCAACACTGTGTACAGCTTTACCTTCTGGGTGTTGAAATGTAGCAGCTCTCTCCAGTCCTGCAGCGGGAACTTCCCAGAGGTTTACCCCTTCATGACCATCATAGGCCGTCTCAGGAGATTTCTTTGCATTACCAACAGATGCTTCCTTATTAGAACTTCTGAGGCTCTGGTCGGGCAAGATTTCTGTATCAGTCTCCATACCGGAAACGCTCCGGACCTCGATGGGGCTCTGGATTAAAGCTATGCGGCCCTCGCTCTGCAAGTATTGCGCTGGTACGGGAGTTTGGCTAAACTGGTCCTTGCAGTCTAGTGTGAGTATCTTAGCTACTGGGACGGCTGCAAGGAGATCGCACAGTTCCTTTGTCAGCGTCCGGTAATGTTCCTCTATGAGCTGGGTCATCTGTGACTCCCATCTATTCAGGGCCTCCATGTTCAGTGTATGATTTAGGTTTAATAATGGTAGCGCCTTCAATATTCAAAGCTTGCTAGATAATTCCTTCTGTAAGTGGATCAGGTATCGAAAAGAGTCCTAATTTTAGGACACCGTAACCCCGGCAGTGGGGGGGGGGGGGTTAATATGTGGCAGCCCCGGTCCTATGTTCTAAAACCTCCACGAGGCCCAAATTAAGATGGCTTCCGGACCTGCGAGAAGGCTACAACACAGCCGTCTCAGAGAACATAGGCAAAAACAAAGTCAAAACATCAGCTCTTAGAGTATATACAAACTGGAGCAACATATAAGGTCAGATATATCCAATTAGTGGAATATTTTGTAGACTTGATATAAATAGTTTGCAAAAATCTTCACAGTCTCACGGAGCTTCACAGAGACATGTCCTGCCGCTTTGAGAGCAGGCTCCGCCCCCCCAGTCCTCCGCTATTTAAGGACACTGATAACTGAGACCAGACACTCTTGAGAAAGCCGGGTTGTCACCGGCGAAACGCGTTGAGGTCTTTTGGTCTTGTTGTGGATCCGTAGCAGCAGTTGCAAGAGCATCTTGCGAAGCAGCCTGTGACGTAGCGTACCAGCCACACCCCCTTGATACCGGCCGGGAATTGTTTGTACTGGGTCAACGCTGGGAGTCGATGCAGACAGCCACGAACATTGCAGCTGTGGAATACCATTTATTGCGGTTTTATTGAGGCCCTTTTTTATCTGAATTCTAGTAAGTTATGTTACTAGTGTGTGTCACTTGGATTGTAATAAAGTAATACCTTGAGTCGGAGGTGCGCTGTCTTCTTTTTGTTGCAGTTTTCACTCATCAGAGATGACCCCCTCTGAAACATCTCAATCTCAGGACAAACCTCCTTCAGACCTACAGATGGAATCTTCCTCTACACACCACCACACGTTAAAGTTGTTACAATCACAACTTGCAGACTTTCCCTCTAAGTCTGACCTGGCATCCTTAACGTCCTTTATCAAAGAGGAAATGAGGGATCTTAAAAAAGACATGAACTCCCGTATTAAGTACCTGGAAGAGGGCCAAGAAGCTCTCAATAATTTAGTCAGCTCTAACACAACTCAACTATCAATACAGGACTTAATTGTCCAAGGCTTGCAGGAAAAGATAGAGGACTTGGATAACCGTGGAAGGCGCAACAACCTTAGGATAAGGGGTGTCCCGGAGGAGGTCCAGCAAGACCAATTAAACTCATACCTTAAGGATTTGTGCGCTTTTCTATTACCAAGGTCACCTGCTCTCCAGTCTGAAGATATTGAACGAATACACATGGCTCTTAGACCACTTTCAAAGCCACCAGCACCCCCCAGAGATGTAATTATTAAGTTCCTACGCTATACCACTAAAGAAGAACTATGGCACGCAGCACGGTCTAGAAGAGAAATCTCGTTTAGAAATAGTTCTTTACAGATTTATCAAGATCTCTGTCCGCATACCATTCAGAGGAGAAAGGAGGTGAGATTTATCACAAAAGCTCTCCAAGACAATAATATCCGCTATCAATGGGGCTTCCCCTTCAGTTTAATAGCTACTCACAATGGCTCTCAGGCCATCTATAAGAACTTCCAGGACTTAGAAAAATTTTCCAAGAAATTAAATATCAATATTGACCCCCCAGAGGACAATGTATTGAACACATCTCCTCAACTAAAAGACACTAACCATGACCCTCCCAAGGAGCAGCGATCTCAATGGATCAAATCACAGCCTAAGAGACGGAAAACAGACCCTCCCTCTCAAGAGGGCTCACACTAGCATTACCGCAAGGACTTCTCCCCTTTATTCCACAAGTCCTTAGAAGCCTAAATGATATTTCTTAACAATACGACCTTACCTAAGGCTATACCAACTGTTCCACTGCGGCCCTCTATGAGAAGATACCAGGGTATGAAGGTTGGGTAAGATATATACGAAAAATATTGTTGTGATATAATGTTTTGAATAACCTCTATATTTTCACAAAAGTTTTGTTACCACTCCCCTTTTCTACGACACTTGTGGGGTCCATCAAGTGTGGTCCCTCCATCATCATAATACTTTCTCATGCCCTGGAGAGATGGGCAAATTATGTTTATACAACCCGAAAGATGGAGAGGGAACCCTCTGTCAGCAGGAGGTTCTCATTGACTATGCAAATATGACTTTGTATTATACCTTTAAAGACTTTAATGCTAAATTACCTTATGATCTAAGTTAGGACCTCTTCTGCTGAACCATTGGGGCCCGTCTAGAGGGTTCACCCTGACCCATAAGCTGGGCATGTTATACCTGTAAAGTACTATTATTATTATTATTGTGATATAATGCTCAGTCTATTTTACATGTTGTTATGAAGGTCTTGTTTTTCTCCATTTAATGAGGTCTCCCTGTGAAGAGATGGGCAGATTCTGTTTGCTTAAAATGGGTCCACCTTTCACATGAACAGACCATCCGCTATCCTATACCATAACCTAAATGTATCTATCTAGAGCATTGACACGCCACCATTTCCCCCCAATTATGGTGTATAGTTTTAAAAATACACTAAGTTTTAAAAATGTTTACTACAGTTTTTTTTCTGTTTGTTACTGTTTTGATGTATATGTTTATGATGTCTCGAATATTTCTAAATGTTCCCACTCTAAAGCTAGGGGTTCTGTCTATTATTATCCTAAGTCATCTGAAATAAGTTACATATCAAACATCTATGATGCCAATAGCAATGAATAATCTTAAAATGTTGTCACATAATGTAAAGGGTCCCAACATTCCGCAGAAAAGATCTATGGCAATTAAAGATTATAAAAGACTTCACTGCGATGTGGTGATGATTCAAGAGACCCACTTTAAAAGAGGCCATGAACCCAGATCCTCCTTTTTGAAATTTGGCCCTACATATTTTTCCTCAAGCGCCACCAAACATAATGGTGTAGGCATACTAATTAATAAACATACTCCTCTTAAGGTTAATTCAGTTGTTAGAGATAGGGAGGGTAGGTATTTGATTCTCACTGGAACTCTCCACCATAAATATATTACACTGGTTAATATCTATGCACCCAGCTTAGACTCTCCCCGTTTCTTTCAGCATATATGTAAAAGGATTATGGATACATGCCAAGGTAGTTTGTTGGTTGGTGGGGACTTCAATATAGCTTTAGATCCGTCAATGGATTGTTCCACAGGCACATCTTCAACCTCCACTAAAGTCCTACATTTAGTTAAAACCCATCTCTCTTCACTAGCAGTTCACGACGCTTGGCGCTTGGACCACCCTAACGTTAGAGATTACACCTTTTATTCCTACCCACACCAACATTATTCCAGGATAGACTATCTTATGGTTGATGTAACTAGCCTGGCCCAGGTTAAACAAACAGAGATTCTCCCCATAACGTGGTCAGACCATGCCATGATTAGTTGTACACTAAACTTCCCACTGCAATCCCCCCTGCAGCGATCCTGGAGACTAGATGAGACTTTGTTAAAAGACCCCATGATCAGAATTCAAACAGCCAACAAACTAGAAGAATATTTTAAGCTAAATGATACCCCTAACATCAATCCCCAACACCTATGGAATGCACATAAGTGCTTCTTGCGTGGAGAACTAATAGCTATGAAATCTTCTAAAACAAAACAAAATCACATCTACTTATCTTCCCTGTTGACAGATTTAAACAAACTACAGGAAATTCATAAGACCTTCCCTAAAGATCGCTCCCTATTAGACAGTCTCAAACACAAGAGACAACAGCTTAATTGCTACCTAGGCAAAGAGGCTAAAAGAAATGCTCTATACCTTAAGAAGAAGTTTTACGAGGGAGCGAACAAGCAGGGGAGGATGTTAGCCAGACAGCTGAAGAGAAAGACACTTAGTAGATATATTGCACATATTAAAGATGACAAGGGCAAAGACTGCTTCACATCCGCAGACATAGCGGAAAAGTTCAGACAATACTATGAATCCCTATATAACTTGAACCACAGCGACATAGCCCCAACAGACGGTGCCATACAGAGTTATTTATCTCAACTAGGCCTACCCAAGATTACGTTAGAACAAAAAGATGACTTGGACGCCCCATTCACATTATCAGAGATTCTGAGTGCAATCAAATCTCTAAAGGGGGGTAAAGCACCAGGACCGGACGGCTTTGGCAATGAGTATTATACCACATTTAAGGACCTCTTGACTCCCTACCTCTTACGATATTTTCATACAATTGATGAGGACTGTGAGTTTCCCCCCCATAGCCTTACAAGCAAAAATAACCCTGATACCGAAACCAAATAAATCCTGTTTATTCATCCCAAATTACAGACCTATTTCCCTACTAAATTCAGATATTAAAATATATGCTAAAATTATGGCAAATCGCCTGAATAAAGTACTACCCCAAATTATACATCAAGACCAGGTGGGCTTTGTCCCTTTCCGTGAAGCCAAGGATAATACGGTGCGTAACCTACATCTGCTATGGTATGCTCGATCACAGAGTATTCCGTCTGTTTGGCTATCCACGGACGCGGAAAAGGCCTTTGACCGTGTCGGATGGCCTTTTCTTAAAGCTGTACTCGGCTCGTTTGGGTTGGGGGCAAAGACCATACATAAAATTTTTGCCCTATATCATAAACCTAGTGCCCAGATTACTCTTAATGGTATCATATCTGATCCTCTGCAAATAACAAATGGGACGAGACAGGGTTGCCCCCTGTCGCCGTTGTTGTTCACCTGCCTTATAGAAGCCCTAGCAACTAAAATTAGATTAAATAAAAATATACAGGGATTCTGCATAGGAGGGGAGGTCTATAAGATGTCATTATTTGCAGATGACATTCTGTTCTCGCTAAGGAACCCCATAGATTCTATCCCACCATTATTAGAGGAATTGGAGTTATTTAATAGGCTATCAAACTTCAAAATAAATTAAACTAAATCAGAAATGTTAGGTGTTGCCCTAGACTCTAAGATGGAAACACTGATCTCCAATAGATGTTCATTTAAATGGTGCAAAGGGTCCCTGACATACCTAGGAGTTCAACTCACAGACAATATAGACACATTATTTTCCTTAAACTACGCCCCGATTAAAACAGCCTTGATGAGAGATCTCTCGTCATGGACGGGGAGAAATCTCTCCTGGCTTGGAAGAATCCACACAGTTAAAATGAATGCTTTCCCCCGCTTACTCTATATTATGCACACACTTCCCATACTTATCCCCAATAATTACACTCAGCAAATGCAGCGATTATTTGGGTCGTTCATCTGGAATAAACGCCCCCCCCCCCCCAGGATTAATAAGCGTATTATGACTCGCTCAGTGACACAGGGAGGCCTTGGGGTCCCAGAAATTGAGAGCTACCGTAGATCTATATTCTTACAGAGAATTTTGGACTGGAGAATACATAGTGCACATAAGAGGTGGATCCGACTGGAGGAGAGACTCAGCGAGGGGGTCCACCTCCTCTCAGTTTGTTGGAAACCCAACTTTTCTGTCTCCAGCTGTCGGATTACAAACCCATTTACACAGGAGACTCTCAAGGTTTGGGAACACACCACTAGAATAAACCCTTATCTGACTTCATGCCCTGGCCCCCTGACATCTCTTGCTTATAATGACAGGTTTTCTCTACTATCGCTTGCTAGAAGCGGGATAGAAGAGGACATAATAAAAGAGACTGTAATTACTCAAGTTATTGCTAATGAACAAATATGCTCCCAGGTTCAGCTGTTAGAAAAAGGCTACTCATGGGCCGCTAACTGGTTCACGTATAGAAGGGTACATCATTACGTGACAACACACAAACATCACCCAAACATGACTAGACCCCTGACAGTAATAGAAAAATTATTTTCTTCATCCCCACCACTTAGACATAGTCTCTCTTACTTGTACCGCACTATCACTCCCCCCCCCCCCCCCCGGGCGACTTCACACGCTCCATAGAGACATGGGAAATTGAACTAGGGCTATCAATAATGCCACACACAGCTATTAATATCTTTCAAAATACAAAGGCCTGCTCCACATCGTCCCGAATAAAAGAAATAAATCTTAAAATTCTCCATTCCTGGTATTTGACCCCTAGGAGGATTCATAAATTGTTTCCCAATACTAGTAATGTTTGCTGGAGATGTGGTCATGTGGGTAGTGGAATGGGCCACATGTGGTGGTGGTGCTCTCACTTGAACTCCATGTGGAGAAACATAATAGCTGAGATAGAAGGTATCTTCCAAACAATCCTCCCCCTAGACCCTCTTGTGTGGCTACTTAATAAATCAATCAAGCTCCCACAGGCACATTATAGACCACTCCTGAGAATTATGATCAATGGGGTTAAAGCATTGGTAGCACAGAATTGGAAATCCACAGAGGTCCCCTCAATAAAAATGTGGCAAAACAAAGTTACTTAACTAATTGAACTTGAGGAATATGGCTCCTACTCTTTAAATAAAAGGGATTATTTCATAGAATTACAGAATACTTGGGAACAGTATCTAAAAACTTGTTGAACTAAAATCCCTATCAGGCCTAATATCTGAACTTGTTTTTCTTTATTCTAATGTGACTTTCCAGTAAATGGTAACCATACTTTCATAAATATCAAAGTTCTCTTTTGGATGTAACAGCTAGAGACATCGAGACTTTTATGTTTCTGTTTTGTTAAATTGTTAAAAGAACCAAAGTAATAAAAATAGAATCCACGGTACATGTCAACCTGAATTGGAAATATGTAGGAACGTCTTTTGGATTTGTATGTTAACTGAAAATGTACATGAAACTGCATTTGATTTGTAAATCCTTTTCTTTCGTGATGTAAAATGTTACTGACTGGATTCTTAATAAAAAAAGATTTTTAAAAAAAAAACAAAAAAAAAAAACTTAAAGGGACACTGAACCCAAATTTTTTCTTCCGTGATTCAGATAGAGCATGCCATTTTAAGCAACTTTCTAATGTACTCCTATTATCAAATGGTCTTCATTCTCTTGGTATCTTTATTTGAAAAGCAAGAATGTAAGTTTAGATGCCGGCCCATTTTTGGTGAACATCCTGGGTTGTTCTTGCTGATTGATGGATAAATTCATCCACCATTAAACAAGTGCTGTCCAGTGTACTGAACCAAAAAATAGCTTAGATGCCTTCTTTTTCAAATAGAGATAGCAAGAGAACGAAGAAAAATTGATAATAGGAGTAAATTGGAATGTTGCTTAAAATTGCATGCTCTATCTGAATCATGAAAGAAAAAACATAATTTATGCTTACCTGATAAATTCCTTTCTCCTGTAGTGTGGTCAGTCCACGGGTCATCATTACTTGTGGGATATTTGCTCCTCCCCAACAGGAAGTGCAAGAGGATCACCCAGCAGAGCTGCCATATAGCTCCTCCCCTCTACGTCACACCCAGTCATTCGACCGAGAACCAACGAGAAAGGAGAAGCTAAAGGGTGCAGTGGTGACTGGAGTATAATTTAAAAATTTAGACCTGCCATAAAAACAGGGCGGGCCGTGGACTGACCACACTACAGGAGAAAGGAATTTATCAGGTAAGCATAAATTATGTTTTCTCCTGTTAAGTGTGGTCATCATTACTTGTGGGATACCAATACCAAAGCTAAAGTACACGGATGACGGGAGGGACAGGCAGGATCTTTATACGGAAGGAACCACTGCCTGAAGAACCTTTCTCCCAAAAACAGCCTCCGAAGAAGCAAAAGTGTCAAATTTGTAAAATTTGGAAAAAGTATGAAGCGAAGACCAAGTTGCAGCCTTGCAAATCTGTTCAACAGAGGCCTCATTCTTAAAGGCCCAAGTGGAAGCCACAGCTCTAGTAGAATGAGCTGTAATTCTTTCAGGAGGCTGCTGTCCAGCAGTCTCATAAGCTAAACGTATTATGCTACGAAGCCAAAAAGAGAGAGAGGTAGCAGAAGCTTTTTGACCTCTCCTCTGACCAGAATAAACGACAAACAGGGAAGACGTTTGTCGAAAATCTTTAGTTGCCTGTAAATAAAATTTCAGGGCACGAACTACATCCAGATTGTGTAGAAGTCGTTCCTTCTTCGAAGAAGGATTTGGACACAAGGATGGAACAACAATCTCTTGATTGATATTCCTGTTAGTGACCACCTTAGGTAAGAACCCAGGTTTAGTACGCAGAACTACCTTGTCTGAATGAAAAATCAGATAAGGAGAATCACAATGTAAGGCTGATAACTCAGAGACTCTTCGAGCCGAGGAAATAGCCATTAAAAACAGAACTTTCCAAGATAACAATTTTATATCAATGGAATGAAGGGGTTCAAACGGAACACCCTGTAAAACGTTAAGAACTAGGTTTAAACTCCATGGCGGAGCAACAGTTTTAAACACAGGCTTAATCCTGGCCAAAGCCTGACAAAAAGCCTGAACGTCTGGAACTTCTGACAGACGTTTGTGTAAAAGAATGGACAGAGCTGAGATCTGTCCCTTTAAGGAACTAGCGGATAAACCCTTTTCTAAACCTTCTTGTAGAAAAGACAATATCCTAGGAATCCTAACCTTACTCCAAGAGTAACCTTTGGATTCGCACCAATATAGGTATTTACGCCATATTTTATGGTAAATCTTTCTGGTAACAGGCTTCCTAGCCTGTATTAAGGTATCAATTACTGACTCAGAAAATCCACGTTTTGATAAAATCAAGCGTTCAATTTCCAGGCAGTCAGCTTCAGAGAAATTAGATTTTGATGTTTGAAGGGACCCTGGATCAGAAGGTCCTGTCTCAGAGGCAGAGACCAAGGTGGACAGGATGACATGTCCACTAGATCTGCATACCAGGTCCTGCGTGGCCACGCAGGCGCTATTAGAATCACCGATGCTCTCTCCTGTTTGATCCTGGCAATCAATCGAGGAAGCATCGGGAAGGGTGGAAACACATAAGCCCTCCCGAAGGTCCAAGGTGCTGTCAAAGCATCTACCAGGACCGCTCCCGGATCCCTGGATCTGGACCCGTAACAAGGAAGCTTGGCGTTCTGTCGAGACGCCATGAGATCTATTTCTGGTTTGCCCCAACGTCGAAGTATTTGGGCAAAGACCTCCGGATGAAGTTCCCACTCCCCCGGATGAAAAGTCTGACGACTTAGGAAATCCGCCTCCCAGTTCTCCACTCCCGGGATGTGGATTGCTGATAGGTGGCAAGAGTGAGACTCTGCCCAGCGAATTATCTTTGATACTTCCATCATCGCTAGGGAGCTTCTTGTCCCTCCTTGATGGTTGATGTAAGCTACAGTCGTGATGTTGTCCGACTGAAACCTGATGAACCCCCGAGTTGTTAACTGGGGCCAAGCCAGAAGGGCATTGAGAACTGCTCTCAATTCCAGAATGTTTATTGGCAGGAGACTCTCCTCCTGAGTCCATGATCCCTGAGCCTTCAGAGAATTCCAGACAGCGCCCCAACCTAGTAGGCTGGCGTCTGTTGTTACAATTGTCCAATCTGGCCTGCTGAATGGCATCCCCCTGGACAGATGTGGCCGAGAAAGCCACCATAGAAGAGAATTTCTGGTCTCTTGATCCAGATTCAGAGTAGGGGACAAATCTGAGTAATCCCCATTCCACTGACTTAGCATGCACAATTGCAGCGGTCTGAGATGTAGGCGTGCAAAGGGTACTATGTCCATTGCCGCTACCATTAAGCCTATCACCTCCATGCATTGAGCCACTGACGGGTGTTGAATGGAATGAAGGACACGGCAAGCATTTTGAAGCTTTGTTAACCTGTCTTCTGTCAGGTAGATCTTCATTTCTACAGAATCTATAAGAGTCCCCAAGAAGGGAACTCTTGTGAGTGGAAAGAGAGAACTCTTCTTTTCGTTCACCTTCCACCCATGCGACCTTAGAAATGCCAGTACTAACTCTGTATGAGACTTGGCAGTTTGAAAGCTTGAAGCTTGTATCAGAATGTCGTCTAGGTACGGAGCTACCGAAATTCCTCGCGGTCTTAGCACCGCCAGAAGAGCACCCAGAACCTTTGTGAAGATTCTTGGAGCCGTAGCCAATCCGAATGGAAGAGCTACAAACTGGTAATGCCTGTCTAGGAAGGCAAACCTTAGATACCGGTAATGATCTCTGTGAATCGGTATGTGAAGGTAAGCATCCTTTAAATCCACTGTGGTCATGTACTGACCCTTTTGGATCATGGGTAGGATTGTCCGAATAGTTTCCATTTTGAACGATGGAACTCTTAGGAATTTGTTTAGGATCTTTAAATCCAAGATTGGTCTGAAGGCTCCTTCTTTCTTGGGAACCACAAACAGATTGGAGTAAAACCCCTGTCCGTGTTCCGACCGCGGAACCGGATGGATCACTCCCATTAGTAAAAGATCTTGTACACAGCGTAGAAACGCCTCTTTCTTTATTTGGTTTGTCGACAACCTTGACAGATGAAATCTCCCTTTTGGGGGAGAGGATTTGAAGTCCAGAAGATATCCCTGAGATATGATCTCTAACGCCCAGGGATCCTGGACATCTCTTGCCCAAGCCTGGGCGAAGAGAGAAAGTCTGCCCCCCACTAGATCCGTTCCCGGATCGGGGGCCCTCAATTCATGCTGTCCTAGGGGCAGCAGCAGGTTTTCTGGCCTGCTTGCCCTTGTTCCAGGACTGGCTAGGTCTCCAGCCTTGTCTGTAGCGAGCAACAGCTCCTTCCTGTTTTGGTGCAGAGGAAGTTGATGCTGCTCCTGCCTTGAAATTACGAAAGGAACGAAAATTAGACTGTCTAGCCCTAGGTTTGGCTCTGTCTTGAGGCAAGGCATGGCCTTTACCTCCTGTAATGTCAGCGATAATTTCTTTCAAACCGGGCCCGAATAAGGTCTGCCCTTTGAAAGGTATGTTAAGTAACTTAGATTTAGAAGTAACGTCAGCTGACCAGGATTTTAGCCACAGTGCTCTGCGTGCCTGAATGGCGAATCCGGAATTCTTAGCCGTAAGTTTAGTTAAATGTACTACGGCATCTGAAACAAATGAATTAGCTAGCTTAAGTGTTTTAAGCTTGTTTGAAATCTCATCTATAGTTATTGAGTCAAGAGTCTCTTCCAGGGACTCGGACCAAAAAGCGGCCGCGGCCGTGACAGACGCAATAAATGCAAGGGGTTGTAATATAAAACCTTGTTGAACAAACATTTTCTTAAGGTAACCCTCTAATTTTTTATCCATTGGATCTGAAAAGGCACAGCTATCCTCCACCGGGATAGTGGTACGCTTAGCCAGAGTAGAAACCGCTCCCTCCACCTTAGGGACCGTCTGCCATAAGTCCCGTGTGGTGGCGTCTATTGGAAACATTTTTATAAATACAGGAGGGGGGGAAAAGGGTACACCGGGCCTATCCCACTCCTTAGTAATTATCTCTGTAAGCCTCTTAGGTATAGGAAATACGTCAGTACTCGCCGGTACCGCATAGTATCTATCCAGCCTACATAATTTCTCTGGGATTGCAACGGTGTTACAATCATTCAGAGCCGCTAATACCTCCCCTAGCAGTACGCGGAGGTTTTCAAGCTTAAACTTAAAATTAGAAATGTCTGAATCCACTCTATTGGGATCAGAACCGTCACCTGCAGATTGAAGCTCTCCGTCCTCATGTTCCGCATACTGTGACGCAGTATCTGACATGGCCCTATTATTATCAGCGCACTCTGTTCTCACCCCAGAGTGATCACGCTTCCCTCTAAGTTCTGGCAATTTAGACAAAACTTCAGTCATAACATTAGCCATGTCCTGTAATGTGATTTGTAATGGCCGCCCTGAAGTACCCGGCGTTACAATATCACGCACCTCCCGAGCGGGAGATGCAGGTACTGACACGTGAGGAGAGTTAGTCGGCATAACTTTCCTCTTGTTGTTTGGTGAATGATGTTCAATTTGTACAGATTGATTTTTATTTAAAGTAGCATCAATGCAATTAGTACATAAATTTCTATTGGGCTCCACTTTGGCTTTAGCACATATAGCACAGAGCTATTCCTCTGAGTCAGACATGTTTAACACACTAGCAATTAAACCAGCAAACTTGGAAATACTTTTCAATTCAATTTACAAATAATATGAAAAAACGTACTGTGCCTTTAAGAAGCACAGAAAAAGTTATGACAGTTGAGTAACAATAAACCGGAGAAACTATAAAATCAAATTCTTTCCGGTAAAAACACAATTTTAGCAAAGGATTGCCCCCATTAGCAATGGATAACTAACCCTTAAATAGCAGAAAAAATGTACAGAATATAACTTTTTTTATCACAGTCAAAGCACAATCTCACAGGTCTGCTGTGAGTGATTACCTCCCTCAAAATATTTTTGAAGACCCTTGAGCTCTGTAGAGACTAACCGGATCATGCAGGGAAGAAAACAGACTTGTGACTGAATTTCTGATGCGTAGTAAAAGCGCCAAATTAAGCCCCTCCCCCTCACACACAACAGTGAGGGAGATCAGTAAACTGTCTTAAATTAAATAAAATGACCGCCAAGTGGATAAAAACAGTGCCCAAAACAATTTTTCACCCAGTACCTCAGAAAATTAAACGATTTAACATGCCAGCAAAACGTTTAACATCAAATAAATGAATTGTCATAGAAAGCCTGCTGCTAGTCGTTCTCACTGCAAGATAGGCTAAAGTTTTATGCATACAGTATTATCCCAGTGAAGTGCCATTCCCCAGAATACTGAAGTGTAAATATACATACATGACAGCCTGATACCAGTTGCTACTACTGCATTTAAGGCTGAACTTACATTATATAGGTATTGGCAGTATTTTCTCAGTCAATTCCATTCCTCAGAAAATAATATGCTGCTACATACCTCTTTGCAGGTGAACCTGCCCGCTGTCCCCTGATCTGAAGTTTACCTCACTCCTCAGATGGCCGAGAACAGCAAAATGATCTTAACTACTCCGGCTAAAATCATACAAAAACTCAGGTAGATTCTTCTTCAAATTCTCCCTGAGAAGGAACAACACACTCCGGTGCTGTTTTAAAATAACAAACTTTTGATTGAAGTTATAAAAACTAAGTATAATCACCACAGTCCTCTCACACATCCTATCTATTAGTTGGGTGCAAGAGAATGACTGGGTGTGACGTAGAGGGGAGGAGCTATATGGCAGCTCTGCTGGGTGATCCTCTTGCACTTCCTGTTGGGGAGGAGCAAATATCCCACAAATAATGATGACCCGTGGACTGACCACACTTAACAGGAGAAAAATTAGGTTCAGTGTCCCTTTAAGTAAAAACTTAAAATGTGCAATTACTGTATGCTGCACAAAACATACCAATCCAAGCACAGCAGGAACAAGACAAAGCTATCTTACCGGTTTATTTAATACATCCTGTTGGTTCTCATTTCTTGGAAACTTGAAATCTTCTTTCACTATAAACACACAAATAAAGCAGAGGTTAAAAGTTATTATATTTTTAATACTAGTAAGTAATACTTCCCTAAAAGCACACTTTTAATACATTTTTATGTAAGATAAGGTGCAGTTACACAAATCTTGAGCTTCAACTTTATTTTTCAGTTTTGACTATAAATATTTCTTAAAAGCATTTCAGTTTTCAAAAGAATCATTATTTTAATAAATTATATAATTAAAGGGACAGTCTGCTTTAGAATTTATTTAAAAAGATAGATAATCCCTTTATTACCCATTACCCAGTTTTGTATAACCAACACTGTAATATTAATACACTTTTTACCTCTGATTAGCTTGTATCTAAGTCTCTGCAGACTGCCCCTTATTTCAGTTCTTTTAACAGACACGCATTTTAGCCAATCAATGCGGACTCTTTATCTATTATGGCACACATGAATTGGCGCTCTACAGCTATGAAAAACTGTCAAAATGCACTGAGACAAGCGACGGCCTTCAAGGGCTTAGAAATTAGCATATTAGCCTATCTAGGTTTAGCTTTTAAAAAAGAATACCAAGAGAACAAAGCATATTTGATGATACAATTACAATGGAAAGTTTTTTTAAAATTGCATGCCCTATCTTAATAATACAAATTTAATTTTGACTAGACGGTCCCTTTAATAAAATTATTCTATTAAAAGCTTTCACTGTTTTCACTGAGAGCTTTTAAAGTGCTCATGCACACAAAACATATCAACATATGCTCCAATCACCGGCATTTTAACCAGCAGTCTGCTCAGAGAGCTGGTAGTGCCTTGTATTAGGTTGACATGATACATTGTGTAGCTGGCTCTCTGAGTAGTTTAAAATGCATGCACATATCTAGATATGCGTCATGTGCACAGTAAATGCTTTCACTGAAAACAGTGATGTTTTTTGGAAAGATATTTTTGATAACAGATGTGTATTGCAAAATATTCTATTCAAAATTGAAATGCACTAATGTACATTTCAATTTTGGCTGGCATGACCCTTTGATAAAACCGGTACGTTAGATTCTAACCTATACAGTGCACAAAAACTGCAAAACAAATCTGTGAATCTCTCAAACCCTATATATTTAAATGCATGACAATCATTTATTTATTTATTACAAAACCCATCAACTGGCTGCAACAGATGTATTCAACCCTTGATTCTCACCTTTTCTGCCTGGATCTTGCTTTCTTGATTGGCACTTTGGACTGCTCTCAGCACAGACTGGTTTCTGGAACTGGTTAGTATGGCCAGCCCGCTTTTCCTGAGGTAGACTTGAACCCTTTAAAAGCAGGTTACAGTTTAAGATGCACTACTGTTCTACTACATTTGCAAGGTATCAAATTAATTTGTAATTTAGTGTATTCAAAGACCAGCACAAGTTAAAAAGAAAAACACACAAACCTTGTCCTGCATGTGTTGTTGGGCATGTGGTAACTTCCCAGCGCCCTGTAATGACTGCCACACATTGCAGAACTCATCATCTTGTTTATGCTGACAAAAGAAAGTAGCATATTTTAGACTGAAATTATTGGAAAGGCAATACACTGTGTATAGTTATTTGTGGCGCCGTGTTGATTATATGTTCTGATAGTAATACTGAATAATGTTGATCTGTAGGCATTCAAGGTCTATAAATTGTAGCAAGCAAATTTATATTCTAAATCAGCTAATACTTAGCACATATTTATTCTTCTACCTACTACATTTGTGACACGATAGGCTTAATAAAAAAATAGATGACCTCCCGGAATATATATATATATTGATATAAGCCCTTATACCAAAGTAGTGACTTTAAGGTATTCTATTACTTTCAGGCTACAGATTCTATGATCGCATATATAAGTCTGCAGTATCTTATATTGAAATTAAGCAGAAACAAACATATCACAGTCTACATGTTTCAAACAGTAAAAAAAAATGAAAATGCACCAATTCATATAAAGGGATATCTTACTTTAATTTAATAAGGCACACAAGTTGAAACAACAGTGAAAGCACAAAGATAATCAATACTCTTAAGCTCACTTGGAAAGCTTTAGAGTTTTTTTTGCTTTTTTTAATGTAAAGATTTTAATAGGATAGCACATTTTGTATGTTTTATATTTTTTTGTGGTTTATCTGCATATTTGCTTTTTGCTTCAAATATAGACACTCAACTTTCCCTTTTTTTGTTTACTCTTGAATAAAACTCAACTGCAGCACAGACGGTGATTTAAAGCACACCCTATGGAATTGTACCCATCCAGGGTGCAGCTTTCTTTTGCCCAGTCCGTGTCTTTCACAGAAAAGAACTGATACTCTGCAACACCACACAAAACTCTCTTCAGAATTGTTCTCTTATTTTAACACTTAACAGGTGCCGGTTGGTGAAGCTCTGCATTTTCATAGTGAGTACCGCCATCTTAGAGCTCATGTACTATCATTGCACGTTTGACAGAAGTGGTGCACATTCACAGATCAGTGATGCTTGCGGCTTGTTCACAGCTATATAATGTGCTTCGATATAGCATACACAATACAGAGCAGAAGGTTTACATTTCTGCACTTTTATACACAGTAACTTACATAACATATACAGTATAAAAAGGTCACATGTATAATATAGAGCAGTGCAGCCATTGCAAGAATTTAATTCCCCCCCCCTGGATCATGCTCGCTAGCGGGAAGTGCTCAATAAAGCTCTCAAAAAGTTGCAATGTCACTAATTTGGGAATGCGCACAAATTCTATAACAGAGCGCAAGAATTCCTAAGCTTCAAAATGGCGGCACCCAGCATGAAGATGTGGAGCTTCACTAACCAGCACTAGTAAGGGGTTTTAAAATAAGAACAGCTTTAAAAGGCTGCAGGCACAGGAAGAAAAAAAAAAGGGAAGGTGACAGAGTAGTAACTATACAACTGCAGTTGTGCCCAGCAGCTTAATGTTCCTTTAAACTGCCTTATTTTAATATATTTTGAGCATGCTCAGAAGAAGCAAACAACTGAAAAATCAAATCAGGAAATCCTCAGTGATGATATGGCAAGCAGAGCCTCAGACCTTGGCACGTATGGTACTGTAGCCTGCGGAGCAGTTATCACCTGCAGCAGTGCCCTGCAGTAGGTATCTATATAGTCAGACTACAAACATCCTACACCTACATGCACTACGCTCACATTCTATGCACACAAGCACAATTATGCCAATCAAATGTTAAAACATGCAAATTCAGAATTGTAATTCCCCGATGCCACATAGTTTAACATAATAATGCAATATATTCTTTGATGGGGACTTTAACTATATAGAATTATTTTTTTTATAGCAGCAGAAATAGGTAAGAAATTCAAGTTAGGTTATTGCATTGCTAGATAGCATTATTTTTTTTTATTTTTAAACTTCCAAAAATGAAAGTGTCAACAGAAAAATACAACAGTGTTTTTATGTTTCACAAATGGAAAACTTGAAAATGTCAGTCAACAGCATTAAAGACGCATGCATATTCTATTAAGTGATTTTAAATGACTTGCCTTTTGTTTCTGATTACTGGCAGAAACAAAACCTCTCTGTGGAGAGCTGACATTTCCTTGAAAATGTTGCGTTCCATTAAGCTGCTTGATAATAGAGACAAAATCAATGGGTAAATATAAATTAATATTAAATCCCACATTGTGTGAAGATTCTATAAAATGTAGTTAAATGAAATCTGATAAATTACCACATTTTGTCTGAAAAGAACACAGCTCAATAAAAGGTGTACCAAAGTCCGCAAGTAAATATTTTTAGAGGACTTGTTTTTGTGCACATTTTGCGCTTGCTGTGACTGTTATTTATATCCTGTGACATTAATAAAAGCATTTGCTTACACAAATTATACTGGAAGGTTAACACTATACAAGAAGCTGCTGTTTAAAAAAAAAAAGAAAGCAATTCCCCAGAGTTGCTAACATCACAGTGGAAGAGGACAAATGCCCAGATGGGTGCGGATACACATATAGTGATCACAGACACGGGCATGCAAGCACAAAGGGAAACAGACACATACTCAAGATGCCTTAAATCTTAAGATGCAAAAGGGAGTTACTCAGAAATGTTTTGAATCAAACCACAGAAAACGGATAAACAGACAAGCTGTTTATATGCAATAAATGCTCTTAGGTTGGCAGATTCCTAAACAGACAGAGAGAGAGTTGTCATAAAGCATTACTTTAAAAGTAACAATTGCTCTGATAAGGGCACATTTACCCAGGTTGGCAATAATGAATGGTTGTGCTCAACTTTATATTGAATGAACAATATTTATTAACCTTGTTTCCTCACTTAAGCAATGAGTTGTAAGTAATTAGACAAGCACTTTATGACATTTGCATACAATGTGATTGCCAGTGCAAACCCACGGCATGTAACATGGCTTCTTTTTTATAAAAAGACATAATTTATACTTACCTGATAAATTCTTTTCTTTCCTGGCATGGAGATTCAAAAAATCCATTCAATTACTAGTGGGAATTCAACTCCTGGCCACCAGGTGGAGGCAAAGAACACCCCAGCTGTCAGGGTTTTTTTTCCTGTTGTGTTTGCCATGTGCTGCTGGCAACCATTTTACTTACTTTTCCTGACTATGGTGCATTGTGGGGGATGCTGCTCATTTCGTGCACTTCCTTTTATGGCCAGACTGGTGTGCATCCTCCACGTGAGACAGGATACAGTCTCAGAATTGTGATGTCATCACTTATTATGTAAAGGGCCTATGTTCAGTATGCTTTGCCTTTGCGTTGTCTCAGACCTGTTTGTGAGAGTTCCTGTGTATTACCTGGCTGCCTGACGTCCTTCCTGGTTCCTGATCCCTGGCTTGTTCCTGACTCGGCTGTTTACCATGTTCCTGATTCTGGCTCGTCTGACTACTCCCTTTGGCTCCTGACTCGGCTCGTCTGACTAATCGCTTTGGCTCCTGACTCGGCTCGTCTGACTACCAGCTCTGGTTTTGACTCCTCACTTGTTATTTGACTTGTGGACTTTTTATCATTTTTTGCTATTAATAAAGGTGTGATTATTTTTGCACTTCTCGTCTCAGCCTGATTCCTGGCACCCTGACACCAGCAAAGCTTCAAGTATCCTCCCACTACCCACAATCCCCAGTAATTCAGCTGAGGAATTATGGAAAGAGAAGAAGACACTAAAGGGTATAGAGGTGACTGATGTTTCGAAAAATGACAAAAAGCCGTCTGAAAAATAAGGGCGGGTCAAGGTCTCTCCATGCCAGGAAAGAAAATAATTTATCAGGTAAGTATAAATTATGTTTTTTTACCAATGGCATGGGGAGTCTACAAATCCATTCAATTACTAGTAAGAACCAATACCAAAGCTAGAGTCCACAGAATGGAAGGGAGGAATACACAGGACAGGCGAACCTAAACAGAAGGCACCACCAAAAGAAGCCTCAGCTATGGCAAAAGCATTACATTTGGAAAATATATGCAATGATGACCAAGTGGCCACCTTGCAAATCTGTTCCATAGAAGCATTCCAACAGGAAGCGACAGTCCTAGTGGAGTGAGCCGTAATTTTCTATGGAGGCTGCTGTCCACCTGTCTCATAAGCCAATCGAATAACACTTCTCAACCAGAAGGAGACTGTAGAAGATGTGGCCTTCAGACCTCTCCGATTACCAGAAAAAAACAAAAAGAGCAGAAGATTGACGAGAATCTTTTATAACCTATAAATAGAACCTTAAAGAATGCACAACATCCAGATTGTGCAATAACTGCTCCTTCTTAGAGAAAGAATTGGGACAAAATAAAGGAACAACAATTTCTTGGTTAATATTCCGTTCCTAGACCACCTTAGGTAGAACTCCTAATTTAGTACAGAGAACCACCTTATCCACATAAAGAATAAGATAAGGAGAATCACACTGTAGAGCCTAAAGGTCCGAAACTATCCGAGAAGAGGAAATTGCCAGCAGAAACAAAACCTTCCAGGACAAAAACTTGATATCAACAGAATGCATAGGCTCAAATGAAGCCTGCTTCAGAACCAGATTAAGACTCCAAGGAGGAGCAATTGACCTAAACACAGGCCTGATTCTAACCAAAGCCTGGACAAAAGATTGAACATCTGGCAAAATTGCCCGATGCTTCATCTGACAGAGCCGAAATCTGACCCTTTAGGGTACTGTCTGATAAACCCTTCTCCAGGCCCTCCTGAAGAAAGGACAGAATATGGGGAATTCTCACCTGACACCAAGAAAAACCCTTAGATCAGAACCAATGAAGGTATTTACGCTACACCCTATAATTAATCTTGCGAGTAACAGGCTTACGAGCCCGAATCATAGTCTTAATAAATTTCACAGAAAAACCTTGTCTGCACAAGACTAAGCATTCAATCTCCAAGCAGTCAGCTTCAGAGAGACTAAGTTCAGATGGAGGAAGGGACCCTGAAGTAGAAGATCCTTCCTCAGAGGCAATTTCCACAGGGGAAATGACAACATCCTCACTAGGTCTGCAAACCAAGTTCTGCAAAGCCACGCTGGAGCTATTAGAATCGCCGAAGTCTGCTCCTGTTTGATACGAGCTATCACCCAAGGAAGGAGGGCAACCAGAGGAAACAGATAAATTTGACCGAAATCCCATGGCATTGCCAGGGCATCTACCAGAGCTGCTTGAGGATCTCTTGATTTTGCTCAGTATCTTGGAAGCTTGGCATTTAGATGAGATGCCATCAGATCCAGCTCCGGAACTCCCCACTCAAAGGTGAACATCGAGAAAACTTCCAGATGGACAGCCCATTCCCTGGATGAAACATCTGCCTGCTCAGAAAATCCGCTTTCCAGTTGTCCACCCCTAGGATATGAATGGCAAAGAGATGACAATTGTGAGACTCTACCCACTGAAGAATGCAAGTCACCTCCTTCATAGCTAGCAAGCTCCGAGTTCCTCCTTGGTGGTTAAGATACGTCACCGAAGTGATGTTGTCCGATTGAAATCTGATAAACCGGACTAAACTCAGTTGAGGCCAAGCTGTTAGATCATTGAAAATTGCTCTCAATTCTATGATATTTATAGGGAGGGCAGACTCCTCCTGAGTCAAAAGTCCCTTGAGCTCTTAGGGACCCCTAAACTGTTCCCCAGCCTAACAGGTTTGCATCCGTGGTCACAATCTCCCAAGAAGGTCTCAGGTAACAAGTGCCCTGAGACAAATGGTCCTGGGAGATCCATCAAGACATCCTTATCTGAGAGTCTAAAACTATCCTCTGAGAGAGATCCGAGTGGTCTCCATTCCATTGATTGAGCATATATAACTGTAGAGGTCTCAGATGGAAGCAAGCAAATGGAAAAATGTCCATGGATGCCACCATGAGACCAATTACTTCCATGCATACAGCCACCAATGGATGAACAGAGGACTGAAGAGAACAACAGTCCTCTAGAAGCTTGAATCTTCTGACCTCTGTCAAAAAAAAAGTCATAGATACGGAGTATGTTCTTTAAATCACTGTCTGTGCCACAGTTAAGTTTTATTCAAGAGTAAACTAAAAAAGGGAAATTTGATTTTCTATATTTGAAGCAAACTTATCAGATAATCTTGATAATAGGAATCTGTCCCTGGGGGGACAAGACTTAAATCCTATCCTGTATCCCTGGGAGACTACGTCCACTGCCTAAGGATCTGGAAAGTTGCAAATCCAAGCCTGCGCAAAAATCGGAAAGCCTGCCCCCTACATGATCCAGAACTGGATTGGGGGCGGCCCCTTAATGCTGACTTAGCCTCAGCGAAAGGCTTTCTGGATTGCTTACCCTTGTTCCAGGGCTGGCTAGCTCTCCAAGAAGTCTTTGCTTGCTCAGATTTAGAAGACGAGGAATATCTTTGTTCCTTGAAGTTACGAAAGAAACAAAAATTAGAAGTCTGAAGACCCTTTGGTCTATTCTTCTTATCCTGTGGTAAAAAAAAAAAACTCCCTTTCCACCAGTAACCATGGAAATGATCTCTGCCAGACCAGGACCAAATAAAAGTCTTACCCTTAAAAGGTAGAGACAGAAGCTTGGATTCAGAAATCACATCTGCAGACCAAGACTTTAACCAAAGGGATCTGCGGGCTAGTATCGCAATGCTAGAAATCTTGGCTCCCAGCCTAACAACTTGCATACTAGCATCACAGATAAAAGTATTCACCAGCTTTAGAGCCTTTGTTCTATCCTGGATCTCCTCTATAGTAGTCTTCTTAGAAATTAGATCAGACAAAGTCACACGAATAAGAGGCTGCACCAGCAACTGTCGCAATACTAGCAACTGGTGGCCACTGCAAACCCTGATGAAGAAATATATTTCATAAATTACCCTCCAGTTTCTTATCCATAGGGTCTCTAAAAGAGGAACTATCCTCAAAAGGAATAGTAGTTCTCTTGGCTAAGGTAGATATAACGCCCTCTATTCTAGGAACAGTACACCACAGATCTCGCACTGAATCAGCCACAGGAAACATCTTTTTTAACACAGGAGACGGGTTAAAAGGAACACCCGGCTTCTCCCATTCCTGAGAAACAATGTCAGAAATGCGATCTGGAACAGGAAAAACCTCCACAGATTTAGGTTGGACATCAAAAACTCTATTCAGTTTATTAGCCTATTTAGGAGCCTCTGCAACAGTTTAATTGCCATCCAAAGTAGCTAAAAACAGAATTTATGTTTACCTGATAAATTACTTTCTCCAACGGTGTGTCCGGTCCACGGCATCATCCTTACTTGTGGGATATTCTCCTCCCCAACAGGAAATGGCAAAGAGCCCAGCAAAGCTGGTCACATGATCCCTCCTAGGCTCCGCCTTCCCCAGTCATTCGACCGACGTAAAGGAGGAATATTTGCATAGGAGAAATCATATGATACCGTGGTGACTGTAGTTAAAGAAAATAAATTATCAGACCTGATTAAAAAACCAGGGCGGGCCGTGGACCGGACACACCGTTGGAGAAAGTAATTTATCAGGTAAACATAAATTCTGTTTTCTCCAACATAGGTGTGTCCGGTCCACGGCGTCATCCTTACTTGTGGGAACCAATACCAAAGCTTTAGGACACGGATGAAGGGAGGGAGCAAATCAGGTCACCTAGATGGAAGGCACCACGGCTTGCAAAACCTTTCTCCCAAAAATAGCCTCAGAAGAAGCAAAAGTATCAAATTTGTAAAATTTAGTAAAAGTGTGCAGTGAAGACCAAGTCGCTGCCTTACATATCTGATCAACAGAAGCCTCGTTCTTGAAGGCCCATGTGGAAGCCACAGCCCTAGTGGAATGAGCTGTGATTCTTTCAGGAGGCTGCCGTCCGGCAGTCTCGTAAGCCAATCTGATGATGCTTTTAATCCAAAAAGAGAGAGAGGTAGAAGTTGCTTTTTGACCTCTCCTTTTACCAGAATAAACAACAAACAAGGAAGATGTTTGTCTAAAATCCTTTGTAGCATCTAAATAGAATTTTAGAGCACGAACTACATCCAAATTGTGCAACAAACGTTCCTTCTTTGAAACTGGATTCGGACACAAAGAAGGCACGACTATCTCCTGGTTAATGTTTTTGTTAGAAACAACTTTCGGAAGAAAACCAGGTTTAGTACGCAAAACCACCTTATCTGCATGGAACACCAGATAAGGAGGAGAACACTGCAGAGCAGATAATTCTGAAACTCTTCTAGCAGAAGAAATTGCAACCAAAAACAAAACTTTCCAAGATAATAACTTAATATCAACGGAATGTAAGGGTTCAAACGGAACCCCCTGAAGAACTGAAAGAACTAAATTGAGACTCCAAGGAGGAGTCAAAGGTTTGTAAACAGGCTTGATTCTAACCAGAGCCTGAACAAAGGCTTGAACATCTGGCACAGCTGCCAGCTTTTTGTGAAGTAACACAGACAAGGCAGAAATCTGTCCCTTCAAAGAACTTGCAGATAATCCTTTCTCCAAACCTTCTTGAAGAAAGGATAGAATCCTAGGAATTTTTACCTTGTCCCAAGGGAATCCTTTAGATTCACACCAACAGATATATTTTTTCCATATTTTGTGGTAGATTTTTCTAGTTACAGGCTTTCTGGCCTGAACAAGAGTATCAATGACAGAATCTGAGAACCCTCGCTTTGATAAGATCAAGCGTTCAATCTCCAAGCAGTCAGTTGGAGTGAGACCAGATTCGGATGTTCGAACGGACCTTGAACAAGAAGGTCTCGTCTCAAAGGTAGCTTCCATGGTGGAGCCGATGACATATTCACCAGGTCTGCATACCAAGTCCTGCGTGGCCACGCAGGAGCTATCAAGATCACCGATGCCCTCTCCTGATTGATCCTGGCTACCAGCCTGGGGATGAGAGGAAACGGCGGGAATACATAAGCTAGTTTGAAGGTCCAAGGTGCTACTAGTGCATCTACTAGAGTCGCCTTGGGATCCCTGGATCTGGACCCGTAGCAAGGAACCTTGAAGTTCTGACGAGAGGCCATCAGATCCATGTCTGGAATGCCCCACAATTGAGTAATTTGGGCAAAGAATTCCGGATGGAGTTCCCACTCCCCCGGATGAAATGTCTGACGACTCAGAAAATCCGCTTCCCAATTTTCCACTCCTGGGATGTGGATTGCAGACAAGTGGCAGGAGTGAGTCTCCGCCCATTGAATGATTTTGGTCACTTCTTCCATCGCCAGTGAACTCCTTGTTCCCCCCTGATGGTTGATGTACGCAACAGTCGTCATGTTGTCTGATTGAAACCGTATGAACTTGGCCTTTGCTAGCTGAGGCCAAGCCTTGAGAGCATTGAATATCGCTCTCAGTTCCAGAATATTTATCGGGAGAAGAGATTCTTCCCGAGACCAAAGACCCTGAGCTTTCAGGGGTCCCCAGACCGCGCCCCAGCCCACCAGACTGGCGTCGGTCGTGACAATGACCCACTCTGGTCTGCGGAAGCTCATCCCCTGTGACAGGTTGTCCAGGGACAGCCACCAACGGAGTGAATCTCTGGTCCTCTGATCTACTTGTATCGTCGGAGACAAGTCTGTATAGTCCCCATTGCACTGACTGAGCATGCACAGTTGTAATGGTCTTAGATGAATTCGCGCAAAAGGAACTATGTCCATTGCCGCTACCATCAAACCTATTACTTCCATGCACTGCGCTATGGAAGGAAGAGGAACAGAATGAAGTATTTGACAAGAGTTTAGAAGTTTTGATTTTCTGGCCTCTGTCAGAAAAATCCTCATTTCTAAGGAGTCTATTATTGTTCCCAAGAAGGGAACCCTTGTTGACGGAGATAGAGAACTTTTTTCTACGTTCACTTTCCACCCGTGAGATCTGAGAAAGGCCAGGACAATGTCCGTGTGAGCCTTTGCTTGTGGAAGGGACGACGCTTGAATCAGTATGTCGTCCAAGTAAGGTACTACTGCAATGCCCCTTGGTCTTAGCACCGCTAGAAGGGACCCTAGTACCTTTGTGAAAATTCTTGGAGCAGTGGCTAATCCGAACGGGAGTGCCACAAACTGGTAATGCTTGTCCAGAAATGCGAACCTTAGGAACCGATGATGTTCCTTGTGGATAGGAATATGTAGATACGCATCCTTTAAATCCACCGTGGTCATGAATTGACCTTCCTGGATGGAAGGAAGAATTGTTCGAATGGTTTCCATTTTGAACGATGGAACCTTGAGAAACTTGTTTAGGATCTTGAGATCTAAGATTGGTCTGAATGTTCCCTCTTTTTTGGGAACTACGAACAGATTGGAGTAGAACCCCATCCCTTGTTCTCCTAATGGAACAGGATGAATCACTCCCATTTTTAACAGGTCTTCTACACAATGTAAGAATGCCTGTTTTTTTATGTGGTCTGAAGACAATTGAGACCTGTGGAACCTCCCCCTTGGGGGAAGCCCCTTGAATTCCAGAAGATAACCTTGGGAGACTATTTCTAGCGCCCAAGGATCCAGAACATCTCTTGCCCAAGCCTGAGCGAAGAGAGAAAGTCTGCCCCCCACCAGATCCGGTCCCGGATCGGGGGCCAACATCTCATGCTGTCTTGGTAGCAGTGGCAGGTTTCTTGGCCTGCTTACCTTTGTTCCAGCCTTGCATTGGCCTCCAGGCTGGCTTGGCTTGAGAAGTATTACCCTCTTGCTTAGAGGACGTAGCACTTGGGGCTGGTCCGTTTCTGCGAAAGGGACGAAAATTAGGTTTATTTTTGGCCTTGAAAGACCTATCCTGAGGAAGGGCGTGGCCCTTGCCCCCAGTGATATCAGAAATAATCTCTTTCAAGTCAGGGCCAAACAGCGTTTTCCCCTTGAAAGGAATGTTAAGCAATTTGTTCTTGGAAGACGCATCCGCTGACCAAGATTTTAGCCAAAGCGCTCTGCGCGCCACAATAGCAAACCCAGAATTTTTCGCCGCTAATCTAGCCAATTGCAAAGTGGCGTCTAGGGTGAAAGAGTTAGCCAATTTGAGAGCATGAATTCTGTCCATAATCTCCTCATAAGAAGAATCTTTATTGAGCGCCTTTTCTAGTTCATTGAACCAGAAACACGCTGCTGTAGTGACAGGAACAATGCATGAAATTGGTTGTAGAAGGTAACCTTGCTGAACAAACATCTTTTTAAGCAAACCCTCTAATTTTTTATCCATAGGATCTTTGAAAGCACAACTATCTTCTATGGGTATAGTGGTGCGTTTGTTTAGAGTAGAAACCGCCCCCTCG
This sequence comes from Bombina bombina, assembly GCF_027579735.1. Taxonomy (NCBI): domain Eukaryota; kingdom Metazoa; phylum Chordata; class Amphibia; order Anura; family Bombinatoridae; genus Bombina; species Bombina bombina. The sequence goes on along the minus strand of NC_069502.1, from coordinate 306,062,125 downwards.
ACCTTGGGGACTGTCTGCCATAAGTCCTTTCTGGGGTCGACCATAGGAAACAATTTCTTAAATATAGGGGGAGGGACGAAAGGTATGCCGGGCCTTTCCCATTCTTTATTTACAATGTCCGCCACCCGCTTGGGTATAGGAAAAGCTTTGGGGGGCCCCGGGACCTCTAGGAACTTGTCCATTTTACATAATTTCTCTGGAATGACCAAATTCTCACAATCATCCAGAGTAGATAACACCTCCTTAAGCAGAGCGCGGAGATGTTCCAATTTAAATTTAAATGTAATCACATCAGGTTCAGCTTGTTGAGAAATTTTCCCTGAATCTGAAATTTCTCCCTCAGACAAAACCTCCCTGGCCCCCTCAGACTGGTGTAGGGGCACTTCAGAACCAATATCATCAGCGTCCTCATGCTCTTCAGTATTTTCTAAAACAGAGCAGTCGCGCTTTCGCTGATAAGTGGGCATTTTGGCTAAAATGTTTTTGATAGAATTATCCATTACAGCCGTTAATTGTTGCATAGTAAGGAGTATTGGAGCACTAGATGTACTAGGGGCCTCCTGTGTGGGCAAGACTGGTGTAGACGAAGGAGGGGATGATGCAGTACCATGCTTACTCCCCTCACTTGAGGAATCATCTTGGGCATCATTTTCTCTAAATTTTGTGTCACATAAATCACATCTATTTAAATGAGAAGGAACCTTGGCTTCCCCACATACAGAACACAGTCTATCTGGTAGTTCAGACATGTTAAACAGGCATAAACTTGATAACAAAGTACAAAAAACGTTTTAAAATAAAACCGTTACTGTCACTTTAAATTTTAAACTGAACACACTTTATTACTGCAAATGTGAAAAAGTATGAAGGAATTGTTCAAAATTCACCACAGTGTCTTAAAGCCTTAAAAGTATTGCACACCAAATTTGAAAGCTTTAACCCTTAAAATAACGGAACCGGAGCCGTTTTTATATTTAACCCCTTTACAGTCCCTGGTATCTGCTTTGCTGAGACCCAACCAAGCCCAAAGGGGAATACGATACCAAATGACGCCTTCAGAAAGTCTTTTCTATGTATCAGAGCTCCTCACACATGCATCTGCATGTCATGCTTCCCAAAAACAAGTGCGCAATAGAGGCGCGAAAATGAGGCTCTGCCTATGATTAGGGAAAGCCCCAAGAGAATAAGGTGTCCAATACAGTGCCTGCCTGTTATTTTACATAATTCCCAAGAATAAAATAGTTCCTCAAAGCTATGAAGTATAAAATATGCTTATATATCAATCGTTTTAGCCCAGAAAGTGTCTACAGTCTTAAAAGCCCTTGTGAAGCCCTTTTTTTCTTTATGTAATAAAAATGGCTTACCGGATCCCATAGGGAAAATGACAGCTTCCAGCATTACATCGTCTTGTTAGAAATGTGTCATACCTCAAGCAGCAAAAGTCTGCTCACTGTTTCCCCCAACTGAAGTTAATTCCTCTCAACAGTCCTGTGTGGAAACAGCCATCGATTTTAGTAACGGTTGCTAAAATCATTTTCCTCTTACAAACAGAAATCTTCATCTCTTTTCTGTTTCAGAGTAAATAGTACATACCAGCACTATTTTAAAATAACAAACTCTTGATTGAATAATAAAAACTACAGTTAAACACCAAAAAACTCTAAGCCATCTCCGTGGAGATGTTGCCTGTACAACGGCAAAGAGAATGACTGGGGAAGGCGGAGCCTAGGAGGGATCATGTGACCAGCTTTGCTGGGCTCTTTGCCATTTCCTGTTGGGGAGGAGAATATCCCACAAGTAAGGATGACGCCGTGGACCGGACACACCTATGTTGGAGAAATCTCCTTCAAAAGTAAACGGAGATGCTCCAGTTTAAATCTAATATTAACCTCCTCAGAATCTATTGTACTAGGAACTGCAGATTCTGAATCAGAGATCTCGCCCTCAGAAGCTGCAAAGGAATGTTTCTCGCTAGATAATTGAGAAAGACTAACCAAATTAGTCTTGGCGGAATCAAAACCCAAAGAAATGCTCTTAGATTTCCTCTTTCCTTTACCAGAACTAGGTAAAGCACTTAGGGCTGCAGAAACTGCAGAAGTAAACTGCGCAGCAAAATCTTTGGGTAAACAAACACGCCCAAAGACTGACTGAGAGGAATCATAGGGCACTGCATGTGAATCTGTCAAAGACTGGGACATGTTAACTGAAGGCTGAGACAACCCCTGAACAGCATTATCCTTAGAAAAAGAAGGCTCAGATAAGGAATCCTTATGCTTAGATAATAAAACCTTATTACGGCAAGGGGAACAAAATTGCACAGGAGGTATAACCTGGACATCTGCACAATAAAGACATTTATCTAATGACCGAGAAAGCTTGGGAACAGCTTCCATAATAAATAAAGTAGCCCATTTATTTCCCTTATACTCTAATATTATCATAAAAAAAAATAGAATAAAATTCTAAGCATAGATAAATAATTATTAAAACCGGCACCTCTACACCCCAGCCATGCTGGAGAGAATTACCCAACCGGTAACCAGGAATCCAATCCACACCAGCAGATAAATCTTGTTCAAACTGCAGATCCTGGAAAGCTGCAAACATCAGAGAGAAGCAACAGGCAGGAAAAACGATCTAATGGCAGAAAATCCGGTCTGTCCCCTTGAAAATCCGGCTTTCAAACAGCCGGCTAGAAGCAAACTGTTCAGAACTCAGGAAGTAGCAGAGCGGTCACATGATGGCAAATTAAAAAGTAAGATGCGGTCCAACAACTTTCTTAAAGAGATATTACCCAAACTAAATAAAAGGTAAACTTGTGCAAACAAATCCCCATAGCCAAAATAAAAAAAAACCTTCACATGATAGAACAGTACCCTGAACTGCTATCCAATAAATCCCCAACCTTTAAAAGGGATATTCAGTCCCATAAGGATCCACCTTGTTCTCCAAGTATCTTTTTTTTTTTTTTTTCTGCTTTATTTTTTTTTTTTTAAAACAAGGAACTCCTAAGTGCTGCATCCTTCTCACCTAGAAGGTAAAAGCATTTACCTGAGGATCCGCTGAAGGGCAGGTACAGCAAACAGGTGTGACAGAATACTCACTGACATAGACCTGTCGATAAAGAAAAAACAAACAGAGTAACTAACCCTGGTTTTCTATATAGGGGTAGCAAAAATGTTGCAAGGTAAGCAAAGACCACCTCTCCGTCTTTCAACTGCTAAAAAGCCACCATTAATCTTACTAAAGACAATTACATGGACACAGCATAACCCCAATTTTTGCCTTCAGGGAAAAGTACACATTAAAGGATTAACAACTTGATTTCTTTAGACACCTTCTTCGCACATCACCTATAATGTTACACAGGCAAAGAATGACTGGGAATTGTGGGTAGTGGGAGTATACTTGAAGCTTTGCTGGGTGTTCTTTGCCTCCACCTGGTGGCCAGGAGTTGAATTCCCACTAGTAATTGAATGGATTTGTGAACTCTCCATGTCATTGGGAAGAAAAGGATCATATGACATCCTCTACTTTTAAAAGACCCCAACATCTGAGCCACTTAAATCTTATTTAAAATGTAACTATTCTACTTAGATAGTAAGCACATTCACCCAATCTATCTGCCAATGCAACACTTGTACTTGGCAGTCACCAACAAAGATTGGCAATTAAAGAAATAACCAAACAGAAGTTTTTTTTAGGAAACTTGCTTCCAGGAGACAAGCCCATCCTAGGCAGTGCGAGCAAGATGCCAAGGATCTTTACAAAGTAGTAAAAGCAAAGGATGCAATACAATACAATAAGCTACACAAAAAAACAACAAAAAAACACAACAGCAGCAACGTACTTTTGCATAAAAAGCTGAAAAAAATAACTTTTTCACAGCCTCAGTAGATACATGCATATTGAGTCTGTATACACGTTGAAGCTCCACAGTGGCACTTCACACAAACCTTCAGGAGAGATGTCTGCTTCCGCTGGCCAAAAGTAGAAACTGCCCTTGTTAAACTAGCTTTAATCTTCAGTGGCACTACTGCCTTAATTACTTAAAGGGATATTCCAGCAAAAATTGAAAACCACATGGGTGCATTTCGGTATTGAACAGAAGCAATTTTGTAATATGCATGCATTAGCAAAAATGCTTCTAATAAAAGCTATAGCTGTTTCAAAAGTGTATTTAAGTATGCACCGTGCACCAGCATTTTAAATACAGCACTTGCTCAGAGAGCATAAGGTGCTTGTACCGTCTGGCAATGACTCAATTTGTTAATTGCTGACATGATACAAGCCCCAGTGATGATCTGAGCAGCTACATTATTTAAAAGGTGGGTGCAGTGACAATACTTAGTTATGCTTCACATGCACGTGCAGAGAACAATGTTAACACTAACACAGTGATAACTTTTACTAGAAGCATTTTTGCTGATACATGTATATTGTATGTAATTAATCTATGCACATTTAAATTTTGACTGGAATGTCCCTTTAATAAGCTGAGATGGTGCATCTAACAATCCATCTTGAAAACTATAGTATCCCCCTGCACATAACATGTACAGTGTCCTTCTTGAATAAATAGTTTTTCTCCCCCCTTGTATGTTTATGGTATACGTTTTTCCAACAGAACAATGTCTTGGAAGCCATGAAAACAGAATACTTTAGCCAGGAATTAAGAAACTTGCAGTCTCACAGAACACAGAGAAAGAAGAAATGGAGGGAACACATAAGCCAGTGAGGATTCCATTCTATTGACAAAGGATTCACTGCATATGTCTCTACGAAAGGAAAGGTACTGGCAACCCTCACCACCTGATCTATCAAAGTAGTTGACTAACAAAGATTTAATTACTGAATGATTAGTTGGTTTAGTGTAAACACCCACCCATGCTTGGTCAGAAAGACCATGAAACATTCTGATGCTCGCAAGTGGCTCTAACATAAAAAGTAATAATCCTGCTGTGCTGGAAAGGACACAACAGCATACACGTAAATGCACAAATCTCAAATTGATGCTTGCCAGGGCAGGCTTACAGGTTTGAGGAATTCCCTCCAATACCCTAATGTTAATACATAGCAATAAAACTGAAGTATGACTAGAGAATATTTTCTAAGGATATAGAGGAAATCATAAAAAAAGGTAGTGTAATGAAAAGGACAAATCACATCCAAGCTTAAAGGGACAGTCAACACAAAAACTGTTATTGTTTAAAAAGATAGACAATGCCTTTACTACCCATTCCCCAGCATAGCACAAAAAAACATAATTTATGCTTACCTGATAAATTTATTTCTCTTGTAGTGTGTTCAGTCCACGGGTCATCCATTACTTGTGGAATATATCTCTTCCTAACAGGAAGCTGCAAGAGGATCACCCAAGCAGAGCTGCTATATAGCTCCTCCCCTCACATGTCATATTCAGTCATTCGACCAAAACCAGACGAGAAAGGAGAAACCATAGGGTGCAGTGGTGACTGGAGTTTAATTAAAATTTAGATCTGCCTTAAAGACAGGGCGGGCCGTGGACTGACTACACTACAACAGAAATAAATTTATCAGGTAAGCATAAATTATGTTTTCTCTTGTTAAGTGTAGTCAGTCCACGGGTCATCCATTACTTGTGGAATACCAATACCAAAGCTAAAGTACACGGATGAAGGGAGGGACAAGGCAGGAACATTAAACAGAAGGAACCACTGCCTGAAGTACCTTTCTCCCAAAAATAGCCTCCGAAGAAGCAAAAGTGTCAAATTTGTAAAATTTTGAAAAAGTGTGAAGCGAAGACCAAGTCGCAGCCTTGCAAATCTGTTCAACAGAGGCCTCATTTTTAAAGGCCCAGGTGGAAGCCACAGCTCTAGTAGAATGAGCTGTAACCCTTTCAGGAGGCTGCTGTCCAGCAGTCTCATAGGCTAAACGTATTATGCTACGAAGCCAAAAAGAGAGAGAGGTAGCCGAAGCCTTTTGACCTCTTCTCTGTCCAGAGTAAACGACAAACAGGGAAGAAGTTTGACGAAAATCTTTAGTTGCCTGCAAATAGAACTTTAGGGCACGGACTACGTCCAGATTATGCAAAAGTCGTTCCTTCTTTGAAGAAGGGTTAGGACACAGTGATGAAACAACAATCTCTTGATTGATATTCCTGTTAGAAACTACCTTAGGCAAGAACCCAGGATTAGTACGCAGAACTACCTTGTCTGAATGAAAAATCAGATAAGGAGAATCACAATGTAAGGCAGAAAACTCAGACACTCTTCGAGCCGAGGAAATAGCCATCAAAAACTGAACCTTCCAGGATAACAGCTTGATAACAATGGAATGAAGGGGTTCAAATGGAACGCCTTGAAGAACGTTAAGAACTAAGTTTAAGCTCCACGGTGGAGCAACGGTCTTAAACACAAGCTTAATCCTAGCTAAAGCCTGACAAAAAGCCTGAACGTCTGGAACTTCAGCCAGACGTTTGTGTAGAAGAATAGACAGAGCAGAAATCTGTCCCTTTAACGAACTAGCAGATAAGCCCTTTTCTAAACCGTCTTGTAGAAAGGACAATATCCTAGGAATCCTAACCTTACTCCATGAGTAACTCTTGGATTCACACCAATATAAATATTTACGCCATATCTTATGGTAAATCTTTCTGGTAACAGGCTTCCTAGAATGTATTAAGGTATCAATAACCGACTCCGAGAAGCCACGCTTTGATAGAATCAAGCGTTCAATCTCCAAGCAGTCAGCCTCAGAGAAATTAGATTTGGATGGTTGAAAGGACCCTGAATTAGAAGGTCCTATCTCAGAGGCAGAGGCCACGGTGGACAGGACGACATGTCCACTAGGTCTGCATACCAGGTCCTGCGTGGCCACGCAGGCGCTATCAGAATCACCGATGCTCTCTCCTGTTTGATCCTGGCAATCAAAACGAGGAAGCATCGGGAATGGTGGAAACACATAAGCCATGTTGAAGACCCAAGGGGCTGTCAGAGCATCTATCAGCACCGCTCCCGGGTCCCTGGACCTGGATCCGTAACAAGGAAGCTTGGCGTTCTGGCGAGACGCCATGAGATCCAGATCTGGTTTGCCCCAACGAAGAATCAGTTGAGCAAAGACCTCCGGATGAAGTTCCCACTCCCCCGGATGAAAAGTCTGGCGACTCAGAAAATCCGCCTCCCAGTTCTCCACGCCTGGGATGTAGATCGCTGACAGGTGGCAAGAGTGAGACTCTGCCCAGCGAATTATCTTTGAGACTTCCAACATCGCTAGGGAACTTCTGGTTCCCCCTTGATGGTTGATGTAAGCCACAGTCGTGATGTTGTCCGACTGAAATCTGATGAACCTCAGAGTTGCTAACTGAGGCCAAGCTAGGAGAGCATTGAATATTGCTCTTAATTCCAGAATATTTATTGGGAGGAGTTTCTCCTCCTGAGTCCATAGTCCCTGAGCCTTCAGGGAATTCCAGACAGCGCCCCAGCCTAGAAGGCTGGCGTCTGTTGTTACAATTGTCTAATCTGGCCTGCAAAAGGTCATCCCCTTGGACAGATGTGGCCGAGAAAGCCACCATAGAAGAGAATCTCTGGTCTCTTGATCCAGATTTAGTAGGGGGGACAAATCTGAGTAATCCCCGTTCCACTGACTTAGCATGCACAATTGCAGCGGTCTGAGATGCAGGCGTGCAAATGGTACTATGTCCATTGCCGCTACCATTAAGCCGATTAGTTCCATGCACTGAGCTACTGACGGGTGTGAAATGGAATGAAGGACACGGCAAGCATTTAGAAGTTTTGATAACCTGGCCTCTGTCAGGTAAATTTTCATCTCTACAGAATCTATAAGAGTCCCTAGAAAGGGAACCCTTGTAAGTGGTAATAGAGAACTCTTTTCCACTTTCACCTTCCACCCATGCGACCTCAGAAATGCCAGAACTATCTCTGTATGAGACTTGGCAGTTTGAAAACTTGACGCTTGTATCAGAATGTCGTCTAGGTACGGAGTCACCGCTATGCCTCGCGGTCTTAGTACCGCCAGAAGTGAGCCCAGAACCTTTGTAAAGATTCTTGGAGCCGTAGCTAATCCGAAGGGAAGAGCTACAAACTGGTAATGCCTGTCTAGGAAAGCAAATCTTAGGTACCGATAATGATCCTTGTGAATCGGTATGTGAAGGTAGGCATCCTTTAAGTCCACAGTGGTCATGTACTGACCCTCTTGGATCATGGGAAGGATGTTTCGAATAGTTTCCATTTGGAATGATGGAACTCTTAGGAATTTGTTTAGGATTTTTAAGTCCAAGATTGGTCTGAAGGTTCCCTCTTTCTTGGGAACCACAAATAGATTTGAATAGAATCCTTGCCTGTGTTCCGTCCGCGGAACTGGGTGGATCACCCCCATTAGTAAGAGGTCTTGTACACAGCGTAGAAACGCCTCTTTCTTTATTTGGTTTGTTGATAACCTTGAAAGATGAAATCTCCCTCGTGGAGGAGAGGTTTTCAAGTCTAGGAGATATCCCTGAGATATAATCTCCAACACCCAGGGATCCTGGACATCTCTTGCCCAAGCCTGGGCGAAGAGAGAAAGTCTGCCCCCCACTAGATCCGTTTCCGGATAGGGGGCCCGCTCTTCATGCTGTCTTAGGGGCAGCAGCAGGTTTCTTGGCCTGCTTGCCCTTGTTCCAGGACTGGTTAACTTTTCAGCCCTGCCTGTAACGAGCAACAGCTCCTTCCTGTTTTGGAGCGGAGGAAGTTGATGCTGCTCCTGCCTTGAAGTTGCGAAAGGCACGAAAATTAGACTGTTTGGCCTTTGATTTGGCCCTGTCCTGAGGTAGAGCATGGCCCTTACCTCCCCTAATGTCAGCTATAATTTCTTTCAAGCCGGGCCGAATAAGGTCTGCCCTTTGAAAGGAATATTAAGCAATTTAGATTTAGAAGTCACGTCAGCTGACCAGGATTTAAGCCATAGCGCTCTGCGCGCTTGGATGGCGAATCCGGAGTTCTTAGCCGTAAGTTTGGTTAAATGTACGACGGCATCAGAAACAAATGCGTTAGCTAGCTTAAGTGCTTTAAGCTTGTTCATGATTTCATCCAATGGAGCAGTGCGAATGGTCTCTTCCAGAGACTCAAACCAGAATGCCGCCGCAGCAGTGACAGGTGCAATGCATGCAAGGGGCTGTAAGATAAAACCTTGTTGAACAAACATTTTCTTAAGGTAACCCTCTAATTTCTTATCCATTGGATCTGAAAAGGCACAACTATCCTCCACCGGGATAGTGGTACGCTTAGCTAAAGTAGAAACTGCTCCCTCCACCTTAGGGACCGTCTGCCATAAGTCTCGTGTGGTGGCGTCTATAGGAAACAGTTTTCTAAATATAGGAGGTGGGGAAAAGGGCACACCGGGTCTATCCCACTCCTTGCTAATAATATCTGTAAGCCTTTTAGGTATAGGAAAAACGTCAGTACACACCGGCACCGCATAGTATCTATCCAGCCTACATAATTTCTCTGGAATTGCAACCGTGTTACAATCATTCAGAGCCGCTAATACCTCCCCTAGCAATACACGGAGGTTTTCAAGCTTAAATTTAAAATTAGAAATCTCTGAATCCGGTCTCCCTGGATCAGATCCGTCACCCACAGAATGAAGCTCTCCGTCCTCATGTTCTGCAAATTGTGACGCAGTATCAGACATGGCTCTCACATCATCAGCGCGCTCTGTCCTTAACCCAGAGCTATCGCGCTTGCCTCCTAATTCAGGCAATTTAGATAAAACTTCTGTCATAACAGTAGCCATGTCTTGCAAAGTGATTTGTATGGGCCTCTCTGATGTACTTGGCGCCACAATATCACGCACCTCCTGAGCGGGAGGCGAAGGTACTGACACGTGAGGAGAGTTAGTCGGCATAACTTCCCCCTCGTTGTCTGGTGATAATTTCTTTGCATGTAAAGATTGACTTTTATTTAAAGTAACATCAATGCAATTAGTACACAAATTTCTATTGGGCTCCACATTGGCCTTTAAACATAGTGAACAAAGAGATTCATCTGAGTCAGACATGTTTAAACAGACTAGCAATGAGACTAGCAAGCTTGGAAATACTTTTCTAAATAAATTTACAAGCAATATAAAAAACGCTACTGTGCCTTTAAGAAGCACAAAAAGCTGTCACAGTTGAAATAACAATGAACCAAAATAGTTATAGCAACCAATTTTTCACAGTAAATGTATTAAGTTAGCAAAGGATTGCACAAACCAGCAAAAGGATGATTAACCCCTTAATACCCAAAAACGGATAACAATTTAATAATTAACGTTTTTCTCACAGTCAAACACACTGTCACAGATCTGCTGTGACTGATTACCTCCCTCAAAGTGAATTTTGAAGACCCTTGAGCTCTCTAGAGACGATCTGGATCATGGAGGATGAAGTAGACAGATTGTGACTGAATTTTTACTGCGCAAAAAAGCGCTAAAATAGGCCCCTCCCACTCATATTACAACAGTGGGGAAGCTCAGATAACTGTTTCTATGCAGAAAACAAAGATGGCCATGTGGTAAAAATCATGCCCCAATAAGTTTTATCACCAAGTACCTCACAAAAAACGATTAACATGCCAGTAAACGTTTTAAACATACATTTTAAAAGTTATGAAGTGTTATTAATAAGCCTGCTACCAGTCGCTTTCACTGCAGTTAAGGCTCATACATTATTTCAGTATTAACAGTATTTTCAGAGTCAATTCCATTCCTTAGAAAAATACATTCAGTGTACACACACTCATCAGCCTAATACCAGTCGCTATCACTGCATTTAAGGCTGAACTTACGTTACATTGGTATCAGCAGTATTTTCTCAGTCAATTCCATTCCTCAGAAAAATAATTTACTGCACATACCTCATTTGAGACCACGGTGGACAGGACGACATGTCCACTAGGTCTGCATACCAGGTCCTGCGTGGCCACGCAGGCGCTATCAGAATCACCGAAGCTCTCTCCTGTTTGATCTTGGCAATCAAACGAGGAAGCATCGGGAATGGTGGAAACACATAAGCCATGTTGAAGACCCAAGGGGCTGTCAGAGCATCTATCAGCACCGCTCCCGGGTCCCTGGACCTGGATCCGTAACAAGGAAGCTTGGCGTTCTGACGAGACGCCATGAGATCCAGATCTGGTTTGCCCCAGCGACGAATCAGTTGAGCAAAGACCTCCGGATGAAGCTCCCACTCCCCCGGATGAAAAGTCTGGCGACTTAGAAAATCCGCCTCCCAGTTCTCCACACCTGGGATGTAGATCGCTGACAGGTGGCAAGAGTGAGACTCTGCCCAGCGAATTATCTTTGAGACTTCCAACATCGCTAGGGAACTTCTGGTTCCCCCTTGATGGTTGATGTAAGCCACAGTCGTGATGTTGTCCGACTGAAATCTGATGAACCTCAGAGTTGCTAACTGAGGCCAAGCTAGGAGAGCATTGAATATTGCTCTTAACTCCAGAATATTTATTGGGAGGAGTTTCTCCTCCTGAGTCCATAATCCCTGAGCTTTCAGGGAATTCCAGACTGCTCCCCAGCCTAGAAGGCTGGCGTCTGTTGTTACAATCGTCCAATCTGGCCTGCGAAAGGTCATCCCCTTGGACAGATGTGGCCGAGAAAGCCACCATAGAAGAGAATCTCTGGTCTCTTGATCCAGATTTAGTAGGGGGGACAAATCTGAGTAATCCCCATTCCACTGACTTAGCATGCACAATTGCAGCGGTCTGAGATGCAGGCGCGCAAATGGTACTATGTCCATTGCCGCTACCATTAAGCCGATTACTTCCATGCACTGAGCTACTGACGGGTGTGGAATGGAGTGAAGGACACGGCAAGCATTTAGAAGTTTTAATAACCTGGCCTCTGTCAGGTAAATTTTCATCTCTACAGAATCTATAAGAGTCCCTAGAAAGGGAACTCTTGTAAGTGGTAATAGAGAACTCTTTTCCACGTTCACCTTCCACCCATGCGACCTCAGAAATGCCAGAACTATCTCTGTATGAGACTTGGCAGTTTGAAAACTTGACGCTTGTATCAGAATGTCGTCTAGGTACGGAGTCACCGCTATGCCTCGCGGTCTTAGTACCGCCAGAAGTGATCCTAGAATTTTTGTAAAGATTCTTGGAGCCGTAGCTAATCCGAAGGGAAGAGCTACAAACTGGTAATGCCTGTCTAGGAAGGCAAATCTCAGATACCGGTAATGATCCTTGTGAATCGGTATGTGAAGGTAGGCATCCTTTAGATCCACTGTGGTCATGTACTGACCCTCCTGGATCATGGGAAGGATGGTTCGAATAGTTTCCATTTTGAATGATGGAACTCTTAGAAATTTGTTTAGGATTTTTAAGTCCAAGATTGGCCTGAAGGTTCCCTCTTTCTTGGGAACCACAAATAGGTTTGAATAGAATCCCTGCCCGTGTTCCGTCCGCGGAACTGGGTGGATTACCCCCATTAGTAAGAGGTCTTGTACACAGCGTAGAAACGCCTCTTTCTTTATTTGGTTTGCTGATAACCTTGAAAGATGAAATCTCCCCCGTGGAGGAGAAGTTTTGAAGTCCAGGAGATATCCCTGAGATATGATCTCCAACGCCCAGGGATCCTGGACATCTCTTGCCCAAGCCTGGGCGAAGAGAGAAAGTCTGCCCCCCACTAGATCCGTTTCCGGATAGGGGGCCCTCTCTTCATGCTGTTTTGGGGGCAGCAGCAGGTTTCTTGGCCTGCTTGCCCCTGTTCCAGGACTGGTTAACTTTCCAGCCCTGTCTGTAACGAGCAACAGCTCCTTCCTGTTTTGGAGCGGAGGAAGTTGATGCTGCTCCTGCCTTGAAGTTACGAAAGGCACGAAAATTAGACTGTTTGGCCTTTGATTTGGCCCTGTCCTGAGGTAGAGCATGGCCCTTACCTCCCGTAATGTCAGCAATAATTTCTTTCAAGCCGGGCCCGAATAAGGTCTGCCCTTTGAAAGGAATATTAAGCAATTTAGATTTAGAAGTCACGTCAGCTGACCAGGATTTAAGCCATAGCGCTCTGCGCGCTTGGATGGCGAATCCGGAGTTCTTAGCCGTAAGTTTGGTTAAATGCACAATGGCATCAGAAACAAATGCGTTAGCTAGCTTAAGTGTCTTAAGCTTGTTGATTATTTCATCCAATGGAGCTGAGCGAATGGCCTCTTCCAGAGACTCAAACCAGAATGCTGCCGCAGCAGTGACAGGTGCAATGCATGCGAGGGGCTGTAAGATAAAACCTTGTTGAACAAACATTTTCTTAAGGTAACCCTCTAATTTTTTATCCATTGGATCTGAAAAGTCACAACTATCCTCCACCGGGATAGTGGTACGCTTAGCTAAAGTAGAAACTGCTCCCTCCACCTTAGGGACCGTCTGCCATAAGTCTCGTGTGGTGGCGTCAATAGGAAACATTTTCCTAAATATGGGAGGAGGGGTAAAAGGCACACCCAGTCTATCCCACTCCTTGCTAATAATCTCTGTAAGCCTTTTTGGTATAGGAAATACGTCAGTACACACCGGTACCGCATAGTATCTATCCAACCTACATAATTTCTCTGGAATTGCAACCGTGTTACAATCATTCAGAGCCGCTAATACCTCCCCTAGCAATGTGCGGAGGTTCTCTAGCTTAAATTTAAAATTGGAAATCTCTGAATCCAGTCTCCCTGGATCAGATCAGTCACCCACAGAATGAAGCTCTCCGTCCTCACGTTCTGCAAACTGTGACGCAGTATCTGACATGGCTCTCATCTCATCCGCGCGCTCTATCCTTAACCCAGAGCTATCGCGCTTGCCTCTTAATTCTGGCAATTTAGATAATACTTCTGTCATAACAGTAGCCATGTCTTGCAAAGTGATTTGTAAGGGCCTCCCTGATGTACTTGGCGCCACAAAATCACGCACCTCCTGAGCGGGAGGCGAAGGTACTGACACGTGAGGAGAGTTAGTCGGCATAACTTCCCCCTCGTCGTCTGGTGATAATTTCTTTACATGTAAAAATTGACTTTTATTTAAAGTAGCATCAATGCAATTAGTACACAAATTTCTATTGGGCTCCACATTGGCCTTTAAACATAGTGAACAAAGAGATTCATCTGAGTCAGACATGTTTAAACAAACTAGCAATGAGACTAGCAAACTTGGAAATACTTTTCAAAATTAATTTACAAGCAATATAAAAAACATTACTGTGCCTTTAAGAAGCACAGAAAAACTGACACAGTTGAAATAACAATGACCAAAATAGTTATAGCAACCAAATTTTCACAGTAAATGTATTAAGTTAGCAAAGGATTGCACCCACCAGCAAATGGATGATTAACCCCTTAGTACCCAAAAACGGATAACAATTATATAATTAACGTTTTTCTCACAAATACACTGTCACAGGACTGCTGTGCCTGATTACCTCCCTCAAAATGGATTTTGAAGACCCCTGAGCTCTCTAGAGACGATCTGGATCATGGAGGATGAAGTAGACAGATTGTGACTGAATTTTTACTGCGCAAAAAAGCGCTAAAATAGGCCCCTCCCACTCATATTACAATAGTGGGGAAGCTCAGAAACTGTTTCTATGCAGAAAACAAAAATGGCCATGTGGTAAAAATCATGCCCTAATAAGTTTTATCACCAAGTACCTCACAAAAACGATTAACAAGCCAGTAAACGTTTTAAACATACATTTGAAAGTTATGTATTATTATTAATAAGCCTGCTACCAGTCGTTTTTACTGCAGTTAAGGCTCATACATTATTTCAGTATTAACAGTATTTTCAGAGTCAATTCCATTCCTTAGAAAAATACATTCAGTGTACACACACACACACACATCAGCCTGATACCAGTCGCTATCACTGCATTTAAGGCTGAACTTACTTTACAATGGTATCAGCAGTATTTTCTCAGTCAATTCCATTCCTCAGAAAATAAATTACTGCACATACCTCATTTGTTGCAGGGGAGCCCTGCATGCTATTCCCCTTCTCTGAAGTTACCTCACTCCTCAGATGAGAAACAGCCAGTGGATCTTAGTTACGTCTGCTAAGACCATAGAAAAAAACCCAGGCAGATTCTTCTTCTAATGCTGCCTGAGAATAAACAGCACACTCCGGTGCCATTTAAAAATAACAAACTTTTGATTGTAGAAATAAACTAAGTTAAAAAACACCACAGATCTCTCACAGCTTCCTTTTTAGTTAGGCTGCAAGAGAATGACTGAGTATGATAGGTGAGGGGAGGAGCTATATAGCAGCTCTGTTGGGTAATTCTCTTGCAGTTTCCTGTTAGGAAGAGATATATTCCATAAGTAATGGATGACCCGTGGACTGACTACACTTAACAGGAGAAATTAAATATATTTATTTTTTACTTTTTTTCCAGCTCCCCAAGATGTATAGGCCATTGTCTTTCCAATGGTGGATCTTGTGGGTCTGTAGCTGCTTAGATGCCTGAGATACAGGCTTCTAAGCAACATGCCCCCATTTCCCTATACTGTACATTGTAATTTTTAAATAAAGTTGCGCAGTGACACCATCGAAACGTGAAGCCCCGGCGATGCCTATCACTATACAGGCCAGATCACCAGGGTGGGAGTCAGTGGGAGCCACCAGATTGCCTTCAAGGTGGGTGAGTGCTAGGGACGGCTCTGAGCCGTCGTCAGCACCTGACTGGGACAATTTGCAACGGTTCAGAGCCGTTGTTAGAACTCAAAGGGTTAAATGCAAGTCAGTAGATAAAGTCATGTGATCAGGGGCAGTCAGAAGATGCTTAGAAACAAGGTAATCACAGAGGTAAAAAGTGTATTATAACCATGGTTTCTGTGCAAAATTGGGGAATGGGTAATAAAGTGATTATCTTTTAAAATAAAAACAATTGAGTTGACTGTCCCTTTAAAAAGCTAGTCTTTTTTGGGGAGTGATACTAGCATGAGCAAAGATAATCTGTACTTAGCTTTAAAATATATCTAGTACTGCAAAGGTATTCAAAATAACAATCTATGCCCAACCAAGTTGAGGTGACAGAAGTCACTAATTAAGTCAAAGCATTATAATTTTCAAGTCAATAACATGAGTGAGTCTTACCTTTGTGAGAACAAAAGGTGAGCGGGGAGAGTGATTAAGAGCACCCATATGATCTTTTTTTGTTCCTCCAGTAAATTCAGGGGAATAGGGGATAGAGTGATTGGATGCTGGTTGTGGTTTAACAATAGCAGTAAGTTTCTGCCCTCCATTTTCTGTACGGATACCATGAGAAAAGTTAATTAAGGCACTAGTTGGCAAACGATAGCCTCTGGATGCAGAACACCTTCAAGTTACACAATTAGAGAGAAAAAAAAATGATTAAGTAACATTAACTGAGGGGCAGTACATGAAATGGAAGTGCATGTTAATTTCAAACAATACCTTATTGTTAATCCACCAGGGAATTCCTCATCAAATAGGACTTCAAGGAGGACATCTGCTTCTCTTTCAGCTACAGAAACATATGCATAGATTGTTATTCAAGTAGGCTCAATACGGTTTTCTCAATATAAATAATACTAATAAAAGGAGTAAACAACGCTTTACAATTTTATTTGTTTCAGAACTCTAAAAAAATTAGGGTCATAGAATATTATTGGCGGTGCTTTTTTATAACACATGCTTCTAAATGGATTGGATATCATCCTATAATACATGCAAACCTTTTTTTTTTTTTTTTAGTGATAATTAATACCAAAATAAGGTTAGATTTTTTAAAAACGAATACAATTTTTTTATAGCATTTGTATCTCTGCACTTTATCTAGCTGAAGAAATGCAGCTATAGTCTTTGATATAACCTGCCAAAGGTGAACAGTTAAAGGGATACTAAACCCAATTTTTTTCTTTAATGATTCAGATAGAGCATGACATTTTAAGCAACTTTCTACTTTACTCCTATTATCAATTTGTATTCATTCTCTTGCTATCTATATTTACAAAGTAGCAATTTAAAGCTTAGGAGCCAGCTCATTTTAGGTTCAGCACCATGGATAGTGCTTGGTATTGGTGTATACAGTTAGCAAACCAATAAGCAAGCATAACCCAGGTTTTCAACCAAAAAAGGGCTGGCTCTTAAGCTTTACATTCCTACTTTTTAAATAAAGATAGCAAGAGAGCGAAGAAAAATTGATAATAGGAGTACATTAGAAAGTTGCTTAAAATTGAATGCTCTATCTGAATCATTAAATAAAAAAATTGGGTTTAGTGTCCCTTTAAAGGTATCAACAGTAGTAAAATGAAAACACGTAAAACAAAAAATAAGTCCCACAGAAGAAATATATTAGTGGAATTTGGTTGCACAGTTCCCATGTCCCTGAAGGAACAGATAATTAAAAATGCACAAGAGTGAGAATATATCCCAATCACACTCACCTCCTTTAATTCCTATAATGGTGCCTCGGAGCCCCAATGGGACAGAGAAGCTCTCCCGTACATTAACAACACGGTCAAACAGACGGAAATCTGCATCTTTGTCTGGGATAACACCATGTTGCTGCTCTAGGGGCTGTCAACAACGAAGGGGAAGAATTAAAATTGGCAATGTTTAAGACGGCATAGTCATTTGCTGTGAAGAAGCTAAAGCTCAATGCTGAATACTCCAGCTGTTGACGTTCATACACTGCATATGGATTTGCTTTGTAACTCTGTTAGACTAGAGAACCCTACAGACAGTAAAAACAAAATTTATGCACAACGTCATTCAATTACTAGTGGGAATATCACTCCTGGCCAGGAGGAGGAAAAGAGCACCACAGCAAATCTGTTAAAGGGACATGAAACCCAAAAAATTTATTTCATGATTTAGATAGAGAATACAATTTTAAACAACTTTCTAATTTACTTCTATTATCTAATTTGTTTCATTCTCTTTGTATCATTTGTTGAATGAGCAGCAATGCACTTCTGGTTTCTAACTAAACACATGAGTGAGAACCTAGGTTCTTTGCTGCTCCTGAGCTTGCCTAGATACATATTTCAGCAAAGGATAACAAGAGAAGGAAGCAAATGAAATAATAGCAGTAAATTGGAAAGGTGTTTAAAATTGCATCATCTGTCCGAATCATGAAAGAAAATTTTTGGGTTTCATGTCCCTTTAAGTATCACTCCCCTACTCATAATCCCCAGTCATTCAACCAAAGGGAAATGGAAAAAGGAATAACACAAAGGTGTAGAGGTGCCTGAGGTTTAGACAAAAATAACTGTCATAAAAAAGGGTGGGGTCGTGGACTCTCCTTATCCGGAAATAAATTTATCAGGTAAGCATAAATTTAATTTTCTTTCCTAAAGATATGGAGAGTCCACAACGTCATTCAGTAACTAGTGGGAATCAATACCCAAGCTAGAGGACACAGAATTAATAGGGAGGGAGAACAAGACAGGCAGACCTAAACAGAAGGCACCACCGGTTGAAGAAACTTTCTCTTAAAAGAGGCCTCAGCCGAGGCAAAAGTATCAAATTTATAAAATTTGCTAAAAGTGCGCAGAGAGGACCAAGTTGCAGCCTTGCAAATCTGTTCCACAAAAGCTTCATTTCTGAAAGCCGTAATTCTCTCAGGAGGCTGCTGACCAACAGTCTCATAAGCAAAACGAATCATACTTCTCAACCAAAAAGAAAGAGAAGTAGCAGTAGCCTTCTGACCCTAACGCTTTCCCGAGAAACAAATAAAAAGAGCAGAAGACTGGCGAAAATCCTTAGTCACCTGTAAATAGAATTTAAGAGTACACACAACATCCTCCTTAAGAGAAGGAGGATTGGAACAGAGAGAAGGAACAACAATTTCCTGATTAATATTTTTAACGGAAAACACTTTAGGGAGAAATCCCAAACTAGTCTGAAGGACTACCTTATCCGCATGTAAGGCGAATCACACTGCAAAGCGGAGAGTTCCGAAACTCTCCAAGCAGATGAGATAGCAACAAGAAACAAAATCTTCCAAGATAACAACTTAATATCTAAGGAATGCATAGGCTCAAACAGAGCCTGCTGCAAAACTTTAAAAAGAAAGTTAAGACTCCAAGGAGGAGTAACAGATTTAAACACAGGCCTGATTCTGACCAAGGCCTGACAAAAAGATTGAACATCTGGCACAACCGCCAGATGCCTATGAAACAGAATAGATAAAGCAGAAATCTGACCTTTCAGAGTGCTGACTGACAACCCTTTCTCCAAACCTTCCTAGAGAAAAGACAAAATTCTAGGAATGCTGACCCTACTCCAAGAGTAGCCCTTAGATTCACACCAATAAAGATATTTATGCCATACCTTATGGTAAATCTTTTGAGTAACAGGCTTGCAAGCCTAGATCATGGTCTTGATGACCAAGTCAGAAAAACCACGCTTAGACAGAAATAAGCTTTCAATCTCCAAGCAGTCCACTTCAGAGAAATGAGATTTGGCCCAAGGAACTGCCAGAACATCTATCATAGAGGCCTGTGGATCTCTTGACCTTGAACCGTACCTTGGAAGCTTGACATTCTGCAGAGACGCCATCAGATCCAACTCTGGCACCCCCCATTTGAGAGTTAACCTGGAGAACACCTCCGGATGGAGAACACCTCCGGATGGAGAGCCCACTCCCCGGGATGAAATGTCTGTCTGCTCAGGAAATCTGCTTCCCATTTGTCCACTCCTGGAATGTGAATGGCAGATAAAAAATTGTAAGCTTCCGCCCACTGAATAATCTGTGTCACCTCCATCATGGCTAAGGAAATCCGGGTTCCTCCCTGGTGGTTAATGTAAGCCACTGAGGTAATGTTGTCCGACTGAAACCTGATAAACCGGGCTAAAGACAACTGAGGCCAAGCCATCAGAGCATTGAAAATCGCTCTCAACTCCAAGATGTTTATGGGGAGAGCAGACTCCTCCCAAACCATAGACCCTGCACCTTTAACAAGTCCCAGACTGCTCCCAAGCCTAGCAGGCTGGCGTCCGTGGTCACAATCACTCAGGAAGGTCTCCGGAAGCATGTGCCGAGACAGATGCTCCTGAGAAAGCCACCACGGAAGAGTGTCTCTTGTCGACTGGTCTAGAACTATCCTCAGACAAATCCGAATGGTTTCCGTTCCATTGTCTGAGCATGCATAACTGCAAAACTCTCAAATAGAATCGAGCAAAGGGAATGATGTCCATGGAAGCGACCATCAGACCAATTACCTCCATACATTGAGCTACTAATGGTCGAACAGTAGACTGAAGAGAGAGGCAAGAGGAGAGAATTTTTTATTTCTGACCTCTATCAGAAAAATCTTCATAGATAGGGAATCTATTATGGTCCCTAAAAAAAAAAAAAAAAAAAAAAAACACCCTTGTAGCTGGAACAAGGGAACTTTTTCCCAGATTCACTTTAAAACCGTGGAAACGTAGAAAAGACAACAAGATCTCTGTATGAAACAATAGCGCCTGAACCAATATATTGTCCAGGTAGGGCGCCACTGCAATTCCCTGAGACTAGCAAAAGAGCCCCCAGAAACTTTGTGAAAATTCTGGGAGCTGTGGCAAGGCCAAACGGAAGAGCCACAAACTGAAAGTGTTTGTCTAGAAAGCGAATCTCAGAAACGTGATGATTCCTGTGAATGTGAACATGAAGATACGCGTCCTTCAGGTCTATGGTCGACATGAACTGACCCTCTTGGACCAAAGGAAGAATGAACCGAATGGTCTCCATTTGGAGGGATGCAACCCTTAGAAACTTGTTGAGACACCACAAACAGATTTGAATAGAAACCTAGACCCTGTTCCTTTACAGAAACAATCACTCCCAGAGAGGAAAGATCCTGAACGCAGTTCAAGAATGCCTCTCTTTTTACCTGATCTGCTGGAAACCTTGAGAGGTAAAATCTGCCCTTGGGAGGAAGAGATTTGAATTATATTTTGTAACCCTGAGATACTATGTCCACAGTCCAAGGGTCTGGGACATCTCATATCCAAGCTTGACAAAACAAGGAAAGTCTGCCCCCCACTTGATCCGATCCCGGACCGGGGGCAGAACCTTCATGCTGTCTTAGGCTCAGCTGCAGGCTTCCTTGACTGCTTCCCCTTGTTCCAAGACTGATTGGGTCTCCAAGAAGACTTGGACTGTTCCTGCTTGGAAGAAGAAGAGGACTTTTGACCTATGAATTTACGAAAGGAACGAAAATTACTTTGACGTCCTTTAGGTCTATTCTTCTTGTCTTGTTGTAGAAAAGACCCTTTTCCACATGTAATCTCAAAAATAATTTCTGCCAGACCAGGTCCAAACAAGGACTTGCCCTTATAGGGAAGTGCCAGAAGTTTGGAAGAAACATCAGCTGACCAAGATTTTAGCCACAAAGCTCTGCGGGCTAGAACAGAGAAACCAGACATCTTGGCTCCCAGTCTAATAACTTGCATGTTAGCATCAGAAATAAAGGAATTGGCTAGTTTAAGAGCCATAATCCTATCTTGGATTTCCTCCAAAAGGAGTATCTTCTAAAATAGATTCAGACAAAGTATTGCACCAATAAGATGCTGCACTTGCTACTGTGGCAATACAAACTGCAGGTTGCCATTGAAGACCTTGATGAACATACATGCTTTTCAAATAAGCCTCCAGCTTCTTATCCATGGGATCCTTAAAAGAGCAACTATCCTCTATAGGGATCGTAGTTCTCTTAGTCAGAGTAGAAATAGCCCCTTCTACCTTAGGCACCGTGCACCATGAATCTTTAATGGAATCAGCAACAGGAAACATCTTTTTAAAGACAGGAGAAGAAAACGGTCTCCCTGGCTTCTCCCATTCCTGTGAAATAATCTCTGTCACACGGTCTGGAACAGGGAACACTTCCACAGAAGTATTTATTAAGTTTACTAGATTTCTTAGGGTTGACAACGACAGAAGAATCAGAGTCATCCAAAGTAGCCAATACCTCCTTTAACAATACACAAAGGTGTTCAAGCTTAAATCTGAAATTAACTTCTTCAGTCTTAATCTGAGATTTCATCCTCAGAGGCTGCTGAGGAAACCTCCCCATCAGACTTATAAGGGAAGACAACCTGCGTATCAGCAGCTGAAACAGATACCTTACTATCTGATACATGTTTAGTTTTCCTCTTGCGTTTTCCCAATACCGGAAAAGCAGATAATACCGCAGGCACCGCAGAAGATATCTGTGTAGCAAAATCTGCAGGCAAATATACTCCTCCGGGAGGTTGAGCACAACCGCAGGGCACTGCATGTGACGCCAGTGAGGCTTGGGACGTTTGAGGAGAAAACTGTGGCATTGCCTGAACAGCATCATCCTGATAGACTTTATTGGGCTCAGACGGCAACAACTTATCTTTATTTTGCAAAGCTTTATCTAAGCAAGTAGCACAGAATTGCATAGGCAAAGTGATCTGTGTCTCAAGGCATAACAGGCATCTATCACAAGTAAGGGATTCTTGATCCATATCTAAATTGTATATAAAGAAAAAAATATTTGAGAACTGTCTCTTTAAAGGGACAGTCAAGACCAAAAAAAACTTTCATGTTTCAAATAGGGCATGTAATTTTAAACAACTTTCCAATTTACTTTTATCACCAATATTGCTTTATTCTCTTGGTATTCTTAGTTGAAAGTTAAACCTAGGAGGTTCCTATGTTAATTTCTTAAACCTTGAAGGCCACCTCTAATCTAAATGCATTTTGATAGTTTTTCATCACTAGAGGTCATTAGTTCACGTGTTTCAGAAAGATAACATTGAGCCCATGCACGTGAATTTACCATGGAGACAGCTCTGATTGGTTAAAATGCAAGTCTGTCAAAATAACTGACATAAAGGGGTAGTCTGCTGACGCTTAGATACAAGGTAATAACAGAGGTAAAATGTGTATAATTATAACTGTGTTGGTTAGGCAAAACTGGGGAATTGGTAATTAAGGGATTATCTATCTTTTAAAACAACAAAAATTCTGGTGTTGACTGTCCCTTTAAGAGAAAAGTAAATTTAACAGCAAGAAAAAAACGCTACAAAAGTAACTACCAGCAACAGAATCAAGCTACCTCTACACCCCAGATATACTGGGATGCCCTACCTGACCTCTGAAATCCAAATACAGCAACCGAACACAGCACCTCCTCACTCAAAAGCAGAATCATCATTGCCGGAAAAAACATAATTTATGCTTACCTGATAAATTTATTTCTCTTGTGGTGTATTCAGTCCACGGGTCATCCATTACTTATGGGATATATTCCCTTCCCAACAGGAAGTTGCAAGAGGATCACCCAAAGCAGAGCTGCTATATAGCTCCTCCCCTCACATGTCATATCCAGTCATTCGACCGAAACAAGACAAGAAAGGAGAAACCATAGGGTGCAGTGGTGACTGAAGTTTTAATTAAAATTTAGATCTGCCTTAAAAAGACAGGGCGGGCCGTGGACTGAATACACCACAAGAGAAATAAATTTATCAGGTAAGCATAAATTATGTTTTCTCTTGTTAAGTGTATTCAGTCCACGGGTCATCCATTACTTATGGGATACCAATACCAAAGCTAAGTACACGGATGAAGGGAGGGACAAGGCAGGAACTTAAACGGAAGGAACCACTGCCTGTAGAACCTCTCTCCCAAAAACAGCCTCCGAAGAAGCAAAAGTGTCAAATTTGTAAAATTTCGAAAAGGTGTGAAGCGAAGACCAAGTCGCAGCCTTGCAAATCTGTTCAACAGAGGCCTCATTCTTAAAGGCCCAGGTGGAAGCCACAGCTCTAGTAGAATGAGCTGTAATTCTTTCAGGGGGCTGCTGTCCAGCAGTCTCATAGGCTAAACGTATTATACTACGAAGCCAAAAAGAGAGAGAGGTTGCCGAAGCTTTTTGACCTCTCCTCTGTCCAGAATAAACGACAAACAGGGAAGAAGTTTGACGAAAATCTTTAGTTGCCTGTAAATAGAATTTCAGGGCACGGACTACGTCCAGATTATGCAAAAGACATTCCTTCTTTGAAGAAGGATTAGGGCACAATGATGGGACAACAATCTCTTGATTGATATTCCTGTTAGAAACTACCTTAGGTAAAAACCCAGGTTTAGTACGCAGAACTACCTTGTCTGAATGGAAAACCAGATAAGGAGAATCACAATGTAAAGCAGATAACTCAGAGACTCTTCGAGCCGAGGAAATAGCCATCAAAAACAGAACTTTCCAAGATAAAAGCTTAATATCAATGGAATGAAGGGGTTCAAACGGAACACCCTGAAGAACTTTAAGAACCAAGTTTAACCCCTTAACGACCGAGGACGTGCAGGGTACGTCCTCAAAAAAA
The DNA here is from genome assembly GCF_027579735.1 of Bombina bombina. Classification (NCBI taxonomy): domain Eukaryota; kingdom Metazoa; phylum Chordata; class Amphibia; order Anura; family Bombinatoridae; genus Bombina; species Bombina bombina. The sequence continues at coordinate 306,037,829 of NC_069502.1, read as the reverse complement.
AGGCAGTTAATGCCTGAGAACGTACCCTGCACGTCCTCGGTTTGGAAAGCAGCTGGAAGCGATCCTGCTCGCTTCCAGCTGCTTTCCGGTTATTGCAGTGATGCCTCGATATGGAGGCATCCTGCAATAACTTTTTTAAGCCATCCGGTGCAGAGAGAGCCACTCTGTGGCCCTCTCTGCACCGGAGATCGGTGGTTCCCTGCGTTGGTGGGTGGGAGCCGGACCGGGAGGCGGGTGGCGGCCATCGATGGCCCTGGTTATGTGCAGGGGGGGAGGGATCGTGGGCGGGGATGAGCGGGGGCGCGCACGGGCGCGCGCGCGTGCACGGGAGGGCGGGGGCGGGCGCGTGCACGGGGAGGGAGCGGGTGGGAACAGCTACACTACAGAAAATGTGTTAGTAAAAATGTTTAAATGCCCTAATATTTTTTTTAAAAAAAAAAAGATCAGCAAGGTGGTGGGGGTTTGTCTGTGTGGGGGGGGAAGCTACACTACAGAAAAAAGACAAATAAATATAAAAAAAGCCCTTTTTTTTTGCAAACTGGGTACTGGCAGACAGCTGCCAGTACCCAAGATGGCCCCCAATGAGGCAGAGGGGATGGTCAGAGAGCGGTTTTGGGGGGGATCAGGGAGGTTGGGGGCTAAGGGGGGGATCCTACACCCTAGCATATGTAAATATGCTAAAAAAAATTATTTATTTTTTAAAAAACCCTTTTATTTTAGTACTGGCAGACTTTCTGCCAGTACTTAAGATGGCGGGGACAATTGTGGGGTGGGGGAGGGAAGGGAGCTGTTTGGGAGGGATCAGGGGGTGGGATGTGTCAGGTGGGAGGCTCTACACTAAAGCTAAAATTAATCCTGCAAGCTCCCTACAAACTCCCTAATTAACCCCTTCACTGCTAGCCAGAATACACGTGTGAGGCGCAGCAGGATTTAGCGGCCTTCTAATTACCAGAAAGCAACGCCAAAGTCATATATGTCTGCTATTTCTGAACAAAGGGGATCCCAGACAAGTATTTACAACCATTTGTGCCATAATTGCACAAGCTGTTTGTAAATTATTTCAGTGAGAAACCTAAAATTGTGAAAAATTTAACTTTTTTTTCAATTTGATCGCATTTGGCGGTGAAATGGTGGCATGAAATATACCAAAATGTGCCTAGATCAATACTTGGGGTTGTCTACTATACTACACTAAAGCTAAAATTAACCCTACAAGCTCCCTAAAAGCTCCCTAATTAACCCCTTAACTGCTGGGCATAATACACTTGTGGTGCGCAGTGGCATTTAGCGGCCTTCTAATTACCAAAAAGCAACGCCAAAGCCATATATGTCTGCTATTTCTGAACAAAGGGGATCCCAGAGAAGAATTTACAACCATTTATGCCATAATTGCACAAGTTGTTTGTAAATAATTTCAGTGAGAAACCAAAAGTTTGTGAAAAAATTTGTGAAAAAGTGAACGATTTTTTGTATTTGATCGCATTTGGCGGTGAAATGGTGGTATGAAATATACCAAAATTGTCCTAGATCAATACTTTGGGATGTCTACTAAAAAAAAATATATACATGTCAAGGGATATTCAGGGATTCCTGAAAGATATTAGTGTTCTAATGTAACTAGCGCTAATTTTGGAAAAAAGTGGTTTGGAAATAGCAAAGTGCTACTTGTATTTATGGCCCTATAACTTGCACAAAAAGCAAAGAACATGTAAACATTGGGTATTTCTAAACTCAGGACAAAATTTTGAAACTATTTAGCATGGGTGTTTTTTGGTGGTTGTAGATATGTAACAGATTTTGGGGGTCAAAGTTAGAAAAAGTGTGTTTTTTTCAATTTTTCCTCATATTTTATATTTTTTTTTATAGTAAATTATAAGATATGATGAAAATAATGGTATCTTTAGAAAGTCCATTTAGTGGCGAGAAAAACGGTATATAATATGTGTGGGTACAGTAAATGAGTAAGAGGAAAATTACAGCTAAACACAAACACCGCAAAAATGTAAAAATAGCCTTGGTCCCAAACGGACAGAAAATGGAAAAGTGCTGTGGTCATTAAGGGGTTAAGCTCCACGGAGGAGCAACAGATTTAAACACAGGCTTAATCCTAGCCAAAGCCTGACAAAAAGCCTGGACGTCTGGAACTTCTGCCAGACGCTTGTGCAAAAGAATAGACAGAGCAGAAATCTGTCCCTTCAACGAACTAGCAGATAAGCCCTTTTCCAAACCCTCTTGTAGAAAGGACAATATCCTAGGAATCCTAACCTTACTCCATGAGTAACTCTTGGATTCGCACCAATATAAGTATTTACGCCATATCTTATGATAGATTTTTCTGGTAACAGGCTTCCGAGCCTGTATTAAAGTATCAATAACTGACTCTGAGAAGCCACGCTTGGATAGGATCAAGCGTTCAATCTCTATGCAGTCAGCCTCAGAGAAATTAGATTTGGATGGTTGAAAGGACCCTGAATTAGAAGGTCCTGTCTCAGAGGCAGAGACCATGGTGGACAGGACGACATGTCCACTAGGTCTACATACCAGGTCCTGCGTGGCCACGCAGGCGCTATCAGAATCACTGATGCTCTCTCCTGTTTGATCTTGGCAATCAGTCGAGGCAGCAGCGGAAATGGTGGAAACACATAAGCCATGTTGAAGACCCAAGGGGCTGCTAGAGCATCTATCAGCGCCGCTCCCGGGTCTCTGGACCTGGATCCGTAACGAGGAAGCTTGGCGTTCTGGCGAGACGCCATGGAGATCCAGTTCTGGTTTGCCCCAACAACGAATCAGTTGAGCGAACACCTCCGGATGAAGTTCTCACTCCCCCGGATGAAAGGTCTGGCGACTTAGAAAGTCCGCCTCCCAGTTCTCCACGCCTGGGATGTGGATCGCTGACAGGTGGCAAGAGTGAAACTCTGCCCAGCGAATTATCTTTGAGACTTCTAACATCGCTAGGGAACTCCTGGTTCCCCCTTGATGGTTGATGTAAGCCACAGTCGTGATGTTGTCCGACTGAAATCTGATGAACCTCAGTGTTGCTAACTGAGGCCAAGCTAGAAGAGCCTTGAATATTGCTCTTAATTCCAGAATATTTATTGGGAGGAGTTTCTCCTCCTGAGTCCACGATCCCTGAGCCTTCAGGGAGTTCCAGACTGCGCCCCAACCTAGAAGGTTGGCATCTGTTGTTACAATCGTCCACTCTGGCCTGCGAAAGGTCATGCCCTTGGACAGATGGACCAGAGAAAGCCACCAGAGAAGAGAATCTCTGGTTTCTTGATCCAGATTTAGTAGAGGGGACAAATCTGAGTAATCCCCATTCCACTGACCTAGCATGCATAATTGCAGCGGTCTGAGATGCAGGCGCGCAAATGGCACTATGTCCATTGCCGCTACCATTAAGCCGATTACTTCCATGCACTGAGCCACTGACGGGCGTGGAATGGAATGAAGGACACGGCAAGCATTTAGAAGTTTTGACAACCTGGACTCCGTCAGGTAAATTTTCATCTCTACCGAATCTATAAGAGTCCCTAGGAAGGAGACTCTTGTGAGTGGTGATAGAGAACTCTTTTCCACGTTCACCTTCCACCCATGCGACCTCAGAAATGCCAGAACTATCTCTGTATGAGACTTGGCAATTTGAAAGCTTGATGCCTGTATCAGGATGTCGTCTAGATACGGAGCCACCGCTATGCCTCGCGGTCGTAGAACCGCCAGAAGTGAGCCCAGAACCTTTGTAAAGATTCTCGGGGCCGTAGCTAACCCGAAGGGAAGAGCTACAAACTGGTAATGCCTGTCTAGGAAGGCAAATCTTAGGTACCGATAATGATCTTTGTGAATCGGTATGTGAAGGTAGGCATCCTTTAAGTCCACAGTGGTCATGTACTGACCCTCTTGGATCATGGGAAGGATGGTTCGAATAGTTTCCATTTTGAATGATGGAACTCTTAGGAATTTGTTTAGGATTTTTAAGTCCAAGATTGGTCTGAAGGTTCCCTCTTTCTTGGGAACCACAAATAGATTTGAATAGAATCCTTGCCTGTGTTCCGTCCGCGGAACTGGGTGGATCACCCCCATTAGTAAGAGGTCTTGTACACAGCGTAGAAATGCCTCTTTCTTTATTTGGTTTGCTGATAACCTTGAAAGATGAAATCTCCCTTCTGGAGGAGAAGCTTTGAAGTCCAGAAGATATCCCTGGGATATGATCTCCAACGCCCAGGGATCCTGGACATCACTTGCCCACGCCTGGGCGAAGAGAGAAAGTCTGCCCCCCACTAGATCCGTTTCCGGATAGGGGGCAATCCCTTCATGCTGTCTTAGGGGCAGTAGTAGGTTTTCTGGCCTGCTTGCCCTTGTTCCAGGACTGATTATTTTTCCAGGCCTGTCTGTAACGAGCAACAGTTCCTTCCTGTTTTGGAGCGGAGGAAGTTGATGCTGCTCCTGCCTTGAAGTTTCGAAAGGCACGAAAATTAGACTGTTTGGCCTTTGATTTGGCCCTGTCCTGAGGAAGGGTATGACCCTTACCTCCAGTAATGTCAACGATAATTTCTTTCAAGCCGGGTCCGAATAAGGTTTGCCCCTTGAAAGGAATATTAAGCAATTTAGATTTAGAAGTCACGTCAGCTGACCAGGATTTAAGCCATAGCGCTCTGCGCGCCTGGATGGCGAATCCGGAGTTCTTAGCCGTTAGTTTAGTTAAATGTACAATGGCATCAGAAACAAATGCATTAGCTAGCTTAAGTGCTTTAAGCTTGTCCATGATTTCATCCAATGGAGCTGAGTGAATGGCCTCTTCCAGAGACTCAAACCAGAATGCCGCAGCAGCAGTGACAGGCGCAATGCATGCAAGGGGCTGTAAGATAAAACCTTGTTGAACAAACATTTTCTTAAGGTAACCTTCTAATTTTTTATCCATTGGATCCGAAAAAGCACAACTATCCTCCACCAGGATAGTGGTACGCTTAGCTAAAGTAGAAACTGCTCCCTCCACCTTGGGGACCATTTGCCATAAGTCCCGAGTAGTGGCGTCTATTGGAAACATTTTCCTAAATATAGGAGGTGGGGAAAAGGGCACACCAGGTCTATCCCACTCCTTGCTAATAATTTCTGTAAGCCTTTTAGGTATAGGAAAAACGTCAGTACACACCGGCACCGCATAGTATCTATCCAGTCTACATAATTTCTCTGGAATTGCAACTGTATTACAGTCATTCAGAGCCGCTAAAACCTCCCCTAGCAATACACGGAGGTTCTCAAGCTTAAATTTAAAATTAGAAATCTCTGAATCCGGTTTCCCTGGATCAGATCCATCACCCACAGAATGAAGCTCTCCGTCCTCATGTTCTGCAAACTGTGACGCAGTATCATATATGGCTCTCACCGCACCAGCGCGCTCTGTCCTTATCCCAGAGCTATCGCGCTTGCCTCTTAATTCTGGCAATTTAGATAATACTTCTGTCAGGGTATTATTCATAATAGTGGCCATGTCTTGTAAAGTGATTTGTATGGGCGTCCCTGATGTACTTGGCGCCACAATATCACGCGCCTCCTGAGCGGGAGGCGAAGGTACTGACACGTGAGGAGAGTTAGTCGGCATAACTTCCCCCTCGTCGTCTGGTGATAATTCTTTTATAGATAAAGACTGACCTTTATTATTTAAAGTGAAATCAATACATTTAGTACACATATTTCTATGGGGCTCCACACTGGCCTTCAAACATAATGAACAAACAGATTAATCTGTGCCAGACATGTTTAAACAGACTAGCAATGAGACTAGCAAGCTTGGAAAACACTTTGAAATAAATTTACAAGCACTAAATAAAACATTACTGCGCCTTTAAGAAGCACAAAAAATTGTCACAGTTGAAATAACAATGAACCAAATCAGTTATAGAAACCAAATTTTCACAGTAAATGTATTAAGTTAGCAGAGCATTGCACCCACTTGCAAATGGATGATTAACCCCTTAATACCCAAAACGGATAATAATATAGAAAAAAACGTTTTTTAACACAGTCAAACACACTGTCACAGGTCTGCTGTGACTGATTACCTCCCTCAAAATGACTTTTGAAGTCCCCTGAACTCTCTAGAAACGTCCTGTGTCATGCAGGAAGAAACAGGAAGACAGAGACTGAATTTTTACTGCGCAAAAAAGCACTAAAATAGGCCCCTCCCACTCATATTACAACAGTGGGAAGCCTCAGTTAACTGTTTCCATGCAGAAATATAAGTCAGCCATGTGGAAAATTCATGCCCCAATAAATTTTATCACCAAAGTACCTCACAAAAACGATTAAATATGCCAGCAACCGTTTTAAACATCTTTTTCTTTTATTTTTTAAAGAGTATGTATCTCTATTGATAAGCCTGATACCAGTCCTTCTACTGCATTTAAGACTTATTACATTACTTCAGTAATAGCAGCATTTTCTTAGTCAAATTCCATTCCTAGAAAAATACTTTACTGTATATACATTAATCAGCCTGATACCAGTCACTTCCACTGCATTTAAGGCTGTACTTACATAACATCGGTATCAGCAGTATTTTCTTAGTCAATTCCATTCCTTAGAAAAATATTTTACTGCACATACCTTATTTGCAGGGGACCCCGCACGCTATTCCCTTTCTGAAGTTACAGAAATAATTAAGTATAAAACACCACTCTCCTCTCGCGACCTCCATCTATGTTGAGAGTTGCAAGAGAATGACTGGATATGACATGTGAGGGGAGGAGCTATATAGCAGCTCTGCTTTGGGTGATCCTCTTGCAACTTCCTGTTGGGAAGGGAATATATCCCATAAGTAATGGATGACCCGTGGACTGAATACACTTAACAAGAGAAATAAAGATGCCGCTCCGCTTAATGATCTGAAGCAGAAGAGCTGGTCACATGACCATCCGGCCAACAACAACAGTGCCAGTGAATGCAAAGCGTGCGCTTCAAATAAAAAACCCAGGCAACAGGTAAGAATAGAGCAGTAACAAAAACACGCCCACAATTAGAAAACAGTCAGAACGGCATATTCACTGTCAAACACCACAAAAGTGAATTAAAAGCCGTGACTGAAGCTGCAAGCCCTATACTTGTGCACAAAACATGCCCCCATGTGTAAGCACACAAAGAATAAAAATAAAGGCTAAACATAAAAAGCCCATATTAACCCTTAGTATCCAAGTAACCAGTGCCTGCAACCTGCCAATAAATATCCCACTAAAGGATATAAAAATGTTCCCAAAAAATTGCAGCAATAAATTCTTAAAGTGCAAGTCTCCAATACCTAGAAGACAAAAGCACTTACCTGCAATCCAACTGTCGGGCAGGACGACAGCTCACAAGGCATGAAAGGACACATACTCCTTACATAGACCTGTAGAAAAAAGAAAGAACAGAGTAGCCACCTCTGGCTTTCTATAGCTAGGGCAGCAATGTTAGGTAGACCTTGCTCTGTTTCCTAACTGCTTCAAAGCAACCACTACTCTACTGCAGAGATTGACGTGGACTCAGCTAAACCCCAAATCCTTACTTGTAGGGAAAAGTATCCAAAAAAGGAATTCATTACTTCAGACACTAAACTTCACCTCCTCCATTCACAGAGGCAAATAGAATGACTTGGGATTATGGGTAGGGGAGTGACACTTAACAGCTTTGCAGTGGTGCTCTTTGCCTCCTCCTGCTGGCCAGGAGTGATATACCCACTAGTAATTGAATGACGTTGTGGACTCTCCATATCTTAGGAAAGAAATATAAAATGAATGCTATATTCTTGTGAAGCATGTCCACCAATAATGCAGTGGGAGTTCTGCTAATCAGCAAGTGAGTAATCAGTTCCTAAGGCACAGATGCATGAAAGCATGTACTTCAGGATGCGTGCCATACAAAGAAACTCAGCGAGTGAGTTAAATCTGAGGTAATATACTAAAACCATGCTAGGGGGAAAAAAAAACAAATTATGCTTACCTGATAATTTAATTTCCTTCTGTATGAGGAGAGTCCACGGCATCATTCCTTACTCTTGGGAAATACTAAACCTGGCCCCCAGGAGGAGGCATAGACACCCCAGCCAAAGGCTTAAATACTTCCTCTACTTCCCTCACATCCCAGTCATTCTGCCAAGGGAACAAGGAACAGTAGGAGAAATATCAGGGTATAAATAGTGCCGGAAGAGAAAATAATTTTTGGTCCGCCCATCGGAGTATACGTGCGGGGGCCGTGGACTCTCCTCATACAGAAGGAAATTAAATTATCAGGTAAGGATAATTTATGTTTTCCTTCTTAATATGAGGAGAGTCCACGGCATCATTCCTTACTGTTGGGAAAACTATACCCAAGCTCTAGAGGACACTGAATGATAACGGGAGGGGTAAAAGAAAGACAGTCCCTAATCTGATGGCACCACAACCTTTCTCCCAAAAGCAAAAATGACAAATTTGTAGAATTTTGAAAAAGTATGTAAGGAGGACCAGATAGCCGCCTTACAAATCTGATCCATAGAGGCCTCGTTCTTAAAGGCCCAAGAGGAAGCCTCTCAGAGAAACCTCTCTTGGCTAAGACTAATCGTTCAATCTCCACGCAGTCAGTCTCAGAGAATCTAGATTTTGATGAACAAAAGGACCCTGTTCCAGCAGATCCCTGCGACAAGGTAACTTCCATGGAGGAGATGAGGACATCCCCACCAGGTCCGCAAACCACATCCTACGCAGTCACGATGGAGCAATCAGTGCGGGCCACTACGTAAGGGAGAAGTGGCAATGGCGGAAATTTTTTAAATAGATTGAACCTCCAAGGCACTGCTAATGCATCTATTAGCTCCGCCTGAGGATCCCTGGACCGTGACCCATATCTGGGTAGCTTGGAATTGATCTGGGATGCCATGAGATCTATCTCCGGCATCCCCTATCTGTTGCAAATCTCCGCAAACACCTTGGGATGGAGGGACCATTCCCCCGGATGAAAGGATTGTATGCTGAGGAAATCCGCTTCCCAGTTGTCCACACCCCGAATGTGGATCGCTGACAGCGAACATTGTGGGCCTCTGCCCACTCCAGAATCCAAGATACTTCCCTCATTGCTAGGGAGCTCCTCGTCCCCCCCTGATAGTTGATGTAAGCCACAAGGTCATGTTGTCTGATTGGAATCTGATAAACTGGGACGAAACCAGAAGAGGCCAAGCATTCAGCGCATTGAAGATCCCTCAAAGTTCCAAAATGTTGATCGGGAGGAGGGATTCCTCTTGAGTCCATAGGCCCTGTGCCTTCCTGGCACCCCAAACAGCTACCCATCCTGAGAGACTTGCGTCCGTAGTCACAATCTCCCAGGATGGCCTCAAGAAGTATGTCCCTTGGGACAGCTGATCTGGACAGAGCCACCAGGAGAGCTATTCTCTCGATCGGTTATCTAGAGAAATCTGTTGAGACAGATCCGCATGATCGCCGTTCCACTGTCCCAGCATGCACAGCTGAAGTGGTCTAAGTTGGAATCTGGCAAAAGGAATGATGTCCATGCTGGACTCCATGAGACCAATCACCTCCATACACCGAGCCACAGAGGGCCTTAAAGGAGGTCTGGAGGGCAAGACTAACGTCTCTGGTCTGTAAGGAATATCCTCATGGATATGGAATCTATTATAGTACCCAGGAATTCCACCCTGGTATTGGGAATAAGATAACTCTTTTCTAAGTTTATCTTCCATGAGATTGAAGACGAAATAGAAGAGCTTTCGAATGGTCTTCTGCCAAACGACAGGATGGTGCTTGAACCAGAATATCGTCCAAGTATGGCGCTACTGCTATACCCTTGGTTCTGGCCACTGCAAGCAGAGCCCCTAGAACCTTCATAAAAACTCTTGGAGCAGTAGCTAGACCAAACGGAAGTGCAATAAACTGGAAGTACTGGTCCAGGAACACAAACCTTAGGAACTTGAAGTGTTCCTTGTGTATTGGAACGTGAAGGTAAGCATCCTTCAGATCTATCGTGGTCATGAACTGTCCTTCCTGAACTAAGGGAAGGATGGACCTTAGTGTCTCCATCTTGAACGAGGGGACAGATAAGAATTTGTTTAAGCACTTTAGGTCCAGAATTGGGCGGAAAGTTCCCTCCTTTTTTGGGACCACAAAAAGGTTTGAGTAGTATCCCATACCTTTCTGCAAGAGGTACCGGGACAATGACTCCCAGGGAGGAGAGATCCCTCACGCACCCTAGAAAAGCCTCTCTCTTTTCTGGCCTTTAAGACTGGTTTGACAAGAGGAATCCGCCCCTGGGTGGATGAGCTTTGAAACCTATCCTGTATCCCTGAGCGATGACCTCCAGGACCCACGGTCTTGCACAAACCAAGCTTCCGAAAAGAGAGACAGTCTGCCCCCAACAAGATCCAGAGTCGGATCGGGGGCCGACCCTTCATGCCGACTTTGTCTCGGCGGGCTTCTTGTTCTGCTTGGATTTATTCCAGGGCTGAACCCCCTTGGATTGCTCGGGCTTTGCGGAGGGCTGCTGACGTTGGGATTTATCCGAACGAAAGGAACGAAAATTAGGATCTTGTCCCTTAGGTTTGTTCTTCTTATCCTGCAGTAAAAAAAGGCACCTTTGCCTCCAGTAACCGTGGAGATAATTGATTTCAGGTCTGGACAAAATAGAATCTTTCCCTTAAATGGGAGGGAAAGATGTCTTGACTTTGAAATCATGTCCACAGACCAGGACTTCAGCCAGAGTGACCTATGGGCTTGAACAGAAAGACCTGAAGCCTTGGAATTCGGGCGAATAATTTGCATATTTGCATCACAAATAAAAGAATTAGCCACCCTTAAGGCCTTAATTCTTTCTTGGATCATGTCGAGGGGACCCTCCACCTCAATCAACTCAGATAAGGAGTCGCACCAGTAGGTAGCCTCTCCAGCAACCGCAGTAACAGCCACTGCTGGTTGATACACATATCCTGTATGTTGAAACATCTTTCTTAACAGAGTTTCTACTTTCTTATCCATGGGCTCTTTAAACGACAAACTATCCTCAAGTGGGATAGTAGTGCATTTAGCAAGCGTGGAGATAGAACCATCCACCTTGGGGATGGAACCCCACAACTCCAATTGAGAGTCCGGAAACAGGATTCATTTTTTAAAGGAAGAAGAAGGTGAAAATTAAGAACCAATTCTTTCCCATTCATTTTTAATAATGTTCGCCATCTTTACCGGAACCGGGAAAGTCTGTGGAACAACCCTGTCCTCATAGACCTTATCTAATTTAGGAATCAAAGGTTCCTCGGGCAATTTAGGCTCCGGAAACCTCTAAAGTAGCCAAAACTTCCTTTAGCAGAAAGCATAAATGTTCAACCCTAAATCTAAAGTCTGGTTAATCCGCACCTGGAGGCTTAGAGGCAGCAGATTCCGACCCAGAAAGAGCACCCTCTGAAGTATCAGAGGCGTCTTCATCATTAGATAATCTTGTATCAGATAATCCAATAAGCTAGTAGATGACCCCTGGGAAGGATAGTAATATTTGACCTTTCACTTGCGCTTAGCAGGGCAAGGTAAAGCACTAAAGGCCGCAGACACTGCCGTTTGTAACTGCTCAGTAAAGTCTGGCGGTAAAAGGGCCCCTCCAGATGGAGGATTAGGAGTGCTACGGGAAGCTGCATGTGTATTAGGAGATGACTGTAGGGTGCGCACCTCACGGGACGGAGACTCCTCAGAGGTGGACGGCTCAGTGGTATCAAACATATTAACTTTCTTTAACATGATTACTTTATCAAGGCATGTGGAACATAATAGAGCAGGCCGGTATACCGTGGCCTCCTCACAATATAGACAGATATTAGACTTAGGTAAAGAGGGAGTACCCTCTAACGCATCAGAATCCTCCATAGCTTACACTTATAAAGCAGACTATGGAATAAATAGATAAAACTGCACCTTTATACCCCCAATGGCTGGGGCACTTACCACCTTCTATGACCCAGGCCAAACAGAGAAACCGCTTCTTCTCCGGTAAACGGTCAGGAAAGAGGAAATCCATGTGACCACACCCGGTCACGTAGTGCGCAATGCAGGAACGCCCCTGCTATAATAGGGAAAAAAAGCGCCAAGCCTTTTAGGCTGTGCAGCTTCCAAAAACGAAAGTAAAACCTGTACGTTCCAACATCTGCCTGAGCCTCATCTCACACATGTCGCAGCATAATCATAATAAAATAAAATTATGTGATTAATCCCGCCTGTTCAAAAATCTCCCTCCGGAGATATTAACCCTTGATTCCATACAGATAAAAGGAGCCACACTGTGACCATGTCTTCTTGCATTATCATATGTGTATAAAAAATTAAACGATCTTACCGGAATCTATGCCGTGGAACAGAAACACAGCCTCTAAAGTTTGACAGTCTTGTAGCATCGCTCCTGACATGTACTTGAGTGATGGAAGCAGGCAGTGAAACTCGTCAACACTGATTGCTTAGGAGCTGTTAATATGAGTCTGGATAGGTTCGCAGAAAGACTCTCCCTGCATCTCCAGACTCATTCGTCAATGTTCTCACTGAGAGGCTGACAAGACTACTTAAAACTCCAGTCCCATTTCGAAGGGTAGATACCCTTCATAAGGAACTACTCCGAATCTTCTGACACTTCTCTGTCAACCTCCTGTGACGAAAGGCAAAGAATGACTGGGATATGAGGGAAGTAGGGGGAGTATTAAAGCCTTTGGCTGGGGGTTCTTTGCCTCCTCCTGGTGGCCAGGTTCAGTATTTCCCAACAGTAAGGATTGATGCCGTGGACTCTCCTCATATTAAGAAGGAAATATCTAGAAATGGGCATTTAAAGTGATATGAAAATCAAAATTTAACTTTCAAGATTAAGATATAGCAAGTCATTTTAAGACACATTTTGCTTATATTATCAAATTGACTGATGGTAACACACATTTGTTACGCATGTGCTCTGGTGAGCTCATAACAAGAGGCATAAAATGTGCAGCCACCAATCAGCAACTAGCTCCCAGCAGGGCATTGGTGCTCTTGAGCCTACCAAAGGATACTAAGCTAAATAAGCAAAGTTGATAATACAAGTAAATTAGAAAGTTATTTCAAATTGAAAGCTCTATATCAGACATATATCAGTTGGCTCAGCATCATGGGAGGGCCAAGTTTGAGGATGTCTGCTCTATATAAATAATGAACATTGACTTTACTGTCCCTTTAACTTGGGGCTGCTATTTTAATTGGAACATTATTCAATATGAATACTTTATTTTTACCTTTTAACTTTTGTTATTAAAGGTATATTAGTAATAAATAGCATCTGTTTTGTATTTTATACTTGCCCATGTCACTTGTGAAAAGGGAAATGGTTTTATAGGTTAGCAAATACATATATACTTACATGAAATTATAAGTCTACCGTTGACTACTACTGGTGTAATGCAATAGATTTATATATACAAATTACCCACATGAACAGTCAATGCCATTTATGCAAAGATGCATGCCCTACAGGAAGATCATGTATTTCAAGGCATATTCACCTCACATTTTAAATATATTATAATATTTGAAACTGCAGCTATTATCGGGTTATTTGTAGAGCGCCAACAGATTCTGCAGCGCTATAAACAAAGGGGGAGTACAACAAAACAATTATAGGGATCAAATGGGTAGAGGGCCTTGCCAAGAGTTTCACTGTTGTAGTCAGCTCTTAAGGTGATCTACAAACAACTCTTAGGCTTACATGCTAAGGGGGTTCAGGGGATAGCAATGGAGGAGTGGAACTGGTATAAAGAAAGGTTAGCGTAGGTTGTATGCATCCATGAACAGTAGAGTCTTTAGGGAGCGCTTGAAGCTTTCAAAACTAGGGGAGAGTCTTGTGGGGCGAGGCAGAGAGATCCACAAGATGGGAGCCAGTCTGGCGAAGTCCTGTAAACGGGAGTGCGATGAGGTAACCAGAGAGGAGAGTAGGAGGTCATGAGCAGAGCGAAGGGGACGGGAGGGAGAGTATCTAGAGACAAGGTCTAAGATACAGGGCGGAGCAGTGCAGTTGAGGGCTTTGTATGTCAGAGTGAGAAATTTGTGTTTGATCCTAGAGGCAAGAGGAAGCCAGTGAAGGGATTGGCAGAGAGGAGCAGCAGATGAAGAGCGACGTGTAAGGAAGATGAGTCTGGCAGAGGCATTCATTATGGATTGTAAAGGAGCTAGGCGGCAGGTGGGGAGACAGAGTTGCAGTAATCAAGGCGGTAAAAAATGAGAGAGTGGATTAAAATCTTAGTTGTATCTTGTGTAAGGAAGTGTCTAATTTTAGAGATATTTTTAAGGTGGAAGCGGCAGGCTTTAGCCAAGGACTGAATGTGAGGAGTGAAAGAAAGATCTGAGTCAAATGTGACCCCGAGACATCGGGCATGCGGGGTAGGGGTAATGATGGAGTTGTCGACAGTTATAGAGAGATTGGGGGTGGAGATTTTTGAAGAAGGGGAGAAAATGAGGAGCTCAGTTTTGGAGAGATTTAGCTTGAGGTAGTGAGAGAACATCCAGGAAGAGATGTGAGAAAGGAAGAGATGTGAGAAAGACAGTTAGTGACACAGGTTAGCAAGGAAGGAGTCTGGTGCAGAGAAGTAGATCTGGGTGTCGTCGGCATACAAATGATATTGGAAGCCGTGGGACTTTATTAGGGAACCTAGTGGTGACGTGTAGATTGAGAAGAGAAGGGGACCGAGGACAGAGCCTTGCGGTACTCCAACAGAAAGTGGTGATGGGGTAGAGGAGGCCCCAGAGAAGGCTACACTAAAGGTACAGTTTGACAGGTAGGAAGAGAGTCATGAAAGGGCTGTGTGACAGATCCCGAAGGATTGGAGGATTTGGAGCAAAAGAGGGTGGTCAACGGTGTCAAAGGCTGCGGACAGATCAAGGAGGATAAGCAGAGAGAAGTGGCCTTTTGATTTTGCTGTAAGTAGGTAGTTGGTAACCTTAACAATAGCTGTCTCTGTGGAGTGATGGGGACGAAATACAGATTGCAGTGGGTCAAGAAGGAAGTTTAACGTAAGGAAATGGGATAGGCGTGCATATACTAGTTTTTAGCGAAGCTTTGAGGCAAGAGGGAGGAGGGAAATATGGCAGTAGTTGGATGGGGAGGCAGGATCAAGGGAAGGTTTTTTGAGGATAGGTGTGACTAGTGCATGTTTCAGCGATGAGGGAAATATACCGGTGCTGAGGGAGAGGTTGAAAATGTGTGTTAGTATAGGGGTAAGGGTAGCAGAGAGGGAGGGGAGTAGCTGTGAGGGGAGAGGGTCAATGGGACAGGTAGTGAGGTGAGAGCGCAGTATAAGTGCCAAAACGTCTTCCTCAGTAACAGGGGAGAATGAGCTAAGTTTCAGTTTATGTGGGTTGTGGTTAAGTGAGAGCATTTGAGGGGGGGGAGAGAATGGAATTATGTTGAGAGCTGATTTCATTTCTGATGGAGTCAATTTTGTTATTGAAGTGTCTGGCAAAATCTTGAGCTGACAGAGAAGTTGTATTAGGAGGTGGGGGAGGGCGGAGGAGAGTATTGAAAGTGGAGAACAGATGTTTTGGGTTTGAAGAAAGATTAGAGATAAGAGTAGAGAAGTAGTATTGCTTATGGAGATTAAGGGCAGAATAGTAGGAGTTCAAGATGAATTTGTAATGAAGAAAATCAGCTGAACTCCGAGATTTTCTTCAGTGCCGTTCAGCAGTACGGGAACATCTGCGTAGGTACCGTGTCAGAGGAGTATGCCAGGGCTGAGGATGAGTGTGTGATTTCCGAGCAATGGTAAGAGGGGCGAGATTGTCAAGGATATAAGGGTGGAATTATAGTGGCAGATAGATTGTTCAGGGCAGGAAAAGGAGGAGAAGGATGAGAGGAGTGGTTTGAGGGAATTAGCAAGCTGTTGCTGATCTAAAGACATAATGCTTCTGTGAAGTTTGGTGTGAGGAGTAGAAGGAGGGAGAGTTGTAGGAAGGGATGATATGTTGCAAGTAAGGAGATGGTGGTCAGAAAGAGGAAAGGGGGAGTTTGTGAAGTTTGAGAAAGTGCATCGATAGCTAAAGATCAGGTCAAGAGAGTGACCGTCTTTGTGAGTGGGAGAATCAGTCCATTGTGACAGACCGAAAGAGGAAGTGAGTTGCAGAAGTTGTTTTGCAGAGGAAGCAGTGGGATTGTCAAGGGGGATGTTGAAGTCGCCAAGAATGAGGGCAGGGGTGTCTAAGGAAAGGAAATAAGTTAGCCAGGCAGCCAAGTGATCTAGAAATTGAGTTGAGGAGCCAGGGGGTCGGTATATGACTGCAACACGTACAGAGAGAGGGGAGAATAAGCGAATCACGTGGGTTTCGAATAAGGGAAATGTGAGGGAAGAGATAGGATGTATTTGTTGAAAGGTGCAACGAGAGGAAAGTAAAATACCTACACCACCACCTTGTCTATTACAAGACCTAGGAGTGTGGCTGAAGTGGAGACCCCCATGTGAGAGAGCAGCAGTGGATGCTGTGTCTAGGGGAGAGAGCTAGGTTTCAGCTGCCCGTGTCATGGAAAATACCACAGTATAAGAGCTAATCAGAGAACACAAGTATTTAATCTAAGCATAGTTAACTAGTAAAAGTGAACTTTGTCTATCGGGCTGAAAATGTTAACTTGAAAAGAATTATTTTTATCTATTGAACACGTATTGCAATGATCATTCATGAATAATAATTTTGTTTTCAGAAATACCAACAACAAAAAATAAATGCTCACGTAACACGAGCCTTAACTTACCCTAAACAATAAATGAGGCTTCACAGTCACTCGCACCTTTTTGTTGCTCTTTCTTAACTAAGAAAAAAATAAAGAAAAAGAAATGATATGGGTTATAAGACAAATTAACACACTCCATATAGTAGCTTAAAGGATCATAATAGTAAAAAAATGACATGCTTTAATTCATTAGAGCATATCATTTTTAAAGTAGCAACCCTGCACACTACTACCTTTCCATTGGTTAAAACACAGTAGAAGTAACAATGCTGATCCAATCAGAATCTCTAGTTGCCAGACTTAGATATGTAAATAAATAGAGTTGCTGAGTAGAATAGCAATACTTTTGCGGGGGTTTAACACAGTAGTGCCGGGTCGCTAGTATTAAAATGACAAGCTCTAACAAATTAGAGCATTTACATACTTGTTTGTTTTGTTTCAGTCTTTGTGTCTGCCACTGAGGATTTATTAGTGCAGGGTGAAGCCACAGTCCTGGTGTAATGCCTCTTCACTTCAAACAATGAATAGGACAGGCCAAGTAAGCTTTAAAAGCATTTGAACAATTTAGGGCCCAGGAGGAACAATAAAGGAGTAACCATACTTTTAAGCAGCATCCCAGAGCTCTGACCATATTTAGTCCGAAGAAGAGAGTCTACTTATATTAGGCTAGATTACAAGTTAAGCACCCAAATAATTTTCAGGCGAAAGCAATATTTGCGTTTAACTTAGCAATACCAACGCGCACAAATGTGCGCTAGTAATTACAAGTTAGGTGCAATGCACATGTGACCTCGCAAGAGCATGCTTCCATAGTCTCCAAAAAAACTGCCGAATTATAAATAAAAGAGGGCGGGGTCGTGGACTCTCCATGTCCGGAAAGAAAGTTTTCTCTTTCCTAAGACATGGAGAGTCCATAATATCATTCCAATTACTAGTGGGAACGAATACCCAAACTAGAGGACACAAAATAAACAGGGAAAGAGAAAAAAGGCAGGAGGACCTAAACAGAAGGCCCCACCGCTTGAAGAACCTTTCTCCCAAAAGAAGCCTCGGCTGAGGCAAAAGTATCAAATTTGTAGAATTTGGAAAAAGTATGAAGAGAAGACCATGTTGCCGCCTTGCAAATTTGTTCCACAGAAGCTTCATTTTTGAAGAAGAGGATACAGCCCTAGTGGAATGAGCTGCAATTCTCTCAGGAGGCTGCTGTCCAGCAGTCTCATAAGCCAAACAAATCAAACTTCTCAACCATAAAGACAGAGTAGTAGAAGTGGCCTTCTGACCCTTACGCTTTCCAGAGAAAACAACAAACAGGGCAGAAGATTTGCGAAAATCTTTAGTAGATTGCAAGTAAAAATTTTAGAAACCGCACAACATCCAAGTTATGCAAGAGACATTCCGTTTGAGAAGGAGGATTAGGACACAGAGAAGGAACAACAATTTCCTGATTAATGTTTTGATCCGATACTACCTTAGGAAGAAACCCCAATTTAATATGAAGGACCGCCTTATCAGCATGAAAAATAAGGTAAGGAGAATCACACTGCAGAGCTGAAAGTTCAGACACACTGCGAGCGGAAGAAATGACCACAAGAAACAAAACCTTCCAGGATAACAGTTTTATATCAACAACATGCATAGGCTCGAACGGAGTCTGCTGTAAATCTTTAAGAACTAAATTAAGGCTCCATGGGGGAGCAACAGGTTTAAACACAGGCCTGATTCTAAAGCTTGAACGTCTGGTAAATCTGCCAAACGTTTGTGCAAAGGGACAGATAACGCTGAAATCTGACTCTTTAGAGAACTGACCGATAAACCCTTATCCAGTCCATCCTGAAGAAATGACAAAGTCCTGGGAATCCTCCCCTTAGAATCACACCAATAAAGATATTTACGCCGTATCTTATGGTAAATCTTGCGAGTGACCGGATTTCGAGCCTGAATCATAGTTTCAATGACAGCATCCGAAAAACCACATATATATTTATACTGTATATAGTATGAAGCAATGTTAGCACTTCCCATCAGGTGCTCGCTGCCAGCCCCGGTTATACCAGATTGTGTATAGAAGAAAGAAATATGGAATATGGCGGTGCTGTGTCACCCCCAGGGGATTCAAGCTGCTCACGTCCTCTGAGTTAACCTGACATCTTTCACCTTTAGTGTGCTGGAAAGCCACGCTAACCCGCCCCTCTTCTTCACAGAGCTTCGGCCGCAGTAATAGGAGGCTTAGCGCATCGGCTCTAGTAAGCACTCAATTCAAAATCATTGAACTCAGAGAATCTGGCAAACACTAGGTGGCTGCTTCTACCCTGTGGCTGCTTCTGTGATGCCATGCAGGAGCTATTAGAATAACCGATGCTCTCTCCTGTTTGATATGAGCGATGACTCGTGGAAGGAGAGCAAATGGAGGAAACCGATAAGCCAGAGAAAACCTCCAAGGAACTGCCAGAGCATCTATCAGAAAAGCTTGAGGATCACTTGATCTTGAGCCATACTTTGGAACCTTGGCGTTTTGGCGGGACGCCATCAAATCCAACTCTGGAACCCCCCACTGGAGGGATATCTTAGAGAACACTTCCGGATGGAGAGCCCACTCCCGGGATTTAAAGTCTGTCTGCTCAGAAAATCTGCATCTCAATTGTCCACTCCTGGAATGTGGATGGCAGATAGGAGACAATCGTGGTCTTCCGCCTACTACAGAATTCAAGTCACCTCCTTCATGGCTAAGGAACTCCGAGCTCCTCCCTGTTGGTTGATGTAAGCCATTGAGGTGATGTTGTTCGATTGAAATCTTATAATAGGGCATTGAAGATAGCTCTCAATTATATAATGTTTATGGGACGAGAGGACTCCTCCCGAGACCACAGGCCATGAGCTTTTAGAGGGCCCCAATCAGCACCCCGTAGTCCGTAGTTACAATTTCCCAGTAATGTCTCAGAAAGCAAGTGCCCCAAGACAGATGTTCCTGTGACACCCACCATGAGAGAGTCTCTTTTCAGAGGGTCCAGATTTATCCTCTGAGTTAAATCCGAATGATTTTTGTTACACTGAAGGAACATAAGAAGTTGTAGGTGGAACCGAGCAAAAGGAATGATGCCCATTGATGCCACAATCAGACCAATCACCTCTATGCATTGGGCCACAGATGGATGAAAAGCAGACTGGAGAGAAAGGCAGAAAGCAAGAATCTTGTCTTTTCTGACCTCCGTCAGAAAGATCTTAATGGACAGGGAATCTATTATAGTCCCTAGGAAACATACTTTGGTAGAGAGAACAAGAGAACGTTTTTTCCAAATTCACCTTTCACCCATGGGAACATAGAAAAGACAACAGCATCTCTGTATGAGATTGGGCTTGTTGAAAAGATGACGCCTGAACAAAGATGTCGTCCAGATAAGGCGCTACAGCTTTCACTGGGATCTGATCACAGCCAAAAGCGCCCCCAGAACCTTTGTGAATATTCTGGGAGGCGTAGCCAGACCAAATGGAAGTGCAACAAATTGGAAGTGTTGTCCAGAAAGGCAAACCTCAGATACTGATGATGTTCCCTGTGTATGGGAACGTGAAGGTGTGCGTCCTTCAGGTCTATGGTCATCATATACTGACCCTCCTGTACCAAAGGGATAATGGAACGAATAGTTTCCATCTTGAAGGACGGAACCCTGAGGAATTTGTTTAAACACTTGAGGTCAAAAATGGGTCGAAAAGTTCCCTCTTTTTTGGGAACTACAAATAGATTTGAGTAGAATCCTAGACCCTATTCTGCTAGAGGGACAGGAACAATAACTCCCAGAGAGAATAGGTCTTCTACATAGTTTAAGAAGGCTTCCTTCTTTATTTGGTTTGAGGAAAGTCTTGACAGGAGAAATCCGCCCCTGGGAGGGCAAGACATGAATCCCATTCTGTAACCCTGAGATACTATGTCTACCGCCCAAGGGTCTGGGACATCGCATATCCAGGCTTGACGAAAAAGTGAAAGCCTGCCCCCCACCTGATCCACACAGGAATCTGAACCTTCATGCTGATTTAGAGTCAGCAGAAGGCTTCTTGTTTTGTTTTCCCTTATTCGAGGGCTGGTTGGATTTCCAAGAAGATCAGGTTTAGATGAGGAAGAGGACTTTTGTCCCTTAAAGTTATGAAAGGAACAAAAATTAGAAGTCTGACGACCTCTAGGTTTGTTCTTCTTGTCCTGAGGTAGGAAAGATCCCTTTCCACCCGTAATCTCTGAAAAGATCTCTGCCACATCAGGTCCAAACAAAGTCTTTCCCTTGTAAGGCAAAGCCAAAAGCTTGGCCTTAGAAGAGACATCAGCAGACCAAGATTTTAACCACAGAGCCCTGCAAACTAGAACTGTGAAGCTAGACATCTTAGCTCCCAGACGAATTATCTGCATATTGGCATCACAGATAAAAGTGTTAGCCAATTTAAGAGCTTTGATCCAATCCTGGATCTCCTCTACTGTAGTTTCCTCTGAGATAAGATCAGATAACGCATCGCACCAATAAGATGCAGCACCTGCAACCGTAGCAACACTTGCTGCTGCTTGCCAATATAATCCTTGAGGGACATACATCTTTTTTTAAATAAGCCTTTAGCTTTTTATACATTGGATCCTTAAAAGAGCAACTATCCTCTATAGAAATAGTAGTTCTCTTAGAAAGAGTAGAAATAGCACTCTCTACTTTAGGAACAGTGCGCCATGAGTCACGAATAGAGTCAGCCACAGGAAACATTTTCTTAAAAACAGGTGTAGGGGAAAAAGGAACGCCAGGTTTGTCCCATTCCTGAGCAATAATTTCAGATATCTTCCTTGGTACTGGAAAAACCTCCTCAGAAGATGGTGAAAAATAGACTCTATCCAACTATGAGGACTTTGTGCGGTTGATAGCAACCACCGGTTCAGAGTGGTCCAAAGTAGCTAGAACATCCTTCAAAAGTAATCGGAGGTGCTCAAGCTTGAATCTAAAATTAACTTCTTCAGATTCTGAGGATTTTTCTGTTATAGTGTCAAGAGTCTGAAATCTCACCTTCAGAAGCTACTGAACTATTCTCATCATCAGACATCTGAGCAAGAGTGGCCAATGCAGCACTAGAATCAGAAACCTTAACATTAGGCAAGTGTTTAGATTTTCTCTTATGCTTACCCAACGAAGGGAAAGCTGACAAAGCCGCTGATACTGCAGAAGAAACCTGAGCAGTAAAATCCCCAGGTAAATAAACACCCCCGGGTGGATAAGAGGACACAGAAGTCACAGTATGAGAAACAACTATGGCTTGGGACGTTTGAGGAGAAAGCTGAGGCATGTCACGCACAGCATTAGCCTGAGAGATATTGGGCTCAGAAAGGAGTAATTTCTCTTTAAATTTCAAAGTCTTAGATAAACAAGAAGAACAAAATTGCATAGGCAAAACAATTTGGGCTTCTAAACAAAGTAAACATTTATCTATGGAACTAGACTGTCCATTGTCTTTAAATTCCCACAAGAAATAGGCAAACAAAAGAAAAATAAAATGCTTAAAATTTTATTAATTACCTCAGATTGCTTAACAGAAAAATAAACTGCTTTTAATTTTAACAAAAACACACCTCAGATTGTCTGAGGTTTCTACCGGCAAGCAAATACCCCACTAGCAAGAGGAATGGAGCTGGATCTGCTGGCAATACAATCTGATGAGGATCACTAAGAGTAGCTTTTCACTTGACGAGCTGTTCAACTGTATCATTCCGGTCGCAACAGCACCACTCCGTAAAACCGGACGTTCGGGTGTCACATGACCGGACCGAAGAGTAAGTGTGCAACAATTAAAAACAACATAAACGTCTAACATACAACTGCAAGTGAAAAGCACTACAGACTCGATAAACTTAACTCCCAAGCCTTACACATGTCTCAATAATAAAAATTACATCCCAGCCCATTGTTCTCATACTCAAATTAGGAATAACATATCTCTAATATAACATGCCATTAAAAATTGTGCCCATATGAATCCTTAAAATATTCAAGGATTATTATCTTGTGAACTGTAATATAACAAAGGGGATCTAATTTAGGAGGTTTAACCCCATAAGTGCTGCTGTCCTTCATTACCTAGAAGGCAAAGGCACTTACCTTAGATCCTAATGCATAAGAGATGCAGATCCTCAACGTGTGGCAGTCACTACATTCCCCGTCATGGAACTGTAGGAAAAGAAAGAGCAGAGTAACCAACTCTGGCTTTCCACAAAGGGGTAGCAAATTGTTAAAAATAAAGCAAAGGACTGCCTTGCCGCATTTTAACTGCTAAAAGCCACCACTACTATTACTCAAGAGATTGATGTGGACACAGCTAAACCCCAATCCTTGCTTGCAGGGAAAAGTACCCATAAAAGGATTAAATTCTTCAGACACTAACTTTGCACAACCTCCATTGACAGAGGCAAAGAGAATGAATGGGGGTTATGGGTAAGGCAGTTACACTTAACAGCTTTGCTGGGGTGCTCTTTGCCTCTTCCTGCTGGTCAGGAGTTGAATATCCCACTAGTAATTGGAATGACGTTGTGTACTCTCCATGTCTTAGGAAAGAAATGTACCTTACGACTGCTGCAGATTTGGCGATATATATCCCCTCATATAAATGGGGGGACTAACCCTTACTCAAATGACAATTTTATGACAGTTAGCAGATATGAAATTAAAGCAGCATCTAATGCAGTATGACACACTATTGTATCCACTTATTGGCCGCAATGCTCATATCTGCTGGAAAGGGAAACCACCAAGATTTTTTTTTTTATTTATTTGTGGAAAGTTAAAGGGACTGTAAAATTGATTTCCGTTAATGTGTTTCTAATTACTTTTTTTTTTAACAGCTGCAGAGTAAAAAATGTATGATAATTTGCTTTAAGGCTTTTGTCTTTTGAAGCCACAACCTAATAAAATGGGTTGAGCTTGTAGATATAATCTGATCTCATGACTTTCTTACATCTGTCTATAAACCATTCACCAATACTTGGAGAGAACAATGGAAAATTAACATTTTATTGCCTCATCTCTTCTATACCCCAAAGTGTAATTTCTTCTGCTGGCTTTGCTTACAAAGCTTATCTATAGCTTGGACCCAAGGCCAAAAACTTTCAGATTAGATGGGGATACAACAGGCTAAATTAACTATTTCAAATGCCATTTAAGGGTAAATGAAATACGTGTAAACAATTTAATAAACTTTAGCAGGTAAAGTGGATCATTGGAAACAAATTAAAAGGGCAGAAAATGTTTGAGTAAACTGTCTCTTTAAATGTATTTTACATGGGCTGATTAGTAAAAAATAAATAAAAAGTAAAACAAAAAAAAACTGTTCATATAGAAAAGTTAGTTTTTTCACCTTCATACAACTTTAAAGGGACAGTCTTGTCCAAAACAAACTTTCATTATTCAGATAGGTCATGTAATTTTAAACAATTTTCAAATTCACATCTATCACAAATTTTGGTTTGTTCTCTAGGTATTCTTAGTTGAAAGCTAAACCTAGGAGGTTTATATGCTAATTTCTAAGCCCTTGAAAGCCGCCTCTCATCTCAGGGCATTTTGAGAGTTTTCACCACAAGAGGGTGTTAGTTCATGTGTTTCCTATACATAACACCGTGCTCACACACGTTGAGTTCCTAGTAGTCAGCATTGATTGGCTAAAATGCAAGTCTGTCAAAAGAACTGAAATAAGGGGCCGTTTGCAGAGGCTTAGATACAAGTTAATCACGGAGGTAAAAAGTGTATTAATATAACTGTGTTGGTTATGCAAAACTAGGGAATGGGTAATAAAGGGATTATCTATCTTTTAAAACAATTTATATTCTGGTGTAGACTGTCCCTTTAAGCAGTACTACTTTTGAAAAAATAACTAGTTGTAGACAATTAAAAAGTCAGCTAAGTATAATGTCAATGTTTTCAAACCTTGCACTTTGCAACCTCTTCTTCAATCATCTCAACTATAGCAGAATCCAAGATCTGCAAATCACACGATGAGCGTGACAGCAAACTGACAGGATGAGCCTTCAGCCACGAAACAATCTCTTGAACCTTCTCAGCTCTATAAAGAATGAGCAAATATGATAACAAATAAGAACAATAAAAACAACAACAAAAATGTAAAGGTCTCTAGAACAACACTATAGAAATACAATCTTCTCACCCATTTTCATCCTCTCCTGGCCAGATATCATCTTCGTAGAACACGTCATCGTGGCTGTTTTTCGATATATATGAAAAAAGCTCAGGGTACCTGCAAATCAGACATTAAGAACTTTACATCTAAAATAAGGCCACTAATATCTGGACATTCTATATAAGAAGAAAATAATAGCAAATACAGGGTATACAATGATTATGCACACAGAAGTAAAGCCCTTAAAGATCCATGCATTCAACACAGGCCTAAGCCTCAAGTCTGCTGGATTTATCAAGTGCCAAATAGAGTATTCTGAGTTATAGAAGAGAATCAGTAAATTATAATCACATGAAATTTAAGTCAATAAGTCTAACAGATAAAAAAGTGTTTCCTACTTATGAAAGGTTAATCTTCGAACTGTAGCCCAATCATCAGGTTAGAACCACTAATATGCAGTCGGTATAATGGGAGGAAGGTATCAAATTTACATTGAAAGTATCAATAGCAAGGTGGATTGTACAGCAAGTAACTCGTTACACGTTAACAAGTGTGGGCCTTTTAACCCCTTAATGAAAACAGCACTTTTCCATTTTCTGTCCGTTTGGGACCAAGGCTATTTTTAAATTTCTGCGGTGTTTGTGTTTAGCTGTAATTTTCCCCTTACTCATTTAATGTACCCACACATATATACCGTTTTTCTCGCCATTAAATGGACTTTCAAAATATACCATTATTTTCATCATATCTTATAATTTACTATAAAAAAGTTTTTTAAAATATGAGGAAAAAATGGAAAAACAACACACTTTTTCTAACTTTGACCCCCAAAATCTGTTATACATCTACAACCACCAAAAAAAACATATGCTAAATAGTTTCTAAATTTTGTCCTGAGTTTAGAAATACCCAATGTTTACATGTTCTTTGCTTTTTTTGCAAGTTATAGGGCCATAAATACAAGTAGCACTTTGCTATTTCCAAACCACTTTTTTTCAAAAACAGAATTTATGCTTACCTGATAAATTACTTTCTCCAACGGTGTGTCCGGTCCACGGCGTCATCCTTACTTGTGGGATATTCTCCTCCCCAACAGGAAATGGCAAAGAGCCCAGCAAAGCTGGCCATATAGTCCCTCCTAGGCTCCGCCTACCCCAGTCATTCGACCGACGGACAGGAGGAAATATATATAGGAGAAACCATATGGTAACGTGGTGACTGTAGTTAGAGAAAATAATTCATCAGACCTGATTAAAAAACCAGGGCGGGCCGTGGACCGGACACACCGTTGGAGAAAGTAATTTATCAGGTAAGCATAAATTCTGTTTTCTCCAACATAGGTGTGTCCGGTCCACGGCGTCATCCTTACTTGTGGGAACCAATACCAAAGCTTTAGGACACGGATGAAGGGAGGGAGCAAATCAGGTCACCCAAACGGAAGGCACCACGGCTTGCAAAACCTTTCTCCCAAAAATAGCCTCCGAAGAAGCAAAAGTATATAATTTAAAAAATTTGGTCAACAGGAACCTCATTCTTGAAGGCCCATGTGGAAGCCACAGCCCTAGTGGAGTGAGCTGTGATACTTTCAGGAGGCTGCCGTCCGGCAGTCTCAAAAGCCAAACTGATGATGCTTTTAAACCAAAAGGAAAGAGAGGTAGAAGTTGCTTTTTTACCTCTCCTTTAACCAGAATAAACAACAAACAAAGAAGATGTTTGTCTAAAATCTTCAGTAGCCTCTAAATAGAATTTTAGAGCACGGACAACGTCCAAATTGTGTAACAAACGTTCCTTCTATGAAACTGGATTCGGACACAAAGAAGGTACAACTATCTCCTGGTTAATATATTTGTTGGAAACAACCTTCAGAAGAAAACCAGGCTCAGTACGTAAAACCACCTTATCTGCATGGACCAGATAGGGCGGAGAACACTGCAGAGCAGATAACTCAGAAACTCTTCTAGCGGAAGAAATTGCAACCTAAAACAAAACTTTCCAAGATAATAACTTAATATCTACGGAATGTAAGGGTTCAAACGGAACCCCTTGAAGAACTGAAAGAACTAGATTAAGACTCCAGGGAAGAGTCAAAGGTCTGTAAACAGGCTTGATTCTAACCAGAGCCTGAACGAACGCTTAAACGTCTGGCACAGCTGCCAGCCTTTTGTGAAGTAAAACAGATAAAGCAGAGATCTGTCCCTTCAGAGAACTCGCAGAAAATCCTTTCTCCAAACCTTCTTGTAGAAAGGAAAGAATCTTAGGAATTTTTATCTTGTTCCATGGGAATCCTTTAGATTCACACCAACAGATATATTTTTCCCTATATTATGGTAAATTTTTCTAGTTACAGGCTTTCTAGCCTGAATAAGAGTATCTATTACAGGATCTGAAAACCCACGCTTTGATAAAATCAAGCGTTCAAACTCCAAGCAGTCAGTTGGAGGAAAACCAGATTCGGATGTTCGAATGGACCCTGAATAAGAAGGTCCTGTCTCAAAGGTAGCTTCCATGGTGGAGCCGATGACACATTCACCAGGTCTGCATACCAAGTCCTGCGTGGCCACACAGGAACTATCAAGATCACCGAAGCCCTCTCCAGATTGATCCTGGCTACCAGCCTGGGAATGAGAGGAAACGGTGGGAATACATAAGCTAGGTTGAAGATCCAAGGTGCTACTATTGTATCCAATAGAGTCGCCTTGGGATCCCTGGATTTGGACCCGTAACAAGGGACCATGAAGTTCTGACGAGAGGCCATCAGAACCATGTCTGGAATGCCCCATAATTGAGTTATTTGGGCAAAGATTTCCAGATGGAGTTCCCACTCCCCCGGATGCTCCTCCATCGCCAGGGAACTCCTTGTTACCCCCTGATGGTTGATATATGTAACAGTCGTCATGATGTCTGATTGAAACCTTATGAATTTGGCCTTTGCTAGTCGAGGCCAAGCCTTGAGAGCATTGAATATCGCTCTCAGTTCCATTATGTGTATCGGGAGAAGAGAGTCTTCCCGAAACCATAGACCCTGAGCTTTCAGGGGTTCCCAGACCGCGCCCCAGCCCACCAGACTGGCGTCGGTCGTGACAATGACCTACTCTGGTCTGCGGAAGCTCATTCCCTGTGACAGGTTGTCCAGGGTCAGCCACCAACGGAGTGAATCTCTGGTTATTTGATCTACTTGTATCGTCGGAGACAAGTCTGTATAATCCCCATTCCACTGTCTGAGCATGCACAGGTGTAATGGTCTTAGATGAATTCGTGCAAAAGGAACTATGTCCATTGCCGCAACCATCAAACCTATTACTTCCATGCACTGCGCTATGGAAGGAAGAAGAACAGAATGAAGTACCTGACAAGAGCTTAGAAGTTTTGATTTTCTGGCCTCTGTCAGAAAAACCTTCATTTCTAAGGAAACTATTATTGTTCCCAAGAAGGGAACTCTTGTTGACGGGGACAGAGAACTTTTTTCTATGTTCACTTTCCACCTGTGAGATCTGAGAAAGGCTAGGACAATGTCCGTATGAGCCCTTGCTTTTGACAGAGACGACACTTGAATCAGGATGTCGTCCAAGTAAGGTACTACTGCAATGCCCCTTGGTCTTAGCACCACTAGAAGGGACCCTAGTACCCTTGTGAAAATCCTTGGAGCAGTGGCTAATCCGAATGGAAGTGCCACAAACTGGTAATGCTTGTCCAGAAAGGCGAACCTTAGGAACCGAAAATGTTCCTTGTGGATAGGAATACGTAGGTACGCATCCTTTAAGTCCACCGTGGTCATGAATTGACCTTCCTGGATGGTAGGAAGGATCGTTCGAATGGTTTCCATTTTGAACGATGAAACCCTTAGAAACTTGTTTAGAATCTTGAGATCTAAAATAGGTCTGAATGTTCCCTCTTTTTTGGGAATTATGAACAGGTTGGAGTAAAAACCCATCCCTTGTTCTCCTAATGGAACAGGATGAATCACTCCCATGCTTAACAGGTCTTCTACACAGTGTAAGAATGCCTGTTCGAAGATAATTGAGACCCGTGGAACCTTCCCCTTGGGGGTAGTTCCCTGAATTCCAGGAGATAACCTTGAGAAACTATTTCTAGCGCCCAAGGATCCTGAACATCTCTTGCCCCAGCCTGAGCGAAGAGAGAAAGTCTGCCCCCCACCAGATCCTTCCCAGATCGGGGGCCAACACTTCATGCTGTTTTGGTAGCAGTGGCAGGTGACTTGGCCTGCTTACCCTTGTTCCAGCCTTGCATCGGCCTCCAGGCTGGCTTGGTTTGAGAAGTATTACCCTCTTGCTTAGAGGGTGTAGAATTTGAGGCTGGTCCGTTTCTGCGAAAGGGACGAAAATTTGGCTTATTTCTAGCCTTAAAAGACCTATCCAGAGGAAGGGCGTGGCCCTTTCCCCCAGTGATGTCTGAAATAATCTCTTTCAAGTCAGGGCCAAACAGTGTTTTACCCTTGAAAGGGATGTTAAGCAAAAGCGCTCTGCGCGCCACGATAGCAAACCCTGAATTATTCGCCGCTAATCTAGCTAATTGCAAAGCGGCATCTAAAATAAAAGAGTTAGCCAATTTAAGAGCTTGAATTCTGTCCAAAACCTCCTCGTACGAAGATTCTTTATTGAGTGACTTTTCTAGTTCTTCGAACCAGAAACACGCAGCTGTAGTGACAGGAACAATGCATGAAATTGGTTGTAGAAGGTAACCTTGCTGAACAAACATCTTTTTAAGCAAACCCTCTAACCTTTAATCCATAGGATCTTGAAAGCACAACTATCTTCTATAGGAATAGAAGTGCGTTTGTTTAGAGTAGAAACCGCCCCCTCGACCTTGGGGACTGTATGCTATAAGTCCTTTCTGGGGTCGACTATAGGAAATAATTTCTTAAATATAGGGGGAGGACAAAAGGTATGCCGGGCCTTTCCCACTCCTTATTTACTATGTCCGCCACCCGCTTGGGTATAGGAAAAACATCGGGGGGCACCGGAACCTCTAGGAACTTGTCCATCTTACCTAATTTCTCTGGAATGACCAAATTGTCACAATCATCCAGAGTAGATAATACCTCCTTAAGTAGTGCGTGGAGATGTTGTAATTTAAATTTAAAAGTTACAATATCAGGTTCTGCTTGTTGAGAAATTTTCCCTGAATCTGAAATTTCTCCCTCAGACAAAACCTCCCTCCTGGTCCCTTCAGATAGGTGTGAGGGTATGTCAGAACAGATATCATCAGCGTCCTTTTGCTCTTCAGTGTTTAAAACAGAGCAATCACGCTTTCTCTGATAAGTAGGCATTTTGGAAAAAATGCATGCAATAGAATTATCCATTACAGCCATTAATTGTTGTATGGTAATAAGTATTGGCGCACTAGATGTACTAGGGGCCTCTTGTGTGGGCAAAACTGGTGTAGACACAGAAGGGGATGATGCAGTACCATGCTTACTCCCCTCATTAGAGGAATCATCTTGGGCAATATCATATCTATGGCATTATTATCCCTACTTTGTTTGGACATTATGACACAAATATATCACATATATTTAAATGGGGAGACACATTGGCTTTCATACATATAGAACATCGTTATCTGATGGTTCAGACATGTTAAACAGGCTTAAACTTGTCAACAAAGCACAAAAAACGTTTTACAATAAAACCGTTACTGTCCCTTTAAATTTTAAACTGAACACACTTTATTACTGAATATGTGAAAAAGTATGAAGGAATTGTTCAAAATTCACCAAAATTGCACCACAGTAACTTAAAGCCTTAAAAGTATTGCACACCAAATTTGAAAGCTTTAACCCTTAAAATAACGGAACCGGAGCCGTTTTTACATTTAACCCCTATACAGTCCCAGGTATCTGCTTTGCTGAGACCCAACCAAGCCCAGAGGGGAATACGATACCAAATGATGCCTTCTATAAGCTTTTTCAGTGGTTCTTAGCTCCTCACACATGCATCTGCATGCCATGCTTTCCAAAAACAACTGCGCATTAGAGGCGCGAAAATGAGGCTCTGTCTATGACTAGAAAAGGCCCCCAGTGAAAAAGGTGTCCAATACAGTGCCTGCCGTTTTTATTAAAACAATCCCCAAGATTTAACAACTATTAAAAGTAATAATCTGCCAAATATACTTAGTAAAGTAATCGTTTTAGCCCAGAAAAATGTCTACCAGTTTTTTAAGCCCTAATGAAGCCCTTTATTCTTTTACTTAAACTAAGAAAAGGGCTTACCGGTTCCCATAGGGAAAATGACAGCTTCCAGCATTACCGAGTCTTGTTAGAAATGTGTCATACCTCAAGCAGCAAAGTCTGCCCACTGTTTCCCCCAACTGAAGTTACTTCATCTCAACAGTCCTGTGTGGAAACAGCTATCGATTTTAGTAACGGTTGCTAAAATCATTTTCCTCTTACAAACAGAAATCTTCATCTCTTTTCTGTTTCAGAGTAAATAGTACATACCAGCACTATTTTAAAATAACAAACTCTTGATTGAAGAACAAAAACTGCATTTAAACACCAAAAAACTCTAAGCCATCTCCGTGGAGATGTTGCCTGTGCAACGGCAAAGAGAATGACTGGGGTAGGCGGAGCCTAGGAGGGACTATATGGCCAGCTTTGCTGGGCTCTTTGCCATTTCCTGTTGGGGAGGAGAATATCCCACAAGTAAGGATGACGCCGTGGACCGGACACACCTATGTTGGAGAAATTAGCGATAGTTACATTGGGACACTGATATCTTTCAGGAATCCCTGAATATCCATTGACATGTATATATTTTTTTTTTAGAAGACATCCCAAAGTATTGATCTAGGCCCATTTTGGTATATTTCATGCCACCATTTCAACGCCAAATGCGATCAAATAAAAAAAATTGTTCACTTTTTCACAATTTTTTTTTAACAAACTTTAGGTTTCTCACTGAAATTATTTACAAAAAAACTTATGCAATTATAGCATACATGGTTGTAAATGCTTCTCTGGGATCCCCTTTGTTCATAAATAGCAGACATATGTGGCTTTGGTTTTGCTTTTTACTAATTAGAAGGCTGCTAAATGCGACTGCGCACCACACGTGTATTATGCCCAGCAGTGAAGGGGTTAATTAGGGAGCATGTAGGGAGCTTCTAGGGTTAATTTTAGCTTCAGTGTAGTGTAGTAGACAACCCCAAGTATTGATCTAGGCCCATTTTGGTATATTTCATGCCACCATTTCACCGCCAAATGCAATCAAATTAAAAAAAACGCTAAATTTTTCACAATTTTAGGTTTCTCACTGAAATTATTTACAAACAGCATGTGCAATTATGGCACAAATGGTTGTAAATGCTTCTCTGGGATCCCCTTTGTTCAGAAATAGCAGACATATATGACTTTGGGTTGCTTTATGG
Organism: Bombina bombina; assembly: GCF_027579735.1. NCBI lineage: Eukaryota > Metazoa > Chordata > Amphibia > Anura > Bombinatoridae > Bombina > Bombina bombina. The sequence goes on along the minus strand of NC_069502.1, from coordinate 306,005,576 downwards.
TAATTAGAAGGCCGCTAAGTGCTGCTGCGCATCACACTTGTATTATGGCTAGCAGTGAAGGGGTTAATTAGGTAGTTTGTAGGGAGCTTGCAGGGTTAATTTTAGCTTTAGTGTAGAGATCAGCCTCCCACCTGACACATCAGACCCCCTGATCCCTCCCAAACAGCTCCCTTCCCTCCCCCACCCCACAATTGTCCCCGCCATCTTAAGTACTGGCAGAAAGTCTGCCAGTACTAAAATAAAAGTTTAAAAAAAAAAAAAACACAATTTATGCTTACCTGATAAATTTATTTCTCTTGTGGTGTATCCAGTCCACGGATCATCCATTACTTGTGGGATATTCTCATTCCCAACAGGAAGTTGCAAGAGGACACCCACAGCAGAGCTGTAATATAGCTCCTCCCCTAACTGTCATAGCCAGTCATTCGACCGAAAACAAGCCGAGAAAGGAGGAACCATAGGGTGCAGTGGTTACTGTAGTTTAAATTTAAAAATTACCTGCCTTAAAATGACAGGGCGGGCCGTGGACTGGATACACCACAAGAGAAATAAATTTATCAGGTAAGCATAAATTGTGTTTTCTCTTGTAAGGTGTATCCAGTCCACGGATCATCCATTACTTGTGGGATACCAATACCAAAGCTAAAGTACACGGATGAAGGGAGGGACAAGGCAGGAACTTAAATGGAAGGAACCACTGCCCGTAAAACCTCTCTCCCAAATACAGCCTCTGAAGAAGCAAAAGTATCAAATTTGTAACATTTTGAAAAAATATGAAGCGAAGACCAAGTCTTCGCCTTGCAAATCTGATCAAAAGAAGCCTCATTTTTAAAGGCCCAAGTGGAAGCCACAGCTCTAGTGGAATGAGCTGTAATCCTTTCAGGAGGCTGCTGTCCAGCAGTCTCATAGGCTAAGCGGATTAAGCTTCTTAGTCAAAAAGAAAAAGAGGTTGCCGAAGCCTTTTGACCTCTCCTCTGTCCAGAGTAGACAACAAACAAAGCAGATGTTTGACGAAAATCTTTAGTAGCTTGTAAGTAAAACTTTAAAGCACTGACCACGTCCAGATTGTGTAACACAAGGATGGAACAACAATCTCTTGATTGATATTCTTGTTAGATACCACCTTATGTAAGAACCCAGGTTTGGTACGCAGGACTACCTTATCCGTATGAAAAATCAGATAAGGAGAATCACATTGTAAGGCAGATAGCTCAGACTCTACGAGCCGAGGAAATAGCTACCAAAAAAAGAACTTTCCAAGATAAAAGCTTGATCTATGGAATGAAGAGGTTCAAACGGAACTCCTTGAAGAACCTTAAGAACCAAGTTTAAGCTCCATGGTGGAGCAACAGGTTTAAACACAGGCTTGATTCTAACTAAAGCCTGACAAAATGCCTGAACGTCTGGAACATCTGCCAGACGCTTAATTAGCTGACAATCCTTTTTCCAAACCTTCTTGGAGAAAAGATAATATCCTAGATATCCTGACCTTACTCCATGAGTAACCCTTGGATTCACACCAATAAAGATATCTACACCATACCTTATGGTAAATTTTCCTGGTGACAGGCTTTTGTGCCTGTCTTAAGGTATCAATAACTGACTCGGAGAAGCCACGCTTTGATAAAATCAAGCGTTCAATCTCCAGGCAGTCAGCCTCAGAGAAATTAGATTTGGATGGTTGAAAGGACCCTGAAGTAGAAGGTCCTGTTTCAGAGGCAGAGACCATGGTGAAAGGATGACATGTCCACTAGATCTGCATACCAGGTCCTGCGTGGCCACGCAGGTGCTATCAGAATCACCAATGCTCTCTCCTGCTTGATCTTAGCAATCAGTCGAGGGAGCAGAGGAAACGGTGGAAACACATAAGCCAGGTTGAAAGACCAGGGCGCTGCTAGAGCATCTATCAGTGTCGCCTTGGGATCCCTGGACCTGGATCCGTAACACGGAAGCTTGGCGTTCTGGCGAGACGCCATGAGATCCAGTTCTGGTTTGCCCCAACGATGAATCAGTTGTGCAAATACCTCCGGATGGAGTTCCCACTCTCCCGGATGAAAAGTCTGACGACTTAGAAAATCCGCCTTCCAGTGCTCTACACCTGGGATATGGATAGCTGATAGGTGGCAAGAGTGAATCTCTGCCCAGCGAATTATTTTTGAAACTTCTAACATCTCTAGGGAACTTCTCGTTCCCCCTTGATGGTTGATGTAAGCTACAGTCGTGATGTTGTCCGACTGAAATCTGATGTACCTCAGAGTTGCTAACTGAGGCCAAGCCTGAAGAGCCTTGAATATCGCTCTTAGTTCCAGAATATTTAATGGAAGGAGAGACTCCTCCTGAGTCCACGATCCCTGAGCCTTCAGGGAATTCCAGACTGCACACCAACCTAGAAGGCTGGCATCTGTCATAACAATTGTCCAATCTGGCCTGCGAAAGGTCATACCTTTGGACAGATGGACCCGAGAGAAGAGAATCCCTGGTCTCTTGGTCCAGATTCAGTTGAGGGGACAAATCTGTGTAATCCCCGTTCCACTGACTGAGCATGCATAGTTGCAGCGGTCTGAGATGTAAGCGTGCAAACGGCACTATGTTCATTGCCGCTACCATTAAGCCGATTACTTCCATACACTGAACCACCGAAGGGCGCGGAATGGAATGAAGAACCCGGCAGGAATTTAGAAGCTTTAATAACCTGGACTCCGTCAGGTGAATTTTCATTTCTACAGAATCTATCAGAGTCCCTAGAAAGGAAACTCTTGTGAGTGGGGATAGAGAACTCTTTTCCTCGTTCACTTTCCACCCATGCGACCACAGAAATGTCAGTACTACGTCCGTATGAGACTTGGCAATTTGGAAGTTTGACGCCTGTATCAGGATGTCGTCTAAATAAGGGGCTACTGCTATGCCCCGCGGCCTTAGGACCGCCATAAGCGACCCTAGAACCTTTGTAAAGATTCTTGGGGCTGTAGCTAATCCCAAGGGAAGAGCTACAACTGGTAATGCCTGTCTTGAAAGGCAAACCTGAGAAACCGATGATGATCTTTGTGTATCGGAATGTGAAGATAAGCATCCTTTAGATCCACTGTAGTCATATATTGACCCTCTTGGATCAGTGGTAGGATGGTACGAATAGTTTCCATCTTGGACGGAACTTTGAGGAATTTGTTTAAGATCTTTAGATCCAAAATTGGTCTGAAGGTTCCCTCTTTTTTTGGGAACCACAAACAGATTTGAGTAAAAACCCTGTCCCTGTTCCTCCTTTGGAACTGGATGGATCACTCCCATAACTAGGAGGTCTCGTACACAGTGTAAGAATGCCTCTCTCTTTATCTGGTGTACAGATAATTGTGAAAGGTGAAATCTCCCTTTTGGGGGGGGGGGAACCTTTGAAGTCCAGAAGATATCCCTGGGATACAATTTCCAACGTCCAGGGATCCTGAACATCTCTTGCCCACGCCTGGGCAAAAAGTGAAAGTCTGCCCCCTACTAGATCCGTTCCCGGATAGGGGGCCGTTCCTTCATGCTGTCTTAGAGGCAGCAGCAGGCTTTTTTACCTGCTTACCTTTTTTCCAGGTCAGGTTTGGTCTCCAGACCGTCTTGGATTGAGCAAAAGTTCCCTCTTGTTTAGCATTAGAGGAAGTTGATGCCGCACCTGCCTTGAAGTTTTGAAAGGCACGAAAATTAGACTGTTTGGCCCTAGATTTGGACCTGTCCTGAGGAAGGGCATGACCTTTTCCTCCAGTGATATCAGCAATAATCTCCTTCAACCAGGCCCGAATAGGGTCTGCCCCTTGAAGGGAATGTTAAGTAGCTTAGATTTTGAAGTCACGTCAGCTGACCATGATCTAAGCCATAGCGCTCTGCGCGCATGTATAGCAAAACCAGAATTCTTAGCCGTTAGTTTAGTCAAATGAACAATGGCATCAGAATAAAAGAATTGGCTAGCTTAAGTGCTCTAAGTTTGCCAAGTATGTCATCCAATGGAGTCGCTACCTGTAAAGCCTCTTCCAGAGACTCAAACCAGTACGCCGCAGCAGCAGTGACAGGGGCAATGCATGCAAGGGGCTGTAGGATAAAACCTTGTTGAATAAATATTTTCTTAAGGTAACCTCTAATTTTTTATCCATTGGATCTAAAAAAAAAAAAAAAAAAAAAAAGCACAACTGTCCTCGACAGGGATAGTAGTACGCTTTACTAGAGTAGAAACTGCTCCCTCCACCTTAGGGACTGACTGCCATAAGTCCCGTATGGAGGCGTCTATTGGAGACATTTTTCTAAAGATAGGAGGGGAAGAGAACGGCACACCTGGTCTATCCCATTCCTTATTAATAATTTCTGTAAACCTTTTAGGTATTTGGAAAAACATCAGTACACACCGGCACTGCAAAGTATTTATCCAGTCTACACAATTTCTCTGGCACTGCAATGGTATCACAGTCATTCAGAGCAGCTAAAACCTCCCTATGCAACACGCGGAGTTGTTCAAGCTTAAATTTAAATGTAGAAATATTAGAATCAGGTATCTTTCCTGAGTCATTAACATCACCCACTGACTGAAGCTCTCTTTACTCAGCTTCTGCATATTGTGAGGCAGTATCAGACATGGTTCTTAAAGCGTCAGTATGCTCTGCATTTTGTCTCACCCCAGAGCTATCTCGCTTACCTCTAAGTTCAGGTAGTCTGGCTAATACCGCTGACAGTGTATTATCCATGACTGCCGCCATGTCTTGTAAAGTAAACGCTATGGGCGCCCTAGATGTACTTGGCGCCATTTGAGCGTGAGTCCCTTAAGCGGGAGTCAAAGGGTCTGACACGTGGGGAAAGTTAGTCGGCATAACTTCCCCCTCGTCATATTCCTCTGGTGATAAATTTTTTAAAGACAGAAAATGATCTTTATTGCATAAAATGAAATCAGTACATTTGGTACACATTCTAAGAGGGGGTTCCACCATGGCTTTTAAACATAATAAACAAGGAGTTTCTTCTATGTCAGACATGTTTATACAGAATAGCAATGAGACTAGCAAGCTTGGAAAACACTTTAAATCAAGTTAACAAGCAAATATAAAAAATGGTACTGTGCCTTTAAGAGAAACACATTTTGTCAGAATTTGAAAAACAGTGAAAAAATGCAGTAAATCAAACGAAATTTTTACAGTGTGTATAATAGGCTAACAGAGCATTGCACCAACTTGCAAATGGATGATTAACCCCTTAGTTCAAAAAACGGATCAAAAAAACGAAATAGACATTTTTTAACAGTCACAGCAAGCTGTGGCCCTACCTTCCCCAATAAACGACTTTGGAAAGCCTTTGGGCCCTTTAGAGATGTCCTATAGCATTCAGAGGGCCTTTGAGGGAAGCTGGATGTCACAGTTTGTAATTTTAACTGCACCAACTGTAACTTTTGTACTACAATAGTGGAAATTGTTTCTAGTCAAAATTTAAGCCAGCCATGTGGAAAAAACTAGGCCCCAATAAAGTTTTATCACCAAAGCATATATAAAAACGATTAAACATGCCAGCAAACGTTTTATATTGCAATATCATAAGGGTATTACCCCTGGGAGTAAGCATGATACCAGTCGTTATTAAATCACTGTATTCAGGCTTAACTTACATTAATCCGGTATCAGCAGCATTTTCTAGTGTTTTCCATCTCTAGAAAAAATTATAACTGCACATACCTGATAGCAGAATAAACTGCACGCCATTCTCTCGCTGAAGTTACCTCATCTGTGTAATCCCCTCAGACATATGTGAGAATAGCAATGGATCTTAGTTACAACCTGCTAAGATCATAGAAACCTCAGGCAGATTCCTCTTCTATTTACTGCCTGAGATAAAATAGCACAACACCGGTACTATTTAAAAATAACAAACTTTTGATTGAAGAAAGTAAACTAACTATATTTAACCACTCTCTCCTACAACGACCTAGCTTGTTGAGACTTGCAAGAGAATGACTGGGTATGACAGTTAGGGGAGGAGCTATATTACAGCTCTGCTGTGGGTGTCCTCTTGCAACTTCCTGTTGGGAATGAGAATATCCCACAAGTAATGGATGATCCGTGGACTGGATACACCTTACAAGAGAAAAATACATCTTTAGCATATTTACATATGCTACTTTGAAGGATCCCCCCTTAGCCCCCAACCTCCCTGATCCACCACAGCTCTCTAACCCCCCCTCTGCCTTATTGGGGGCCATCTTGGGTACTGGCAGCTGTCTGCAAGAGAAATGTTTTTTTTTTTTAATTGTTATGTTCTTTTTCTGTAGTGTAGCTTCCCCCCCTCCACACACAGACCAATCCCCCACCCCCTGACTAATGTGTTTTTATACAACAAACTATTTTTTAAAACTTTTCATACATAATTTTTCTGTAGTGTAGCGGTTCCCACCCGCTCCCTCCCCGTGCATGCGCCTGCCCCCGCCCTCCCGTGCGCGCCTCCGATCACCCCCGCCCACGATCCCGCCCCCCTACACATCATCAGGGCCATCGATGGCCGCCACCCGTCTCCCGAACCGGCTCCCACCCACCAACGGATTTAGCCGGTGATGTCCGGTGCAGAGAGGGCCACAGAGTGGCTCTCTCTGCACCGGATTGCTAAAAAAGGTTATTGCAGGATGCCTCAATATCGAGGCATCTCTGCAATAACCGGAAAACAACTGGAAGCGAGCAGGATCGCTTCCAGCTGCTTTCCAGACCAAGGACGTACGCCACACGTCCTCGGTCATTAACTGTATTTTTTTTGAGGACGTGTGGGGTACGTCCTTGGTCGTTAAGGGGTTAAACAAAGTGAGTTGTAGAGTGTTCCAGCTGATCAGTCTGAAGGAGGAGATAAACTGCTATAAAACAAAACAAAACATAGGCTTAAAGGGACAGTCTAGACCCAATAAATCATTTTGATAACTTATTGTTACATACCAGAAAAGCATTTTGCAACTGGTCCCACATCTATAAGCTTGTAAGAAGTACATGAAACATTTAAATATTCATTGTTTGTTAGGAGCTGAAAAAGGCTGAAAAGCTTCACCGACCTATTGGGTGTATATTTTGTTGTTAAGTTTCTCCAACCACGATCGACTCATGAATACGTTTTCCTATATGTTTGAGCCCTTATAACTTGTGTGCAATATTTTTTTTGAATATTTTTTTATTAGATTGTGTTATTATAAGTGTAACTGTACTTTTAAAAGTATTTTTGATATTTTCTGCAACCTTTTTGTTTTGTGAAATAGTTAACAAGAGCTCTGAGGACAAGGTAATTATTTTAGCGTAATAGTCATTGCGTTTAAGCAATCACATTAACTTTCAACATGTAATACCAGAGTGCAAACATCTGCAAAAAAAACTTATAACTCACGTGCAAACGTTCATACTCAACTCGTAAACTGGCCCAAAATGTGCACTGTAAAAATGTCAAAACAAAATGTATGCTTACCTGATAAATTATTTTTTTTTCAGGATGGTGAGAGTCCACAAGTCTTAACTTGTGGGATTGAATTCCTGACACTAGGAGGAGGCAAAGAACACCAAACAGAAAAGTTTTTAATATCTCCCACCTCACTATACTACTCAGTTTAACGTATACACGAGCAATGGAAATGAACAGATAGGTAGGAAAGACAAAATATAAAGGAGGTGCAAATAAAAACTACCACCAGAAAAAAATCAAAAAACAAACAAATTTATCAAATAATAATACATTTTATCCACAAGCCTTAAAGGGACACTAAACCATGAAAAAAACTTTTCTTAAATCGCAATATTATATTTAACATATATTTGTAAATGTCATTGTGTTTCATATTTTTACCTTTGTTGAGAAATCCGTCATTGAAAATCAATTAAATTCCAAACCCACCGCTAGCTACTGTATTTTCATCTTCCAGTCTTGCCGATAACCCAGGTTATCATAATGGTGGACTTTTGCCGCTATGCGCATGCGCGATTTTCTGGACTCGTCATGCTATACGTCACTGACCATCGAACCAACAGGATCTCTGTATCGATTTTAGAGAGATGGTCAAAACGCTGCATAGAGTAGGTAAGAATCTCCCTAACAATAACGAGCATTACAGCTATATTTATAGATCAACTAAAAAAATTATGAATGAAACCCCTACTATTTTTGAACATATATCAATATAATTACATACAGCTCACAATAAAATCATCACTTTATGTATGGTATAGTGATTTTAATAACTCATCGAAAATAATCTTGCGATCAGGGAGTGTTATATTATTATTCAATAATATTATTATTATAATTTAAAACCAAAATAATAGAATGGGTTTATAAAAAATAAATAAATTATTATACTAATTATTACACTGCTCAAAAGCATTCTATGGGTAAGTGTGGTATCGGAGCTAGCGTATGCTGATCACAATGTGCATGCTGACATCACTTAATGATATGCACAAAACAGCAATAGGATTGGCGATTGATTGTTAGAGAACGGCCCATATTAGAGGGATGGCTTTACTGACGTCATCAACGAAAAATAAATTATAATTTTATGACATTCAGAAACATCGTTATGCTGTAAAAGTAGGTAAGGTATGACATACAAACGTTTTTGATTTGAAATTGGTCATTTTATACTTAAAAAAGTAAAGTTTTGGAATCCTTTAAGGTGTGGGATTTAATACCCAGCCTGTGGAGTTCACAATAAGGAATGGGTGGGACAAAGGAAAAGGCAGTTTCTGTTTGCCAGACACTAGGAGGCCTATTTATCAAAGGTCTTGCGGACCTGATCCGACAGTGCGGATCAGGTCCGCAAGACCACACTGAATGCGGAGAGCAATACGCTCTCCATATTCAGCATTGCACCAGCAGCTCACAAGAGCATATTCGCGGCTAATCGGCCCGCCAGCAGGGAGGTGTCAATCAACCCGATCGTACTTGATGTTGTAGGTCTTTGGAGGTGGTCTGTGGGCTGTTTTTGACCGTTCTCACCATCCTTTGTCTTTCCGATATTTTACTTGGCCTGCCACTTTTGGCCTTAAAAAGAACTGTGCCTGTGGTCTTCCATTTCCTCACTATGTTCCTCACAGTGGACACTGACAGCTTAAATCTCTGCAATAGCTTTTTGTAGCCTTCCCCTAAACCATAATGTTGAACAATCTTTGTTTTCAGGTCTTTTAAAAATTGTTTTGAGGCCCCCATGTTGCCACTCTTCAGAGGAGAGTCAAAGAGAACAACAACTTGCAATTGGCCACCTTAAATACCTTTTCTCATGATTGGATGCACCTGTCTATGAAGGTCAAGGGTTAATGGGCTCACCGAACCAACTGTGTGTTCCAATTAATCAGTGCTAGGTAGTTACAGGTATTCAAATCAACAAAATGACAAGAGCCCCAAATGTATGCACCTGTCTAATATCGTTTTGATGCATATTGCACATTTTCTGTTAATCCAATAAACCTCACTTCACTACTGAAGTATTACTGTGTCCTTCAGTTATTTGACAGATCAAAATGAAATTGCTGATCCAAACACCCAATTATTTATAAATGAAAATCATGGAAATTGTCAGGAGTGCCTAAACTTTTGCATACAACTGTATGTATGTGTGTGTGTATATATATGTTCTAAGTATTTTAAATATATATTCCTCTCTCTCATACATACATACACATATATATATATATATATATATATATATATACACACACACACATATAAATATATATATATATATATATATATATATATATATATATATATATATATATATATATATATATATATATATATATATATATATATATATAGTACCAAAACACCATGATATAGATATATATAGATATATAAAATATATGAATTTAAGAATAAATAGAACATTCTGCTATGTGAAGAACATTGGAATGTGAAATACTAATATTTCATATTGGATTAGCGCAACTTGTTGGGTGTTAGTTTTTTTTTTTTTTTCTTTTCACGTTCTATTGATGTCTATGGGGGAATACGCTAACGCGGTCACGATATTCCAAATTTGGCTTTTTACGCACATCGGGTTTAGCCAATGCGAAAACTTTTTACTTTCAACTTGTAATACGCATGTAAAAAGCTTAATTCTAGCAGGCTTTAGGTGCGAGTGGGGGCAATAAATAGTGCTCCACTCATAATCTAGCCCATAGTTAGCACTAAGAAAACTAGCAAATCGACCATAAAGTATGAGATGTGTCCCACATACCTTGGATAATCATGCTGGAAAGCAAACAAGACAAATTTGCAAGTTAAGCACATAGCTTGAAAATCAATGGTGAGTAAAACTACCTATAATACCTGTGATAAGAGATAGAGAGGGGGCATGACTAGTAGGCTGCCTAGCAAAGTGTACGAACTGAAATAACACACAAAAACACTGGTTTTATGGAATAAACAAAGTGTTAAATAATGTATACAGCAATTTAAAATAACAGTCGTTACAGTGCAGGATATATGACTGAGTAAAATAGATCACATTAGTGTAAGGCAATTATCTGCCAGTCACCAAATCATAATAAATAATAAATAAGGCACTCACCTCAGAAATCTTAATTCACACAAGAGGGAAGCTGGCTCAGCAGCAACAATATAGTAAACAGCAAAACGTGCAAACATGATGGCGGAAGATAGGAGTAAAGTTTAAAATAGATCCCCTGTCGAGCGTTATTACAAGGAGCGCGCTCTACCTGAGATGTGATGCGCGCTTCCAAAAATCCTAGTTTCTTATAAGCTGCTGATAAAAAGCTTGCTTGACATAACCAAGGAGTGCGCTCTACAATAAAGTCTATGCGCAATGTCAAAATAAAAATTATAACGCTCTTAAAACCTGCCTGTTCTAACCAAGAAGCTCGCTCTACACTATGAGCTCCCCTGATGGAGGAGAGTCGATATCCTTATAACTGAGGGATGTGAAATGAAAGTTATTTCCTCAGATTTAAAGAGACCATGTTCAAAATTACAATGATAAGAGGCTCTTAGGCATAAGAAGGAAAACTGAGGGACCACAACCCTCAAACACAATGTGTAGCACTGAATAAAGTGTAATATCAACCCCTACAGAACTGAAGGTGTGTGTTTAGTAATATTTTGTCCCTTGGCTATGCTATACATGTGTTTAATTCTACAAATGGCCTGCAGGCTATGAGAGTGCAGTGCACTTACCTATCAGATGCACCCACTCCACTAAAGTCACCAGCTTCCTCCAATGGTTGCGTTATCCCATTGGTGTCCAGCTCGTGGGGCACGCAGCGTTTGGAGGAAGCCAGATTCATCATCGATATGCAAAATACAGAAAGAGAAGCAGGCGGAGGATGTCGTCTGTTTACCGTAACAAAAAGGTATTTTCTTTTTTTTTTTTAAATCGTGTTTGTAAAATTTAATGAAATAAAGTGCCCCTGTTTTTTAGAGTATTTTTTTAATACTGGGCTTTAATTCTTTATACCTTGCAATCACTTTAAGGAAAGCTGTATCCAGTAGAGCGCCTATTCAGTGCTGAGAAGGTATCAGCAGGAGATATAGGAGTCTACACCAGAATAGTTATTGTTTAAAAAGATAGATAATCCATTTATTACCCATTCCCCAGTTTTGCATAACCAACAGTTATATTTAATACACATTTTACCTCTGTGATTACCTTGTATCTAAGTCTCTGCAGACTGCCCACTTATTTCAGTTCTTTTGACAGACTTGCATTTTAGCCAATCAGTGCTGACTCCTTGGTAACTCCATGGGCATGAGCACAATGTTATCTATATGGCACACATGAACTAACACCCTCTAGTTGTGAAAAAAAAATGCATTCAGAATAGCGGCCTTAAAGTGGTAAGAAATTAGCATATGAGCCTACCTAGGTTTAGCTTTCAACTAAGAATACCAAAAGAACAAAGCAAAGTTGATGATAAAAGTAAATTGAAAAGTTGTTTAAAATTACATGCCCTATCTGAATCATGAAGGTTTATTTTTGACTAGACTGTCCCTTTAAGGCTTGTGGACTCTCACTATCATATAAAAGAAAACAGCTAATTGAACAAGAAGAAAGCTGTAGGCGGAGCTTGGTGGCCATTTTCAGTTGCTGCCATACGATTATTTAAAAGTTTCATGTACTTCTTAAGTTTATAGATGTGTAACCCGTTGCAAGATGCTTGTCTGGTATGTAACAATAAGTAATAAAGAATAAGTATTGGGTCAAGACTGTCACTTTAATGTGTTTTAGTTATTTATTTAAAGTCATATTCAGTACCTTTCTATGTATTCCCCAATAATTAGTTCAACTGCAGAGGAATACATCCATTCTGTTCCAACTTTTTTGGTATAGCCAGGAACTTCTTCATTTTTCTTATTAAACTTCAGATTCAGGCCCACATTTGCCTTTTGTTCTCCATGTGGACTGCAAAATATAAATATTAAGAAATACTACATAGTGTTGTACAAACAAGAATGAGATTAATTATATATTGATACATAATCAAAATATTAAAATGTAAATAAAGTGAAAATTAAATTATAAATGATTCAAATAAAGCATGCATGTTTAAACAACTTTCCAATGTACTTATATTATCTAAATTGAAATTGTGGACTCAGAAACAGCTGTGTACTACTGAAAGCTAGCTGATGATTTGTGGAAGCGCATATATGCCTCGTCAATGGCTCACCCAATGTGTTCAGCTAGCGCTCAGCAGTTCATTGATGCACCATTAACAAAGGATACCAAGAGATTGAAACAAATTGTAAAATAAAAGTAAATTGGAAAGTCAATTCCATTTGTATGCTTTATCTGAACCATACAAGTCAAATTGTGGGTTTTATCTTCCTTTAAAATACAATTAAATATTTTTCAGATACTTATAACTTAACTAAAAAAAGATAAGAGAGACAAAATAGAATTAGGAAGACAATTATATCTTAATGTTTACCTATACCTTTGAATGAGTATTTAATAATTTAAGATTAAAAACAGTTGACATTACTGAAATTTAATCTTACAGATACCTACTTTCGTTTCGAACCTCTGCCAATGAAAATGGTCCCTGTAAATCTTGAAACAAAGTATGCATTCACTCCAAGGCGGCTTGCCAAGACATATGCAGGATTATATTTAACTGAAAATTTCTACATTTGAAGAAAAAAAAAAAATAATCACCACGACATAGGGAACATTGTTAACAAGTAAAACAAGGAATAAAGAATTTTAACATGAAACCTCATTAAAGGGACACTGAACCCAAATTTTTTCTTTCGTGATTCAGATAGAGCATGCAATTTTATGCAACTTTCTAATTCACTCATATTATCAATTTTTCTTCATTCTCTTGCTATCTTTATTTTAAAAAGAAGGCATCTAAGCTTTTTTCTTTTTATTAGTTCAGTACTCTGGACAGCACTTTTTTATTGGTGGATGAATTTATCCCCCAATCAGCAAGAACAACCCAGGTTGTTCACCAAATATGGGCCGGCATCAAAACTTACATTCTTGCATTTCAAATAAAGATACCAAGAGAATGAAGAAAATGTGATAATAGGAATAAATTATAAAGTTGCTTAAAATGTCATGGTCTATCTGAATCACGAAAGAAAAAATTTGGGTTTAGTGTCCCTTTAAGTACAGAAAAGTGGTGGGGGCGGAGCCGACTGCCGTGCTGAGCGGACGCAACTAGAAGGAGCTCCTGTGAGAAATATTGATTAATTAAGATAATCGGCATATATTTTAGCTCATAAGGTGATCTTAAGGGACCCCTAACACCCTTACTCCTACATCAGCACTTAAGTGAAAGTTTCCTGCCTAAACGGAGGACAGCCGTTTACAATTTGAGCACTAGATTGGAGGTGCACGACGGAGAACATCTAAGCGCTTAGTACAGCAGCATCGGCCCACGCAAGTAACACCGCTTGCAGAGTAAATCAATCTGAGGTGTATTAACCTGCTCCGGAGGGTCGGGGATCCGCTCCGGAGCCTTGCAGGACTGATCTCAACACCAGCAGTGGGAACCGCTAAGGAGGCCTAGCGCCAGTACAGACCGGAAGGTTAAAGTAAGTGACAACCGGACAATTACGAACCAATAGCCCCATATACTCGGACATAACCACCTACATATACAACTTGGGCTAGTGACTGATCCGCAACTGCAAAGGTTAATAGACTTTGGAGACTCAGTGTGCAGAACCTATTTTGGCGCGCGCCGCCATTTTTCATAAGCGCCACAGCAACATAGTGCAGCTTGCCATCTGGCCCGGGTCCACCCAAAACCCTAGTCGCTTTAACAGAAGAGACAGGTGAAGAGGGGCCTTGCTTATTTTTACTGAAATAAACAAACACAACCTAGATCTGAAACGCTAGTACTTACTTGCCATACAGTCTCGCTTCACTCCCCAACTCCGCTGCCCACGTGGGGTCTGTACTACCTAGGATTTGTTCTCTGGCAGTGAAGAGAGCCCTGGCACTCAACTTGGGCCCATTCGACCACCTGAGAGACCCTGCATATTGATAGACTTGTGACTACTAGCCCCCAGACATACAATTAGGCCAATATAGCACACTGTGCTGCCCGCAGAGTGCTACAAGCTGCAGACACCGGGAGCAAACATAATTATAACTATACTATTACTACTGAGAAGCCCTTCGCTGTAATCTGCCTGAAAGATTTGCACTTGGGATTGAGTGTTTAGCCCAGACATCAGCATAGGGCTGTAGACACCTGCAACAGGCCCCGCACAGGCTTGCACCATAACACACCCTGTTAGTACCATTTGTAAAGACAAAGAAGTTTCACCAGCTAATCAATTTGACATAGACTTTAAACGAGGGACACAGATGAAATCCATCACCTGCAGGAGATAAGATATTCGGCCCCAAGCCCTTAAGAATAAACTGCCCTCATTTGAATGCTTCTTTCTATCCGTGGGGAACAACCTTTGACAGCATGTAGTTAGACCCTAAGTGTCTATAATCCCACCGGCCAATGTACCCCCATTAACATAAGTGAAATATACATCTCCATATAAAATAAGGCGCCAGATATAAAGTCTCCCAGTTTGGGCTGCCCCCTCCAGAGAGTGCTCTCTTCATTTGGAGGAAACAGAATATAACAACATGTAATTGAACATTAGCTGTTCGTGGCCCCGCCGCCAAATGGGTTCATAATAGCATATGTAAAATAAAGGAGCAAGCTCTCAACAGTAGCTCACTTATATCACTTGATAGTCTTACATCCCCTTGTTGTGAGATGTCGCAGGCCCAGAAAAGGAGACAAAAGACCCAGGCTACACCAAAAAGAACTGTGGTAGATCACTTCCAACACCGCTCTAATATGGCCCAGGTGAGATCGGAGGATGAATACTCAGACACAGGGAGTGCCTCAGATACCCAGACCGGCTCCACCTTAAAGCAAAAGGCCTCACAGGCCCTGAAGATATCTAATAGTACTGACAACAATATGATAGAAACCATTCAGTCCCTGTTAACCTCACATCATGATTCCTTGACTAAGAGATTTGATCGATCGCATGCCGACTTGAAGAGAGATATCGGTCTCATAGGAGAGAGAACTGATGCGCTGGAGCGCAAACAAGAGGACTTGGCAATAGATCATACCAACCTTCTCAGCTACTCCCAATCCCTGGCCATCCAGATTACTGATTTGGAATTGAAGCTGGCAGACCTAGAGGATAGGTCGCGCCGCAACAATATACGCATCAAAGGTGTGCCAGAATCAGTTCTACCACAGGACCTTGAGAAATACCTGCATGGCCTATTTGAAGCTATACTGGGGTCAGCGACAGGAGATGAGAATCTCATAGACAGAGTACACAGAGCCCTTAGGGCACGTACAGCAGATGGTGGTCAACCAAGAGATGTGATAGCGAGGCTTCACTACTATACCTACAGAGAAAAAATTGTCAGAGCTTTAGCCAGAAACAAACTACTGCCTGAAGAATATGCAGGTTTGCAAATTTACCCAGATCTCTCTACCCACACGCTACAGATCCGCAGACACTTCCAGCCTTACACCAAGATACTAAGAGAGAGAGATCTGAAATACAGATGGGGGTTCCCAGTAAGGCTCTTTATCACCAAGGACAGTCACCAATACATGGCCTCTACCCCCCAGCAGGCACGTGAGTTACTGCAAAAGTGGAACTTGCTCCCTCCGGATAGAGAAGATCGAGCCCCCGACATGGAAAGAAGCAATGGACTGAGGGCATCAGCCCCGCCATGGAAGCCACTGCCACAAAGATCTTCTGGTACCTCTGGAACATCTAATGGAGCCTTTAAGAAGTGCAGAGATTCTACTGATCCGCAACAGGATGCAGACAAATAGAGAGCTTGTCTGCCTTTTTTCTTTCCCCTTTTGTTCTATTTGTATTACTTGCTTTGTTCTTTCTATTTGCTGGACCCTCTGAAAGCAGAAGATGACCTCCCATAGGAGGGACTGCTCTACAATGCTTAAGGACTGTCATGCTGACTAAGCAGGATGAAGATGGGTGAGATCTAAGCAATTATGTATTTTAGTTTGTTTGCTTGTTTACCCAGATGATGGACATTTGCCTTAATTCTTAAACATTTCTGTTTTCTTGCTTTACCTACACTTTAACAATTGTTTTACTGTATTGAGTAATTGATCACATACATATCAGCAGTTTATTACGCAGTTCTATATATTTAGACAACTGAGCACCCATAAGTTTATTTATACTACTCCCTTACATTGAGAGTATAGAGGCGTCTAACTTAACCTAACTTAAATGCGGCCATCTCACCAGGTTAATAACCTGACCTTGCCGATACTCCTAGCTGTAAGTTACTAACCCCTAAGACACATAGATCCACAGTAAGTGTCCTGAAAGATCTGGGATAATTTTATGTCCTGTAGTGGTCCATCCCCGTTAGACATAAACCACCGCCTCAAGTAATGACTACATTGATTAATGGCCCAGCTATCTATTTTATAGAGGACCCTGAGATATAACCCTAATCCCCCCCTCAGCTAGTTCAGCTACGATAAGACACTGATCAGGCTCCTAACGAGAGCAGGAGTATATAATGAATAAGAGCACTATACAAGGTACAGGAAGTTAAGTAATATCTAGAAAAGGTAAGGAAACCAATATGCCGCCAACCATCCTATGAAGTATCGCCTAGTTTTATTTATGATCCCTCCTATTGATATTGATATTGATATTGATGTTGAAGTTAATGTTTACATTGTAAGAGATACAGCATTGAATGTTTTATATCATACGAAGTACATATGCAATCTATATGCTTTTTCACTCCACAGACTTATAACCCGTTTTTTAAGTCGGCGGGGCCAAGGACCCCTCTCCGCTTAGCTCCCCCCCACTACATTAGTTGTGCCCCACTGGTAAAGACCGGTCGGTGCACTCATTGCGAAAGTGTACACTTATCACTTTTATCCAGTCATAGTGATTTCCTTTTATACTACTTCTCAGTTAATATATATAACGTTTTCCTAACCCCCACAGCATCGAGCTGACTCGTCACACTTATCTGCTAGACTGATTTTTTACCCCAAATAACCCGGGCATCCCCCCTCCACACCCAAAATGACCCCGATACGTATAGCTACATTAAATGTGCAAGGCTTAAACTCCCCCACTAAGAGGAAATTGCTACAGCGATATCTCCTAACACATAAAATACATATCATGTTCCTACAAGAGACACATTGGATGGGGGAGCCCCGACTCTCTGGAATCTCCCGATACTTCCCAATATGCGAAACTGCCTCCAACCCTGAGGGCAAGACTAAAGGAGTTGCCCTCTTGATTAGTAGAGACTTGCCCTATACCATGGAGTACATTGAAAGAGATAGCGAGGGTAGGTACCTGATACTTATCTGTACACTTAATAACACACTGTTCACACTAATTTCATTATATGCACCTAACTCCAAACAAGTCCCCTTCCTCCGCAAACTATTAGCACACGTAGAACAGATCAAAAGAGGGCACCTAATCATTGGGGGGGATTTCAATATGGTCTGGGACCCAGCCAAAGACAAGAAATCCACCATCACGACACACTCTGACAGGAACATCTCCTCTGCTTCCAACGCTTTCCGGAAACTCATATACCAGCACAACCTCTATGACGCTTGGAGATGCTTAGCACCTTCCGAGAAAGACTTTACACACTACTCAAAAGCCCACAATTCATACTCCAGACTTGATCATATATTCTGTGACTCGTGGTCTCTAGACCAACTTACCAACCCTTCCATCAGACCGTGTACGTGGTCAGACCATGACATGGTCTGTTTAGATTTCACTCGGCTACAAGCCCTGACTAATAGGCCGCCATGGCGGCTTCCTGAGCAATGGCTCTCTGATATAGAACTTCCAGCACTCCAGAAGGTTGTGAAGGAGTTTCTGTCACACAACGACACAGGAACCACAGATATTGACATGGTTTGGGCCGCTCTTAAAGCATTCCTGCGGGGTCACTTTATTAAGAAAATGGCCCGACTGCGCAAAGAGAATAGCCAGCCATTAGCAAAATTATATGGAGATCTACGCGCTCGAGCAGACAAACAAAGCGAGCCCTAGTGTTCAGGTCGCCAGCGAAATTGGACTTATTAGGGAAGAAATCTCC
Source organism: Bombina bombina (assembly GCF_027579735.1). Classification (NCBI taxonomy): domain Eukaryota; kingdom Metazoa; phylum Chordata; class Amphibia; order Anura; family Bombinatoridae; genus Bombina; species Bombina bombina. The sequence goes on along the minus strand of NC_069502.1, from coordinate 305,986,960 downwards.
AAGAGAGATCTAACCCGGGTCCAGGAAAATTTACGTAATCTCAAACAATTGTATTATCACAAAGGCAATAGAGCAGACAAACTTCTAGCCAACAAACTGCGCATGCGCACATTGCAGAAAAGGATACCTCACATAGCGACTTGCAAAGGTATGGTACATTCTCCTAAAGAAATAGGCGCTGCGTTTGCTAGCTATTACTCTTCCCTATACAATCTTGTGCAATCTGAAGCAGCTGGCAGTCCTGGCCATGGCGACATTCCCAAATTCTTAGAAACCCTGCCTATACCCACACTAACTGAGGAATCTAGAACCGAATTACAGCGACAGTTCACATTAGAAGAGGTTAAAGTAGCCATAGAGGACCTCGCACCCCACAAGGCTCCTGGGCCAGATGGGTTCACGACAAAGTTCTATCGAACACTTAGCCCGATCATAACACCAATTCTGCTCCGACTATTCCATAAAGCAGCAACCACAGGCGCCTTCCTAGCAGAATTCTTAGAAGCAAACATTACTACAATTCATAAGGAGGGTAAAGACCCACTATTATGCTCTAGCTACAGACCCATCTCACTCATTAATGTAGATGCAAAAATTTACGCTAAAATATTAGCTAATAGACTAGGGAAGCACCTACAGACAATTATACACCTAGATCAGGTGGGCTTTATACAAGGAAGACAGGGTTCCGATAATACTCGGCGCCTCTTAAATATTTTCTCAGAGGCTGCAGATATGGGACTTCCAGTACTCACCCTGTCATTTGATGCCGAAAAGGCCTTCGACAGGGTGAGATGGGACTACCTGTTTCAAACTCTATCAGCATTTGGAATACCAGATTCCTTCATCACAGCGACCAAGGCGCTGTACTCGGCCCCCACTGCAGTCGTTAGAGGGTTAGGATTCTGCTCTCCCAAGATCACGATCAGTAACGGAACTAGACAGGGATGCCCCCTCTCCCCACTGCTGTTTGTCTTAGCTATTGAGCCCCTGGCGATCGCAATTAGGGAATCGACACAGATTCATGGCGTGCAGATGCATGATACCCCCCAAAAGCTTGCGCTATTTGCCGACGATCTTACGGTTTTCCTTTCCGACCCAACTGACTCTATCCCCCCATTAATGGCACTTTTCACGCAATTCGGTGAAATCTCATATTATAAACTTAATGTGACCAAGACGGAGGCCTATTCCATTAATATCCCGCAGCATGAACGGGAAGAGATCCAACTTGCCTACTCTTTCAAGTGGTCCTGCAAAACAGTTCGCCACCTAGGAGTCTTTCTCTCCCATAAAAAGTCGGTGGTGATCAAGGAAAACTTTGAAAAACTACTGACAGCCGCCACATCGGAGCTTCACTCTAAAATATATAGTGAAATATCCTGGATGGGTAGAATAGCGGCTCTTAAAATGATGATCTTACCAAAGATCACTTACCTTTTCCGCTGCATTCCGATGCCAGTCCCATACACATTGCTTAGAAAGTTTCAGACCCTCTTTAATTCTTACACTTGGCAAGATAACATAATTTATGTAAGAACTTACCTGATAAATTCATTTCTTTCATATTAGCAAGAGTCCATGAGCTAGTGACGTATGGGATATACATTCCTACCAGGAGGGGCAAAGTTTCCCAAACCTTAAAATGCCTATAAATACACCCCTCACCACACCCACAATTCAGTTTAACGAATAGCCAAGAAGTGGGGTGATAAGAAAAAAGTGCGAAAGCATATAAAATAAGGAATTGGAATAATTGTGCTTTATACAAAAAAATCATAACCACCACAAAAAAAGGGCGGGCCTCATGGACTCTTGCTAATATGAAAGAAATGAATTTATCAGGTAAGTTCTTACATAAATTATGTTTTCTTTCATGTAATTAGCAAGAGTCCATGAGCTAGTGACGTATGGGATAATGACTACCCAAGATGTGGATCTTTCCACACAAGAGTCACTAGAGAGGGAGGGATAAAATAAAGACAGCCAATTCCTGCTGAAAATAATCCACACCCAAAATAAAGTTTAATGAAAAAACATAAGCAGAAGATTCAAACTGAAAACGCTGCCTGAAGTACTTTTCTACCAAAAACTGCTTCAGAAGAAGAAAATACAACAAAATGGTAGAATTTGGTAAAAGTATGCAAAGAGGACCAAGTTGCCGCTTTGCAAATCTGATCAACCGAAGCTTCATTCCTAAACGCCCAGGAAGTAGAAACTGACCTAGTAGAATGAGCTTTAATCCTATGAGGCGGAGTCTTACCCGACTCAACATAGGCAAGATGAATTAAAGATTTCAACCAAGATGCCAAAGAAATGGCAGAAGTTTTCTGGCCTTTCTAAAACCGGAAAAGATAACAAATAAACTTGAAGTCTTTCGGAAAGACTTAGTAGCTTCAACATAATATTTCAAAGCTCTAATAACATCCAAAGAATGCAACGATTTCTCCTTAGAATTCTTAGGATTAAGACATAATGAAGGAACCACAATGTCTCTACTAATGTTGTTGGAATTCACAACTTAGGTAAAAATTCAAAAGAAGTTCGCAACACCGCCTTATCCTGATGAAAAATCAGAAAAGGAGACTCACAAGAAAGAGCAGATAATTCAGAAACTCTTCTGGCAGAAGAGATGGCCAAAAGGAACAAAACTTTCCAAGAAAGTAATTTAATATCCAATGAATGCATAGGTTCAAATGGAGGAGCTTGAAGAGCCCCCAGAACCAAATTCAAACTCCAAGGAGGAGAAATTGACTTAATGACAGGCTTTATACGAACCAAAGCTTGTACAAAACAATGAATATCAGGAAGAATAGCAATCTGTCTGTGAAAAAGAACAGAAAGAGCAGAGATTTGACCTTTCAAGGAACTTGCGGACAAACCCTTATCTAAACCATCCTGAAGAAACTGTAATATTCTCGGTATTCTAAAAGAATGCCAAGAAAAATGATGAGAAAGACACCAAGAAATATAAGTCTTCCAGACTCTATAATATATCTCTCTGGATACAGATTTACGAGCCTGTAACATAGTATTAATCACAGAGTCAGAGAAACCTCTTTGACCAAGAATCAAGCGTTCAATCTCCATACCTTTAAATTTAAGGATTTCAGATCCTGATGGAAAAAAGGACCTTGAGACAAAAGGTCTGGTCTTAACGGAAGAGTCCACGGTTGGCAAGAGGCCATCCGGACAAGATCCGCATACCAAAACCTGTGAGGCCATGCCGGAGCTACCAGCAGAACAAACGAGCATTCCTTCAGAATCTTGGAGATTACTCTTGGAAGAAGAACTAGAGGCGGAAGGATATAGGCAGGATGATACTTCCAAGGAAGTGATAATGCATCCACTGCCTCCGCCTGAGGATCCCGGGATCTGGACAGATACCTGGGAAGTTTCTTGTTTAGATGAGAAGCCATCAGATCTATTTCTGGAAGTTCCCACATTTGAACAATCTGAAGAAATACCTCTGGGTGAAGAGACCATTCGCCCGGATGCAACGTTTGGCGACTGAGATAATCCGCTTTCCAATTGTCCATACCTGGGATATGAACCGCAGAGATTAGACAGGAGCTGGATTCCGCCCAAACCAAAATTCGAGATACTTCTTTCATAGCCAGAGGACTGTGAGTCCCTCCTTGATGATTGATGTATGCCACAGTTGTGACATTGTCTATCTGAAAACAAATGAACAACTCTCTCTTGAGAAGAGGCCAAGACTGAAGAGCTCTGAAAATTGCACGGAGTTCCAAAATATTGATCGGAAATCTCACCTCCTGAGATTCCCAAACCCCTTGTGCCGTCAGATACCCCCACACAGCTCCCCAACCTGTAAGACTTGCATCTGTTGAGATTATAGTCCAGGTCGGAAGAACAAAGAAGCCCCCTGAACTAAACGATGGTGATCTGTCCACCATGTCAGAGAGTGTTGTAAAATCGGTTTAAAGATATTAATTGAGATATCTTTGAGTAATCCCTGCACCATTGGGTCAGCATACAGAGCAGAAGAGGTCGCATGTGAAAACGAGCAAAGGAGATCGCATCTGATGCGGCAGTCCTAAGACCCAACATTTCCATGCATAAGGCTACCAAAGGGAATGATTGTGACTGAAGGTTTTGACAAGCTGATATCAATGTTAAACTTCTCTTGTCTGACAAGGACAGAGTCATAGACACTGAATTTATCTAGAAACCTAAAAAGGTTACCCTTGTCTGAGGAATCAATGAACTGAATGGTAAATTGATCCTCCAACCATGAAATTGAAGAAACAACACAAGTCGATTCGTATGAGATTCTTCGAAAATGAGAAGACTGAGCAAGTACCAAGATATCGTCCAAATAAGGAAATACCAAAACCCTATTCTCTGATTACAGAAAAAAGGGGCACCGAGAACCTTTGAAAAAAATTCTTGGAACTGAGGCTAGGCCAAACGGTAGAGCCACAAAACTGGTAATGCTTGTCTAAAAAGAGAATCTCAGACACTAAAAGTGATCTGGATGAATCGGAATATGCAGATACACATCCTGTAAATCTATTGTAGACATATAATGCCCTTGCTAAACAAAAGGCAGGATAGTCCTACAGTAACCATCTTGAATGTTGGTATCCTAACATAACGATTCAATAATGACAGATCCGGAACTGGTCTGAAGGAATTGACCTTCTTTGGTACAAATGAAGAGATAAAATAAAACCCCAGCCCCTGTTCCAGAACTGGAACTGGCATAAATACTCCAGCCAACTCTAGATCTGAAACACATTACAGAAATGCTGAGCCTTAGCTGTGTTAACTGGGACACGGGAAAGAAAAGAATCTCTTAGCAGGAGGCCTTAACTTGAAGCCAATTCTGTACCTTTCTGAAACAATGTTTCTGAAACCAGAGATTAAGAACGGAATTGATCCAAATTTCTTTGAAGAAAACGTAATCTGCCCCATACCAGCTGAGCTGGAATAAGGGCCGCACCTTCATAGGTACTTAGGAGCTGGCTATAGGTTTCTATAAGGCTTGGATATATTCCAAACTGGAAATAGTTTCCAAACTGATACCGCTCCTGAGGATGAAGGATCAGGCTTTTGTTCCTTGAAAGGAAAGGAACTAAAATGATTATTTACCCTGGAAAGAAAGGGAAAGCAAAGATGACTTAGAAGACATGTCAGCATTCCAAGTTTAATCCATAAAGCTTCTCTAGCTAAAATAGCTAGAGACATATACCTGACATCAACTCTAATGATATCAAAAGATGGTATCACCAATAAAATTATTAGCATGTTATAGAATAATAATAATGCTATAAAATTATGATCTGTTACTTGTTGCTCTAAAGCTTCTAATCAAAAAGTTGAAGCTGCAGCAACATCCGCTAAAAATATAGCAGGTCTAAGAAGATTACCTGAACATAAGTAAGCTTTTCTTAGAAAGGATTCAATTTTCCTATCTAAAGGATCCTTAAATGAAGTACTATCTGCCGTAGGAATAGTAGTACATTAGCAGGAGTAGAGATAGCCCCATAACCTTAGGGATTTTTGTCTCAAAAAACTCTAATCTGTCAGATGGCACAGGATATAATTTGCTTAAACGTCTAGAAGGAGTAAATAAATTACCCAAATTATTCCATTCCCTGGAAATTACTTCAGAAATAGCATCAGGGAGATAAAACACTTCTGGAATAACTACAGGAGATTTAAAAACCTTATTTAAACGTTTACATTTAGAATCAAGAGGACCAGAATCCTCTATTTCTAATGCAAATAACACTTCTTTAAGTAAAGAACGAATAAATTCCATCTTGAACAAATACAAAGATTTATCAGCATCAACCTCTGAGACAGAAACCTCTGAACCAGAAGAACCATTATCAGTATCAGAATGATGATGTTCATTTAAAAATTCATCTGAAAAAAGAGAAGTTTTAAAAGACTTTTATGTATACTAGAAGGAGAAATAACAGACATAGCCTTCTTAATGGATTTAAAAAATAAAATCTCTTATGTTATCAGGAACACTCTGAAAATTAGATGTTGACGGAACAGCAACAGGTAATGTAACAGTACTAAAGGAAATTTTATCTGCATTAATAAGTTTGACATGACATGCAATACAAATAACAGCTGGAGAAACAGATACCAAAAGTTTATAGCAGATACACTTAGCTTGGTAGCTCCAGCACTGTGCAGTGACTTTCTTGAAGTAACTTCTGACTCAGTTGCAACGTGGAACATCTTGCAATATGTAAAAGAAAAAAACAACATATAAAGCAAAATTGATCAAATTCCTTAAATGACAGTTTCAGGAATGGGAAAAAATGCCAAAGAACAAGCTTCTAGCAACCAGAAGCAATAAAAAATGAGACTTAAATAATGTGGAGACAAAAGTGACACCCATATTTTTTCGCGCCAAATAAGACGCCCACATTATTTGGCGCCTAAATGCTTTTTGGCGCCAAAAATGACGCCACATCCGGAACGCCGACATCTTTGGCGCAAAATAACGTCAAAGAATGACGCAACTTCCGGCGACACGTATGACGCCGGAAACGGAAATAGAATTTTTGCGCCAAAAAAGTCCGCGCCAAGAATGACGCAATAAAATGAAGCATTTTCAGCCCCCGCGAGCCTAACAGCCCACAGGGAAAAAGTCAAATTTTAAGGTAAAAAATGTTAAATTAAAATGCATTATCCCAAATATGAAACTGACTGTCTGAAAAATAAGGAAAGTTGAACATTCTGAGTCAAGGCAAATAAATGTTTGAATACATATATTTAGAACTTTATAAACAAAGTGCCCAACCATAGCTAGGAGTGTCACAGAAAATAAGACTTACTTACCCCAGGACACTCATCTACATATAGCAGATAGCCAAACCAGTACTGAAACGAGAATCAGCAGAGGTAATGGTATATATAAGAGTATATCGTCGATCTGAAAAGGGAGGTAAGAGATGAATCTCTACGACCGATAACAGAGAACCTATGAAATAGACCCCTTAGAAGGAGATCACTGCATTCAAATAGGCAATACTCTCCTCACATCCCTCTGACATTCACTGCACGCTGAGAGGAAAACCGGGCTCCAACTTGCTGCGGAGCGCATATCAACGTAGAATCTAGCACAAACTTACTTCACCACCTCCATCGGAGGCAAAGTTTGTAAAACTGAATTGTGGGTGTGGTGAGGGGTGTATTTATAGGCATTTTAAGGTTTGGGAAACTTTGCCCCTCCTGGTAGGAATGTATATCCCATACGTCACTAGCTCATGGACTCTTGCTAATTACATGAAAGAAAAAAGACCCAGAGTAGCTGCTCACATCCTGCAGATGCCGATAGAGAAAGGAGGCCTTGGTCTCCCTAGCATTCGGAAGTACTATGAAGCGGCAATGCTAACTCATGCTTCAGCATGGGGTAAAGATCTCCCCCCAACGAGGTGGAGAGATTTAGAGCAGGCCTCACTACCAGCTTACATCTATCTCGAAGATCTGCTTTGGCTACCCCCACACTGGCAAACCAAAGTCCATGTCGCTAATAATATAGTGAAAGGGTGCCAAGAAGCTTGGTACAAACTACGCCATAACAAATTGGTGTCCCCGCACCCCTCACCAATACACCCAATAAGGGCCCTCTTGGTGGGACTACTCAATACACATCCTAGCACATGGGCTACTACGGGTATAAACACAGTGAGCGACTTTTACTGAAACAGACAATTAAGAACACATAGAGACATGCTGAATCACCCTACGCTAACTCCCAAACACCAATTTGACTTACTGAGACTCCGTACATTATTGAAATCCTGGGGCTTCTTAGGCGAATCATTGAGAGATTTGACTATCTGGGAGACAAGATGGACAACCAATACCCAACAACATAAACCCCTCACAGTACACTATCACTGTCTGATTGAGGAAGAGACTATTCCAAAAACAATTCATATGACCGCATGGGAGAGAGATCTACAGGCCACATTCCCACCAGATGCCTGGGGCAAGGCCATTAGCTTAACGAAAAAAACAACCCATTGTGTCACACTCTATGAGCTATACTTCAAAATAATCACCAGATGGCACTTAGTACCCACAAAACTACAGAGGCTCTTTCCTGACCACTCACAACAATGCTGGAGAGAGTGCGGAGAACCGGGGTCCCCCATCCACGTTTGGTGGACCTGTCCTAAACTGACGACCTATTGGCAGAAAATCGAGAAAATCTGCACAGATTTAGAGCTAACGCCAACACTAAGCCCAGACCTGGCCATACTACACCTAGGTATAGACAAGCTCCCCAAACTCAAACAAAAGCTTTTGGTATATATCCTCCTCTCTGCTAAATTACTAATAGCTAGGAACTGGAAAAAGAGCCAACCCCCCAGAATACAGAGTGTAATCGAGGGAGTGAACTATATCAAAAATATGGAAACTATGTAGCCAGGGAACAAGGGCAGCTGCACAACTACTGCCTGATTTGGGAACCGTGGGAAACCATGCTGACTCGCCTCGCCCCCACTTGAATACTTAGAAATAGGAAGATAAATAGGAGTACGCCTTTTCCAACTCCCTCAGCCTCCAACCCCTACATATGCCCTTTTCCCCCCACACCTTCCCAGAACCCACGACGGAAGCCCAATATTCCCACTAGCAGATAATGAGCGGAGAGGGGTCTGAGGACCCCTCCACACCTATAGGAAACTGTGATATAACATAACAGTTAAAACCACACTACTCAATTACTTCCATTGACTGGATTTTTTTGTTTTAAGATTAACACCTTTGTAGAATGATGATATACGATGGTATTCTCATGAAAGCTTACTATATATGTACAAAAGGTGACCTCTGTAAAAACGAGGACTCCCTTGCAGGGAGAAACTTACACTATCATTGATATTCTGCAGTTATTGAACCTTGCATATGTAAATGTACTTTTTATGCTTTACGGATTATTGATGTTATATATACCTCTACTTGAGAAAAGTACTCTGTTAACAATATATCCTCAATAAAAAACGTTTTTACAAAAAAAAAAAAAAAGTACAGAAAAGTGAAATAAAAAAAATAAAAAAACGAAGACTGTATTCTAGTAGGAAATAATGATAAAGGTTCTGTTGGGAAAATAATTATTTTAAAATGACAGAAGGTTTGGAGATGATTTATTAGCAGCTTTGATAAATCTCAATACAAGTTATTTTTAAAACTATATTTTATTTGTGGTGCAGTCAGTACATTTACCAACGTTCCATCATTAGTAGTAATTCATATTATCTTATATCAGATTAAAGGACCATTAGGCACAGTACAATTGCATAACCAACAAATGCATAATAAAAAGACAATGCAAAAGCACTTCTGAATTTCAAATGAGCAGTAGATTTTTTTCTGGCAAATTTTAAAGTTAGTTACATTTTCTTTCCCCTTTACATCATGTGACAATCATCAGCCAATCACAAAATGCAAAAGTCTATACTGTGAATTCTTGCACATGCTCAGTAGAAACTGGTGCCTGAAAAAAACATAATTTATGTAAGAACTTACCTGATAAATTCATTTCTTTCATATTAGCAAGAGTCCATGAGCTAGTGACGTATGGGATATACATTCCTACCAGGAGGGGCAAAGTTTCCCAAACCTCAAAATGCCTATAAATACACCCCTCACCACACCCACAAATCAGTTTAACGAATAGCCAAGAAGTGGGGTGATAAGAAAAAAAGTGCGAAAGCATATAAAATAAGGAATTGGAATAATTGTGATTTATACAAAAAATCAAAACCACCACAAAAAAAGGGTGGGCCTCATGGACTCTTGCTAATATGAAAGAAATGAATTTATCAGGTAAGTTCTTACATAAATTATGTTTTCTTTCATGTAATTAGCAAGAGTCCATGAGCTAGTGACGTATGGGATAATGACTACCCAAGATGTGGATCTTTCCACGCAAGAGTCACTAGAGAGGGAGGGATAAAATAAAGACAGCCAATTCCTGCTGAAAATAATCCACACCCAAAATAAAGTTTAATGAAAACATAAGCAGAAGATTCAAACTGAAACCGCTGCCTGAAGTACTTTTCTACCAAAAACTGCTTCAGAAGAAGAAAACACATCAAAATGGTAGAATTTAGTAAAAGTATGCAAAGAGGACCAGGTTGCTGCTTTGCAAATCTGATCAACCGAAGCTTCATTCCTAAACGCCCAGGAAGTAGAAACTGACCTAGTAGAATGAGCTGTAATCCTTTGAGGCGGAGTTTTACCCGACTCGACATAGGCATGATGAATTAAAGATTTCAACCAAGATGCCAAAGAAATGGCAGAAGCTTTCTGGCCCTTTCTAGAACCGGAAAATATGACAAATAGACTAGAAGTCTTTCGGAAAGACTTAGTAGCTTCAACATAATATTTCAAAGCTCTAACAACATCCAAAGAATGCAACGATTTCTCCTTAGAATTCTTAGGATTAGGACATAATGAAGGAACCACAATTTCTCTACTAATGTTGTTGGAATTCACAACCTTAGGTAAAAATTCAAAAGAAGTTCGCAACACCGCCTTATCCTGATGAAAAATCAGAAAAGGAGACTCACAAGAAAGAGCAGACAATTCAGAGACTCTTCTAGCAGAAGAGATGGCCAAAAGGAACAAAACTTTCCAAGAAAGTAATTTGATGTCCAATTAATGCATGGGTTCAAAAGGAGGAGCTTGAAGAGCCCCCAGAACAAAATTCAAACTCCAAGGAGGAGAAATTGACTTAATGACAGGTTTTATACGAACCAAAGCTTGTACAAAACAATGAATATCAGGAAGATTAGCAATCTTTCTGTGAAAAAGAACAGAAAGAGCAGAGATTTGCCCTTTCAAGGAACTTGCGGACAAACCTTTATCTAAACCATCCTGAAGAAACTGTAAAATTCTCGGAATTCTAAAAGAATGCCAGAAAAAATGATGAGAAAGACACCAAGAAATATAAGTCTTCCAGACTCTATAATATATCTCTCTAGATACAGATTTACGAGCCTGTAACATAGTATTAATCACAGAGTCAGAGAAACCTCTTTGACCAAGAATCAAGCGTTCAATCTCCATACCTTTAAATTTAAGGATTTGAGATCCTGATGGAAAAAACATAATTTATGCTTACCTGATAAATTGCTTTCTCCTATAGTGTGATCAGTCCACGGGTCATCATTACTTATGGGATATTAACTCCTCCCCAACAGGAAGTGCAAGAGGATCACCCAGCAGAGTTGCTATATAGCTCCTCCCCTCTACGTCACACCCAGTCATTCGACCAAGAACCAACGAGAAAGGAGAAGCTAAAGGGTGCAGTGGTGACTGGAGTATAATTTAAAAATTTAGACCTGCCATAAAAAACAGGGCGGGCCGTGGACTGATCACACTACAGGAGAAAGGAATTTATCAGGTAAGCATAAATTATGTTTTCTCCTGTTAAGTGTGATCAGTCCACGGGTCATCATTACTTCTGGGATACCAATACCAAAGCAAAAGTACACGGATGACGGGAGGGACAGGCAGGATCTTTATACAGAAGGAACCACTGCCTGAAGAACCTTTCTCCCAAAAATAGCCTCCGAAGAAGCAAAAGTGTCAAATTTGTAAAATTTGGAAAAAGTATGAAGCGAAGACCAAGTTGCAGCCTTGCAAATCTGTTCAACAGAGGCCTCATTCTTAAAGGCCCAAGTGGAAGCCACAGCTCTAGTGGAATGAGCTGTAATTCTTTCAGGAGGCTGCTGTCCAGCAGTCTCATAGGCTAAACGTATTATGCTACGAAGCCAAAAAGAGAGAGAGATAGCAGAAGCTTTTTGACCTCTCCTCTGACCAGAATAAACGACAAACAGGGAAGACGTTTGTCGAAAGTCTTTAGTTGCCTGTAAATAGAATTTTAGGGCACGAACTACATCCAGATTGTGCAGAAGACGTTCCTTCTTTGAAGAAGGATTTGGACACAAGGATGGAACAACAATCTCTTGATTGATATTCCTGTTAGTGACCACCTTAGGTAAGAACCCAGGTTTAGTACGCAGAACTACCTTATCCGAGTGAAAAATCAGATAAGGAGAATCACAATGTAAGGCTGATAACTCAGAGACTCTACGAGCCGAGGAAATAGCCATTAAGAACAGAACTTTCCAAGATAACAATTTTATATCCATGGAATGAAGGGGTTCAAACGGAACACCCTGTAAAACGTTAAGAACTAGGTTTAAACTCCATGGCGGAGCAACAGTTTTAAACACAGGCTTAATCCTGGCCAAAGCCTGACAAAAAGCCTGAACGTCTGGAACCTCTGACAGACGTTTGTGTAACAGAATGGACAGAGCTGAGATCTGTCCCTTTAAGGAACTAGCGGATAAACCCTTTTCTAAACCTTCTTGTAGAAAAGACAATATCCTAGGAATCCTAACCTTACTCCAAGAGTAACCTTTGGATTCGCACCAATATAGGTATTTACGCCATATTTTATGGTAAATCTTTCTGGTAACAGGCTTCCTAGCCTGTACTAAGGTATCAATTACTGACTCAGAAAATCCACGTTTTGATAAAATCAAGCGTTCAATTTCCAGGCAGTCAGCTTCAGAGAAATTAGATTTTGATGTTTGAAGGGACCCTGAACCAGAAGGTCCTGTCTCAGAGGCAGAGACCAAGGTGGACAGGAGGACATGTCCACTAGATCTGCATACCAGGTCCTGCGTGGCCACGCAGGCGCTATTAGAATCACAGATGCTTTCTCCTGTTTGATCCTGGCAATCAATCGAGGAAGCATCGGGAAGGGTGGGAACACATAAGCCTTCCCGAAGGTCCAAGGTGCCGTTAAAGCATCCACCAGGGCCTCTCCCGGATCCCTGGATCTGGACCCGTAACAAGGAAGCTTGGCGTTCTGTCGAGACGCCATGAGATCTATTTCTGGTTTGCCCCAACGTCGAAGTATTTGGGCAAAGACTTCCGGATGAAGTTCCCACTCCCCCGGATGAAAAGTCTGACGACTTAGGAAATCCGCCTCCCAGTTCTCCACTCCCGGGATGTGGATTGCTGATAGGTGGCAAGAGTGAGACTCTGCCCAGCGAATTATCTTTGATACTTCCATCATCGCTAGGGAGCTTCTTGTCCCTCCTTGATGGTTGATATAAGCTACAGTCGTGATGTTGTCCGACTGGAACCTGATGAACCCCCGCGTTGTTAACTGGGGCCAAGCCAGAAGGGCATTGAGAACTGCTCTCAATTCCAGAATGTTTATTGGCAGGATACTCTCCTCCTGAGTCCAAGATCCCTGAGCCTTCAGGGAATTCCAGACAGCGCCCCAACCTAGCAGGCTGGCGTCTGTTGTTACAATCGTCCAATCTGGCCTGCTGAATGGCATCCCCCTGGACAGATGTGGTCGAGAAAGCCACCATAGAAGAGAATTTCTGGTCTCTTGATCCAGATTCAGAGTAGGGGACAAATCTGAGTAATCCCCATTCCACTGACTTAGCATGCACAATTGCAGCGGTCTGAGGTGTCCATTGCCGCTACCATTAAGCCGATCACCTCCATGCATTGAGCCACTGACGGGTGTTGAATGGAATGAAGGACACGGCAAGCGTTTTGAAGCTTTGTTAACCTGTCTTCTGTCAGGTAGATCTTCATTTCTACAGAGTCTATAAGAGTCCCCAAGAAGGGAACTCTTGTGAGTGGAAAAAGAGAACTCTTCTTTTCGTTTACCTTCCACCCATGCGACCTTAGAAATGCCAGTACTAACTCTGTATGAGACTTGGCAGTTTGAAAGCTTGAAGCTTGTATCAGAATGTCGTCTAGGTAAGGGGCTACCGAAATTCCTCGCGGTCTTAGCACCGCCAGAAGAGCCCCCAGAACCTTTGTGAATATTCTTGGAGCCGTAGCCAATCCGAATGGAAGAGCTACAAACTGGTAATGCCTGTCTAGGAAAGCAAACCTTAGGTACCGGTGATGATCTCTGTGAATCGGTATGTGAAGGTAAGCATCCTTTAAATCCACTGTGGTCATGTACTGACCCCTTTGGATCAAGGGTAGAATTGTCCGAATAGTTTCCATTTTGAACGATGGAACTCTTAGGAATTTGTTTAGGATCTTTAAATCCAAGATTGGTCTGAAGGTTCCTTCTTTCTTGGGAACCACAAACAGATTTGAGTAAAATCCCTGTCCGTGTTCCGACCGCGGAACCGGATGGATCACTCCCATTAGTAACAGATCTTGTACGCAGCGTAGAAACGCCTCCTTCTTTATTTGGTTTGTTGACAACCTTGACAGATGGAATCTCCCCTTTGGGGGAGAGGATTTGAAGTCCAGAAGATATCCCTGAGATATGATCTCTAGTGCCCAGGGATCCTGGACATCTCTTGCCCAAGCCTGGGCGAAGAGAGAAAGTCTGCCCCCCACTAGATCCGTTCCCGGATCGGGGGCCCTCAATTCATGCTGTCTTAGGGGCAGCAGCAGGTTTTCTGGCCTGCTTGCCCTTGTTCCAGGACTGGTTAGGTCTCCAGCCTTATCTGTAATGAGCAACAGCTCCTTCCTGTTTTGGAGCAGATGAAGTTGATTCTGCTCCTGCCTTGAAATTACGAAAGGAACGAAAATTAGACTGTCTAGCCCTAGGCTTGGCTCTGTCTTCTTCAAATTCTCCCTGAGAAGGAACAACACACTCCGGTGCTGTTTTAAAATAACAAACTTTTGATTGAAGTTATAAAAACTAAGTAAAATCACCACAGTCCTCTCACACATCCTATCTATTAGTTGGGTGCAAGAGAATGACTGGGTGTGACGTAGAGGGGAGGAGCTATATAGCAACTCTGCTGGGTGATCCTCTTGCACTTCCTGTTGGGGAGGAGTTAATATCCCAGAAGTAATGATGACCCGTGGACTGATCACACTTAACAGGAGAAAAGGACCTTGCGACAGAAGGTCTGGTCTTAACGGAAGAGTCCACGGTTGGCAAGAGGCCATCCGGACAAGATCCGCATACCAAAACCTGTGAGGCCATGCTGGAGCTACCAGCAGAACAAACGAGCATTCCTTCAGAATCTTGGAGATAACTCTTGGAAGAAGAACTAGAGGCGGAAAGATATAGGCAGGATGATACTTCCAAGGAAGTGATAATGCATCCACTGCCTCCGCCTGAGGATCCCGGGATCTGGACAGATACCTGGGAAGTTTCTTGTTTAGATGAGACGCCATCAGATCTATTTCTGGAAGTCCCCAGATTTGAACAATCTGAAGAAATACCTCTGGGTGAAGGGACCATTCGCCCGGATGTAACGTCTGGCGACTGAGATAATCCGCTTCCCAATTGTCTATACCTGGGATATGAACCGCAGAGATTAGACAGGAGCTGGATTCCGCCCAAACCAGAATTCGAGATACTTCTTTCATAGCCAGAGGACTGTGAGTCCCTCCTTGATGATTGATGTATGCCACAGTTGTGACATTGTCTGTCTGAAAACAAATGAACGATTCTCTCTTCAGAAGAGGCCAAGACTGAAGAGCTCTGAAAATTGCACGGAGTTCCAAAATATTGATCGGTAATCTCACCTCCTGAGATTCCCAAACTCCTTGTGCCATCAGAGATCCCCACACAGCTCCCCAACCTGTAAGACTTGCATCTGTTGAAATTACAGTCCAGGTCGGAAGAACAAAAGAAGCCCCCTGAATTAAACGATGGTGATCTGTCCACCACGTCAGAGAGTGTCGTACAATCGGTTTTAAAGATATTAATTGAGATATCTTTGTGTAATCCCTGCACCATTGATTCAGCATACAGAGCTGAAGAGGTCGCATGTGAAAACGAGCAAAGGGGATCGCGTCCAATGCAGCAGTCATAAGACCTAGAATTTCCATGCATAAGGCTACCGAAGGGAATGATTGTGACTGAAGGTTTCGACAAGCTGAAATCAATTTTAGATGTCTCTTGTCTGTCAAAGACAGAGTCATGGACACTGAATCTATCTGGAAACCCAGAAAGGTTACCCATGTCTGAGGAATCAATGAACTTTTTAGTGAATTGATCCTCCAACCATGATCTTGAAGAAACAACACAAGTCGATTCGTATGAGATTCTGCTAAATGTGAAGACTGAGCAAGTACCAAGATATCGTCCAAATAAGGAAATACCACAATACCCTGTTCTCTGATTACAGACAGAAGGGCACCGAGAACCTTTGTAAAAATTCTTGGAGCTGTTGCTAAGCCAAACGGCAGAGCCACAAACTGGTAATGCTTGTCCAGGAAAGAGAATCTCAGAAACTGATAGTGAGCTGGATGAATCGGAATATGCATATATGCATCCTGTAAATCTATTGTAGACATATAATGCCCTTGCTGAACAAAAGGCAGGATAGTCCTTATAGATACCATTTTGAATGTAGGTATCCTTACATAACGATTCAATATTTTTAGATCCAGAACTGGTCTGAAGGAATTCTCCTTCTTTGGTACAATGAAGAGATTCGAATAAAACCCCAGCCCCTGTTTTTTTGGTACAATGAAGAGATTCGAATAAAACCCCAGCCCCTGTTCCAGAACTGGAACTGGCATAATTACTCCAGCCAACTCTAGATCTGAAACACATTTCAGAAATGCTTGAGCTTTCGCTGGGTTTACTGGGACACGGGAAAGAAAAAATCTCTTTGCAGGAGGTCTTATCTTGAAACCAATTCTGTACCCTTCTGAAACAATGTTCTGAATCCAAAGATTGTGAACAGAATCGATCCAAATTTCTTTGAAAAAACGTAATCTGCCCCCTACCAGCTGAGCTGGAATGAGGGCCGCACCTTCATGTGGACTTAGAAGCTGGCTTTGCTTTTCTAGAAGGCTTGGATTTATTCCAGACTGGAGATGGTTTCCAAACTGAAACTGCTCCTGAGGATGAAGGATCAGGCTTTTGTTCTTTGTTGAAACGAAAGGAACGAAAACGATTATTAGCCCTGTTTTTACCTTTAGATTTTTTATCCTGCGGTAAAAAAGTTCCTTTCCCACCAGTAACAGTTGAGATAATAGAATCCAACTGAGAACCAAATAATTTATTACCCTGGAAAGAAAGGGAAAGTAGAGTCGATTTAGAAGACATATCAGCATTCCAAGTTTTAAGCCATAAAGCTCTTCTAGCTAAAATAGCTAGAGACATAAACCTGACATCAACTCTGATAATATCAAAAATGGCATCACAGATAAAATTATTAGCATGTTGAAGCAGAATAATAATGTTATGAGAATCATGATCTGTTACTTGTTGCGCTAAAGTTTCCAACCAAAAAGTTGAAGCTGCAGCAACATCCGCCAAAGATATAGCAGGTCTAAGAAGATTACCTGAACACAAATAAGCTTTTCTTAGAAAGGATTCAATTTTCCTATCTAAAGGATCCTTAAAGGAAGTACCATCTGCTGTAGGAATAGTAGTACGTTTAGCAAGGGTAGAGATAGCCCCATCAACTTTAGGGATTTTGTCCCAAAACTCTAATCTGTCGGACGGCACAGGATATAATTGCTTAAAACGTTTAGAAGGAGTAAATGAATTACCCAAATTATTCCATTCTCTGGAAATTACTTCAGAAATAGCACCCGGAACAGGAAAAACTTCTGGAATAACTACAGGAGATTTAAAGACCTTGTCTAAACGTTTAGATTTAGTATCAAGAGGACCAGAATCCTCAATTTCGAATGCAATTAGGACTTCTTTAAGTAAAGAACGAATAAATTCCATTTTAAATAAATATGAAGATTTATCAGCATCAACCTCTGAGACAGAGTCCTCTGAACCAGAAGAATCATTAGAATCAGAATGATGATGTTCATTTAAAAATTCATCTGGATAAAGAGAAGTTTTAAAAGATTTTTTATGTTTACTAGAAGGAGGAATAACAGACATAGCCTTCTTAATGGATTCAGAAACAAAATCTCTTATGTTATCAGGAACACTCTGAACATTAGATGTTGAGGGAACTGCAACAGGTAATGGTACTTTACTAAAGGAAATATTTTCTGCATTAACAAGTTTGTCATGACATTTAATACAAACAACAGCTGGAGGAACAGCTACCAAAAATTTACAGCAGATACACTTAGTTTGGTAGTTCCAGCACCAGGCAGCGATTTTCCTGAAGTTTCTTCTGACTCAGATGCAACGTGAGACATCTTGCAATATGTAACAGAAAAAACAACATATAAAGCAAAATTGATCAAATTCCTTAAATGACAGTTTCAGGAATGGGAAAAAATGCCAAAGAACAAGCTTCTAGCAACCAGAAGCAATGAAAAATGAGACTTAAATAATGTGGAGACAAAAGCGACGCCCATATTTTTTTTTTTTTGCGCCAAATAAGACGCCCACATTATTTGGCGCCTAAATGCTTTTGGCGCCAAAAATGACGCCACATCCGGAACGCCGACATTTTTGGCGCAAAAGAACGTCAAAAAATGACGCAACTTCCGGCGACACGTATGACGCCGGAAACAGAAAAGATTTTTTGCGCCAAAAAAGTCCGCGCCAAGAATGACGCAATAAAATGAAGCATTTTCAGCCCCCGCGAGCCTAACAGCCCACAGGGAAAAAGTCACATTTTTAAGGTAAGAAAAAATGATTGATTCAAATGCATTATCCCAAATATGAAACTGACTGTCTGAAAAAAAGGAATGTTGAACATTCTGAGTCAAGGCAAATAAATGTTTGAATACATATATTTAGAACTGCCCAACCATAGCTTTAGAGTGTCACAGAAAATAAGACTTACTTACCCCAGGACACTCATCTACATGTTTGTAGAAAGCCAAACCAGTACTGAAACGAAAATCAGCAGAGGTAATGGTATATATATATAAGAGTATATCGTCGATCTGAAAAGGGAGGTAAGAGATGAATCTCCACGATCGATAACAGAGAACCTATGAAATAGACCCCGTAGAAGGAGATCATTGAATTCAAACAGGCAATACTCTCTTCACATCCCTCTGACATTCACTGCACGCTGAGAGGAAAACCGGGCTCCAACCTGCTGCGGAGCGCATATCAACGTAGAATCTAGCACAAACTTACTTCACCACCTCCATAGGAGGCAAAGTTTGTAAAACTGATTTGTGGGTGTAGTGAGGGGTGTATTTATAGGCATTTTGAGGTTTGGAAAACTTTGCCCCTCCTGGTAGGAATGTATATCCCATACGTCACTAGCTCATGGACTCTTGCTAATTACATGAAAGAAAACATAATTTATGTAAGAACTTACCTGATAAATTCATTTCTTTCATATTAGCAAGAGTCCATGAGCTAGTGACGTATGGGATATACATTCCTACCAGGAGGGGCAAAGTTTCCCAAACCTCAAAATGCCTATAAATACACCCCTCACCACACCCACAATTCAGTTTAACGAATAGCCAAGAAGTGGGGTGATAAAGTGCGAAAGCATATAAAATAAGGAATTGGAATAATTGTGCTTTATACAAAATCATAACCACCACAAAATAAGGGCGGGCCTCATGGACTCTTGCTAATATGAAAGAAATGAATTTATCAGGTAAGTTCTTACATAAATTATGTTTTCTTTCATGTAATTAGCAAGAGTCCATGAGCTAGTGACGTATGGGATAATGACTACCCAAGATGTGGATCTTTCCACACAAGAGTCACTAGAGAGGGAGGGATAAAATAAAGACAGCCAATTCCTGCTGAAAATAATCCACACCCAAAATAAAGTTTAACGAAAAACATAAGCAGAAGATTCAAACTGAAACCGCTGCCTGAAGTACTTTTCTACCAAAAACTGCTTCAGAAGAAGAAAATACATCAAAATGGTAGAATTTAGTAAAAGTATGCAAAGAGGACCAAGTTGCTGCTTTGCAGATCTGGTCAACCGAAGCTTCATTCCTAAACGCCCAGGAAGTAGAAACTGACCTAGTAGAATGAGCTGTAATTCTCTGAGGCGGAGTTTTACCCGACTCAACATAGGCAAGATGAATTAAAGATTTCAACCAAGATGCCAAAGAAATGGCAGAAGCTTTCTGGCCTTTTCTAGAACCGGAAAAGATAACAAATAGACTAGAAGTATTACGGAAAGATTTCGTAGCTTCAACATAATATTTCAAAGCTCTAACAACATCCAAAGAATGCAACGATTTCTCCTTAGAATTCTTAGGATTAGGACATAATGAAGGAACCACAATTTCTCTACTAATGTTGTTGGAATTCACAACTTTAGGTAAAAATTCAAAAGAAGTTCGCAACACCGCCTTATCCTGATGAAAAATCAGAAAAGGAGACTCACAAGAAAGAGCAGATAATTCAGAAACTCTTCTGGCAGAAGAGATGGCCAAAAGGAACAAAACTTTCCAAGAAAGTAATTTAATGTCCAATGAATGCATAGGTTCAAACGGAGGAGCTTGAAGAGCCCCCAGAACCAAATTCAAACTCCAAGGAGGAGAAATTGACTTAATGACAGGTTTTATACGAACCAAAGCTTGTACAAAACAATGAATATCAGGAAGAATAGCAATCTTTCTGTGAAAAAGAACAGAAAGAGCAGAGATTTGTCCTTTCAAAGAACTTGCGGACAAACCCTTATCTAAACCATCCTGAAGAAATTGTAAAATTCTCGGTATTCTAAAAGAATGCCAGGAAAAATGATGAGAAAGACACCAAGAAATATAAGTCTTCCAGACTCTATAATATATCTCACGAGATACAGATTTACGAGCCTGTAACATAGTATTAATCACAGAGTCAGAGAAACCTCTTTGACCAAGAATCAAGCGTTCAATCTCCATACCTTTAAATTAGCAAGGGTAGAAATAGCCCCATCAACTTTAGGGATCTTGTCCCAAAATTCTAATCTGTCAGACGGCACAGGATATAATTGCTTAAAACGTTTAGAAGGAGTAAATGAATTACCCAAATTATCCCATTCTTTGGAAATTACTGCAGAAATAGCATTAGGAACAGGAAAAACTTCTGGAATAACCACAGGAGCTTTAAATACCTTATCTAAACGTTTAGAATTAGTATCAAGAGGACCAGAATCCTCTATTTCTAAAGCAATTAGTACTTCTTTAAGTAAAGAACGAATAAATTCCATTTTAAATAAATATGAAGATCTATCAGCATCAACCTCTGAGACAGAATCCTCTGAACCAGAGGAATCATCAGAATCAGAATGATGATGTTCATTTAAAAATTCATCTGTAGGGAGAGAAGTTTTAAAAGATTTTTTACGTTTACTAGAAGGAGAAATAACAGACATAGCCTTCTTTATGGATTCAGAAACAAAATCTCTTATATTATCAGGAACATTCTGCACCTTAGATGTTGAAGGAACTGCAACAGGCAATGGTACTTTACTAAAGGAAATATTATCTGCTTTAACAAGTTTGTCATGACAATCAATACAAACAACAGCTGGAGGAATAGCTACCAAAAGTTTACAGCAGATACACTTAGCTTTGGTAGATTCAGCACTTGACAGCGATTTTCCTGTAGTATCTTCTGACTCAGATGCAACGTGAGACATCTTGCAATATGTAAGAGAAAAAACAACATATATATAAAGCAAAATTGATCAAATTCCTTAAATGACAGTTTCAGGAATGGGAAAAAATGCCAAAGAACAAGCTTCTAGCAACCAGAAGCAATAAAAAATGAGACTTAAATAATGTGGAGACAAAAGCGACGCCCATATTTTTTCGCGCCAAATAAGACGCCCACATTATTTGGCGCCTAAATGCTTTTTGGCGCCAAAAATGACGCCACATCCGGAACGCCGACATTCTTGGCGCAAAATAACGTCAAAAAAATGACGCAACTTCCGGCGACACGTATGACGCCGGAAACGGAAATAGAATTTTTGCGCCAAAAAAGTCCGCGCCAAGAATGACGCAATAAAATGAAGCATTTTCAGCCCCCGCGAGCCTAACAGCCCACAGGGAAAAAGTCAAATTTTAAGGTAAGAAAAATGGTTAAATCAAAATGCATTATCCCAAATATGAAACTGACTGTCTGAAAATAAGGAAAGTTGAACATTCTCAGGCCCATTTATCAAGCTCCGTATGGAGCTTGAAGGGCCGTGTTTCTGGCGAGTCTTCAGACTCGCCAGAAACACAAGTTATGAAGCAGCGGTCTAAAGACCGCTGCTTCATAACCCTGTCCGCCTGCTCTGAGCAGGCGGACAGGAACCGCCGGAAATCAACCCGATCGAATACGATCGGGTTGATTGACAGCTCCCTGCTGGCGGCCGATTGGCCGCGAGTCAGCAGGGGGCGGCGTTGCAATGTTAAATGTGGAGAGCGTATTGCTCTCCGCATTTAGCGAGGTCTTGCGGACCTGATCCGCAGTGTCGGATCAGGTCCGCAAGCCCTTTGATAAATGGGCCCCTCTGAGTCAAGGCAAATAAATGTTTGAATACATATATTTAGAACTTTATAAACAAAGTGCCCAACCATAGCTTGGAGTGTCACAAAAAATAAGACTTACTTACCCCAGGACACTCATCTACATATAGCAGATAGCCAAACCAGTACTGAAACGAGAATCAGCAGAGGTAATGGTATAAATAAGAGTATATCGTCGATCTGAAAAGGGAGGTAAGAGATGAATCTCTACGACCGATAACAGAGAACCTATGAAATAGACCCCGTAGAAGGAGATCACTGCATTCAAATAGGCAATACTCTCTTCACATCCCTCAGACATTCACTGCACGCTGAGAGGAAAACCGGGCTCCAACTTGCTGCGGAGTGCATATCAACGTAGAATCTAGCACAAACTTACTTCACCACCTCCATCGGAGGCAAAGTTTGTAAAACTGAATTGTGGGTGTGGTGAGGGGTGTATTTATAGGCATTTTGAGGTTTGGGAAACTTTGCCCCTCCTGGTAGGAATGTATATCCCATACGTCACTAGCTCATGGACTCTTGCTAATTACATGAAAGAAATGTGTGCATACAAAAAAAAAATGTGTGCATACAAAAAAAAAATGTGTGCATACAAAAAAAAATGTGTGCATACAAAAAAAAAATGTGATAATAGAAGGTAATTGGAAATCTGTTCACAATTGTGTGCTCTATATGAATCCCGAAAAGGTTTAATTGTGACTTTAGTGGTTCTTTAAAGTAAACATTTTATAGACAAGAGACTGAACTTTTTAAACCAAAAATATTATTTATCTCAATCGCTTTGAACGGACAAGTGAAGGGGAGCTAAGTTTCAATTAATTGGAAAATAATTGAAAAATAATAGCAAAGTGCTTTTAATCGTGTTGCAGCGTGGTAGGTGAATAGATATCAAAAACATAAAATTTTTAAAATTTATATGTGTTAACTAGTTTGTGTGATAAGATGATATGATTGTGGAAATCAATATAAATAATAAAAAGAAAAAGAAAACTGAGGTATTGTACAAGATGTGACAATTTTTATATATTGAACAAATGTAGCGAATACAAGTTGTAACAAATACAAGTAGGATAGGAACAAATACAATATGTTTTATATTTATAAATATAATACAATCTGGTATATATTTAAAAATATGCAGATTAAAAAGGGGCAAATTAAAAAGACATTAAATACATATTTGCACAATATATATGTTGTATGTGTATCGCACTGCAGTGGATAAAAATAGATAAAAAAATGTCTTGTAAAATTGTATAAAACAACCCAAGATAGGGTAGTTTTGATAAGAGCGGTTGATTGTTAAAAGAGTGCCTTATAACACCTTGAAAAAGTACCTTAGAAAGTAGTGGTTCTCCAAACTACTTAGTTGTTTAGTGGGATCCGTTGGAAGACATTCATATGGATAAGCTATTAGTAATAGCTAAAAGGGAACTTTTGTGGATGGCGGTTGTCTCAATACTATTTATCAGTATGGACTCCGGTCTGATAGCAGGTATCTGGTTCCAAATGGAGAAAAAGGTTTTCTTTGTTTAGGGTCCTATAGAATTTCCTGGAAATTGCGGTGTCCCAATACTCTCTGTCAGTATGGACTTATTGTTCGCAAGTGAAGGAGACATTTCTTGGAAATTGCGGTGTCCCAATACTCTCTGTCTGTATGGACTTTTGGATCCTTAGCTGAACCAGTGTGTAGCAGCAGTTGGATTTCTTGGGATCCGTTTGGCGGCAAAAAAGAGCTGCCTACACTCTGAAACACTGCATTATAATGCACAAGGACCGACTAATACTTAACCTCAACTCAGTCGGTATCTAAAGATATATAGCCGAGCGATTTGAAAAAGCCGGTTATTTGGAAAAAGCTGTTTCTTTTGAAAAAGCCGGTCACTTTGAAAAAAGCCGGTACTCTAAACTTTGAACTCTTTTTTGCCGCCAAACGGATCCCAAGAAATCCAACTGCTGCTACACACTGGTTCAGCTAAGGATCCAAAAGTCCATACTGACAGAGAGTATTGGGACACCGCAATTTCCAAGAAATTTCTCCTTCACTTGCGAACAATAAGTCCATACTGACAGAGAGTATTGGGACACTGCAATTTCCAGGAAATTCCATAGGACCCTAAACAAAGAAAACCTTTTTCTCCATTTGGAAACAGATACCTGCTATCAGACCGGAGTCCATACTGATAAATAGTATTGAGACAACCGCCATCCACAAAAGTTCCCTTTTAGCTATTACTAATAGCTTATCCATATGAATGTCTTCCAACGGATCCCACTAAACAACTAAGTAGTTTGGAGAACCACTACTTTCTAAGGTACTTTTTCAAGGTGTTATAAGGCACTCTTTTAACAATCAACCGCTCTTATCAAAACTACCCTATCTTGGGTTGTTTTATACAATTTTACAAGACATTTTTTTATCCACTGCAGTGCGATACACATACAACATATATATTGTGCAAATATGTATTTAATGTCTTTTTAATTTGCCCCTTTTTAATCTGCATATTTTTAAATATATACCAGATTGTATTATATTTATAAATATAAAACATATTGTATTTGTTCCTATCCTACTTGTATTTGTTACAACTTGTATTCGCTACATTTGTTCAATATATAAAAATTGTCACATCTTGTACAATACCTCAGTTTTCTTTTTCTTTTTATTATTTATATTGATTTCCACAATCATATCATCTTATCATCACACAAACTAGTTAACACATATAAATTTTAAAAATTTTATGTTTTTGATATCTATTCACCTACCACGCTGCAACACGATTAAAAGCACTTTGCTATTATTTTTCAATTATTTTCCAATTAATGGAAACTTAGCTCCCCTTCACTTGTCCGTTCTAACTTTTACATCGATAACAATTTGGAGGAATTGTTATCACTTAGAAGGGTTGTAGAGCCTATTTTTAACCACTCAAAAATTATTTTGCTCACTAATATCTAATTAGTTTCAAAGGTGCACTCGCTCCATCCTGCTTTTTAAATACTCAATCGCTTTGAAAAAACATCATTGGGGTTTCAAAAGAGACTGCTAATCTAGCACAAACAACATTTTCAGTTATTCTAAACAATTTTGCAGACATCAAATGAGTATGTACAAGACATTTTGGCATGGTCACAATCATTTCACAATCAGGCCATTTAAACTAAATACTCTTATCCCTCAGAAAACCTTTCAGTAAAATAGATTTGAAACAGATCATAAAACTTACATGCTGGTTCTGTATTAAGGCATCTAACTGTGGCTCACAAGGAATGTTAAAAAGCACACGGATTCTGTTCTCATTGAGAACATCAGAGGAGTCTTGGACCTAGAAGCAAGAGCATTATTTTAAGCACATATATTGTACACAACTTTAAAAATTAAATCACATTTTACTTAAATCGTGTTTCAAATACAGCTTACATTACTCAATTTAGAGGGACACAAAACATTTCATGCAACTCCCACTAATCATGGGCGCTTCTATTTTTTAACCTAGGTTACACTGCAGGTATCTGAAGGAGAGTTGCTGCAGCAAAAAACAGATTTCAACATGGCGGCACCCATGACTAGAGGGAGGTGGGGAATAACCTCAATACTATGCTTATAAAATGTATTAAAAGGAACACTAAACCCAACATTTTTCTTTCATGATTCAGGTACAGAATACAATTTTAAACAACATTCCAATTTACGTCTATTATCTAATTTGCTTCATTCTTTAGATATCCTTTGTTGAAGAAATAGCAATGCACATGGGTGAGCCAATCACACAAGGCATCTATGTGTATCCACCAATCAGCCGCTACTGAGCATATCTAGATATGCTTTTTTGGCAAAGGATATCAAGAGAATGAAGCAAATTAGATAATAGAAGTAAACTAGAAAGTTGTTTAAAAACAAATTATGCTTACCTAATAATTTCGTTTCCATCTGTATGAGGAGAGTCCACGACTTCATTCCTTATTTGTGGGAATACAGAACCTGGCCACCAGGAGGAGGCAAAGACACCCCAGCCAAAGGCTTATTATACCTCCCCCACTCCCCTCATCCCCCAGTTATTCTGCCGAGGGAACAAGGAACAGTAGGAGAAATATCAGGGTATAAATGGAGCGCGAAGAACAAAAAAAATTTGTAGCCCGCCCAACTTAGAAAACGGACAGGGGCCGTGGACTCTCCTCATACAGATGGAAATGAAATTATCAGGTAAGCATAATTTATGTTTTCCATCTTAATATGAGGAGAGTCCACGGCTTCATTCCTTACTTGTGGGAAACATATACCTAAACTCTAAAGGACACTGAATGAAAATGGGAGGGTAAAAGAGAGGCGGACGCTATTCTGAGGGCACCACAGTCTGCAAAACCCTTTCTCCCAAAAGCGGCTTCAGCCGAAGAAAAAACGTCAAATTTGTAAAACTTTAAACAAGTATATAAGGAGGACCAGGTAGCCACCCTACAAATTACCAACAAAAGAAAATGAATGTGGGGGGCGCCCAAAGGGCAATCCGCTCAAAATTAGTAATAAGAGTGTAGATTATCAGTTCAATTCCTTAGTCTGCCAAACATTTACCATCCAATATATATAACAATGTCCAACAAGGAAGAAATTTCTTGCAATAAATAAATAATCACAATTGTATTCACTGTTAAAATGTATTACATAGAATAAACTAAATGGCAATAGAATTCGCTAAAAGACACCGGTGTCCTATCATAAATAACTAATTTAATAAAACAAAAAACTAATCATACATAATGCATATACAATATACTAGTTCAAACGTTAGTTTAAATTAATTGTAAAAAACTTGATACAAATGCGAAATTGATGACAAATTGATACAAAGATTAATTCACTGAGTTAATTTTGCCTTTGGTATTTACTGTGGTTCCAATGTAGCACTTCCCTGCTAGCGTGTCAAGTGTATAATCGTGTTCACAGAAGTCTGTTCAAATTTAGCAACAATTTTAAGCGTGGGGATGACTACATTCCCACCAGGTCCGCGAACCACATCCTTCGTTGCCACGATGGAGCAATTAGTATTGCCGAAGCTTGCTCCTGCTTGATGCGGGCCACTACCCGAGGGAGAAGTGGTAGCAGTGGGAAAATGTAAACCAGATTGAACCACCAAGGTATGCTAATGCATCTATTAGCTCCGCCTGAGGATCCCTGGACCGCGACCCGTATCTGGGCAGCTTGGAATTGAGCCGGGACGCCATGAGATCTATCTCCGGCATCCCTCAACTGTTGTAAATCTCCACAAACACCTCGGGATGGAGAGACCATTCCCCCGGGTGAAAGGATTGTCTGCTGAGGAAATCCGCCTCCCAGTTGTCTACACCCATAATGTGGATCGCTGACAGCGAGCAGTTGTTGGCCTCCGCCCATTCCAGAATCCGAGATACTTCCCTCATTGCTAGGGAGCTCCTCGTTCCCCCCTGATGGTTGATGTAAGCCACTGAGGTTATGTTGTCTGATTAAAATCTGATAGACTGGGACAAACCCAGAAGAGGCCAAGCCTTCGGAGCATTGAAGATCGCTCAAAGTTCCAAAATGTTGATCGAGAGGAGAGATTACTCTAGAGTCCACCGGCCCTGTGACTCCCTGGCACCCCAAACAGCTCCCCATCCTGATAGACTTGCGTCCGTAGTCACAATCTCCCAGGATGGTCTCAAGAAGGCTGTCCCTTGGGACAGGCGATCTGGACAGAGCCACCAAGAGAGTGATTCTCTCGACCGGTTGTCCAGAGAAATATGTTGTGACAGATCTGAGTGGTCACCGTTCCACTGCCTCAGGATGGACAGCTGAAGAGGTCTGAGTTGGAATCTGGCGAATGGGATGATATCTATGCTAGACACCATGAGCCCAATTACCTCCATATACCGGGCCACAGAGGGACTTAAGGAGGTCTGGAGGGCAAGAGAATAGGAAGTAATCTTACAACGTCTCTAGTCTGTAAGAAATATCCTCATGGATATGTTATCTATTATTGTACCCAGGAATTACACCCTGGTACTGGGAACCAGAGAACTCTTTTCCAAGTTTATCTTCCATCCATGAGATCTAAGAAGAAGTAGATGAGCTCTTGAATGATCCTCTGTCAGCCGACAGGACAGAGCCTGAACCAGGATGTCGTCCAAATATGGTGCTACTGCAATACCTCTTGATCTCGCTACCGCGAGCAGAGCCCCCAGAACTTTTATAAAGACTCTTGGGGCAGTAGCTAGACCAAATGGAAGAGTAACAAACTGGAAGTGTTGGTCCAGAAACGTGAATCTTAAGAACTTGAAGTGATCCTTGTGTATTGGAACATGAAGGTAAGCATCCTTCAAGTCTATCGTAGTCATGAACTGTCCCTCTTGAACTAAGAGCAGAATGGACCTTATCGTCTCCATCTTGAACGATGGGACCAACAGGAACTTGTTTAAGCACTTTAGGTCCAGAATCCGGCGAAACATATCCTCCTTCTTTTGGACCACAAAAAGGTTTGAGTAGTACCCCAGACCTTTCTCTGCTAGAGGTACCGGCACAATTACTCCCAGAGAGAAGAGATCGCTCACGCACCATAGAAAATCTTCTTGTTTTTCTGGTCTTGAAGACAGGTTTGATAAGAGGAATCTGCCCCTGGGTGGATGAGATTTGAAGCCTATCCTGTAACCCTGAGTGATGACCTCCAGAACCCAAGGGTCTTGCACGTCACCAAGCCTCCACAAAGAGAGATAGTCTGCCCCCAACACGATCCATCGTCGGATCGGGGGCCGCCCCTTCATGCAGATTTTGTTTTCTTGTTCTGCTTGGATTTATTCCAAGATTGAGATGGTTTCCAAGTTCACTTGGACTGTTCAGGCTTCACGGAGGGCTGCTGGCGTTGGGATTTATCCAAATGAAAGGGACGAAAATTAGGACCTTGTCCTTTAGATTTATTCTTCTTATCCTGCGGTAGAAAGGCACCTTTGCCCCCAGTGACCGTGGATATGATTGAGTCCAGGCCTGGACCGAAAAGAATCTTCCCCTTAAACGGAAGGGAAAGTAGTCTAGATTTTGAAGTCATGTTCTACGGGCTAGAACAGAAAAATCTGATGTCTTGGCATTCAGGCGAATGATCTGCATATTTGCATCACAGATAAAAAAAAATAGCTACCCTAAAGGCCTTAATTCTTTCCTGGATCTCCTCAAGGGGAGTTTCCACCTCTATCATTTCCGATAGTCGCACAAATAAGTAGCGGCTCCAGCCACCGCATCAACCGCCGCTGCAGGTTGAAGCAAATACCCTGTGTGCTGAAACATCTTCCTTAATAGAGTTTCTAGCTTCTTACCCATGGGCTCCTTAAACGACAAACTATCCTCAAGCGGGATAGTAATGTGCTTAGCGAGCGTGGAGATAGCTCCACCCACCTTAGGGATGGAACCCCACAACTCTAATTGAGAGTCCGGAACCAGGAACAATTTCTTAAAGGAAGAAGAAGGGGAAAAAGAAGAGCCAAGTCTCTCCCATTAATTCTTAATAATATTTGCCATCTTTTCGGGAACCGGGAAAGTCTGTGGCACCACCCTGTCCTCATAAACCTTATGAAGCTTAGGAATAGAAGGTTCCTCTGGTAATTTAGGTTCTGGAACCTCTAACGTAGCCAACACTTCCTTTAACAGAAAGCATAAGTACTCGATCCTAAATCTAAAGTCTGGTTCCTCTGCAGCCGGAGGTTTAGAGGCAGCAGATTCCGACCCAGAAAGAGCATCCTCTGAAGTATCAGAGGCGTCATCAGCGGATAATCTAGTATCAGATAAATCCAACAAATTGGTAGAGGACCCCTGGGAAGGATAGCAATATATGACCTTTCGCTTGCGCTTAGCAGGGCAAGGTAAAGCACTGAAGGCTGCAGACACTGCCGTTTGTAGTTGGTCAGCAAAGTCTATCGGTAAGAGAGCCCCTCCCGAAGGAGGATTAGCAGTGCAATGGGAAGCTGCATGTGTAATAGGAGATGAATGCAGGGAACGCACCTCACGGGACGGTGACTCCTCAGAGGTGGACGGCTCGGTGGTACTAAACATCTTGGTTTTCTTAGATGTAAGTACTTTATCAAGGCATGTGGAACATAATTGAGCAGGCGGGTATTCCGTAGCCTTCTCAAAATAAAAACAGGTATTAGATTTTGGTAAAGAGGGAGTACCCTCTACCATATCAGAGTCCTCCATAGCTAACGCTTTCAAGATAGACTATAGAAAATGATAAATGGCACCTTTATACCCCCCAATGGCTGGGGGCACTCACCACCTCCTATAACCCAGGCCCCACAGAGAAACCGCTTTGTCTCCTGTAAACCGCATGATACGGAAAAAGGA
Source organism: Bombina bombina (assembly GCF_027579735.1). Lineage (NCBI taxonomy): Eukaryota > Metazoa > Chordata > Amphibia > Anura > Bombinatoridae > Bombina > Bombina bombina. The sequence goes on along the minus strand of NC_069502.1, from coordinate 305,956,227 downwards.
AATCAATGAGACCACACCCGGTCACATGGTGTGCCATGTAGGACCGCCCCTGCTTCTGGAATAAGCACGCCAAAGCTAACAGGCCGCACAGATATCCAAAAACGTAAGTAAAACCTGAATGTTCCAACATCTGCCTGAGCCTTATCTCACACATGTCGCAGCATAAAACATAATAAAACAAATTGCATAAATCCCCCGTTCAATAATCCCCTTCCGGAGATATTAACCTTTGATTCCATACAGACAAAAGGAGTCACACAGTGACCCTGTCTTCTTGCGTTATCATATGATTTTAAAATGAAACGATCTTACTGGAATCATCGCCTTGGAACAGAGACAAAGCCTTTCATGTTTGACAGTCTTGTAGCATCGCACCTGACATGGACTTGAGTGATAGAAGCAGTGAAACTTGTCAACACTGATTGCTTAGGAGCTGTTAATAGGAGTCTAGATGGTTTTGCATAAAGACTCTCCCTGCATCTCCAAACCTCAACCTTCGTCCATGCTCTCACTCAGAAGCTGACAAGACTACTTAAAACTCCAGTCCCATACCGAGGGGTACTACCCTCCCTAAGAGACTACTCCAAATCTTCTGACACTTCTCTGCCATCCTCCTGTGACGGAAGGCAAAGACTGACTGGGGGATGAGGGGAGTGGAGGAGGTATTTAAGCCTTTGGCTGGGGTGTCTGCCTCCTCCTGGTGGCCAGGTTCTGTATTGCCACAAGTAAGGAATGAAGCCGTTGACTCTCTTCATATTAAGATGGAAATTGCATTCTCTTTCTAAATCATGAAAGAATATGGGTTTTATGACCCTTTAAGTGTTTAATTTACCTTTAAAGATATGGGATTTTTTAAAGTTCAATTAAAAAACAAATTAATGCAAAGGGTCACATATTTTATATATACAGCTAATTCCTCTCTACAATAATTGTTAATATATAATCTCATGGTAGCATCAGATATTTGACTTTGTTCTGTAACTGTCCTATACCTGCCATCCGCTAGATACAGGTTACTTCAAAATACTGAGGGGTTAACCATCATTTGTTCATGCAGTGTTCACATTCTCTCTTTCAGAACATTGCTCAGTCTCACTTCTAGATCTCTATGCATCTCAACAGGTTGCTTATGTTTCTCTACTTTGTGTCTTCCCTCTAGCCTGTTTTCCTCTCAGGCTAGTTAACTAAGCAACAGATGTATGGTTCATTTCAGATATAGATTGACAAACATGTTCTGACACAAAGGATAGTTTAAAATTGAGATATTGTAGAAAAGAAATAAACTTACAAAAGTTTTTACGAACACAAACATAATTATTAACATACTCTGTAACAATTATTACACAGAATTAAGGTGGATATAAGCATAAATTTAAGCAGCACTACTTGAAACGTACGTCTCCCATGCATCCATAGTAGGGTGTCCCCAACATAAAAACAGAAATTCCAGGAGAGAACAGCTCCTTCAGGGTTTTGAAATGAGAGACACCAGACTCAAACGCTGTTATATCCTGATGAGAAAAAGCAACATAGGCAACATTGCATAGATTTATAATAACATTATTTTATGTGATCCTAAGAAGCAAAAAATAAAAACTAACTTACCACTTTCTGCGTACGTATAACACAAATATATATATATATATATATATATACACATACATACACACCTATATATATATATATATATATATATATATATATATATATATATATATATATATATATATATATATATATATATATATATATATATATATATAAAAATAAATAAATAAAGAGAGAGACACACTCAGCTGAGACAGAACAAAAGATAGAATAACTTCCATACTTGTTCATTTTCAGAGCCACTCAGGGTGCATACTCTTTTAGCACTTTATGCCTATTCAGAGAAAAAATAGTTATTCTAGCTTTTGTTCTATCTCAGGAGTGCTGTTCTCTCTCTTCTGAGATATATATATATATACACACACACACACACACATATATATATACACACACACAGTTGTGCTGATAAGTTTACATACCCTGGCAGAATTTATGATTGCTTGGCCATTTTTCAGAGAATATGAATGATAACACAAAAACTTTTCTTTCACTCATGGTTAGTGTTTGGCTGAAGCCATTTATTATCAATCAACTGTGTTTACTCTTTTTAAATCATAATGACAACAGAAACTACCCAAATGACCCTGATCAAAAGTTTACATACCCTGGTGATTTTGGCCTTATAAAATGCACGCAAGTTGGGGGGGCGGAGCCAACTGTGAAGCCGAGCAGACGCAGGTGTTGAGAGCTCCTGCTTACAATATATTAAAACTTACCACAGAGCCCCAAAATTTAAGTTTTAAACAACTTAACTAGACTTAAGACTCACAGCTTACATGAGAGCATCACCTGGACACGACATGCAGTTTTGGAGAGAGTGGGGCTGAGCAGACCTGTCGAGAACCGGATCACTTACAGATCGCAGCCTAACCTCTTAAAGCTTATCAAGACGGAAAATACCCTGCAAAACATAGAGGACAATATAGTCTCTGTGACCCAGCTTCTTATTCCGCCTACAGAATCGACACATTGCAGAGACGAGCGGTCACCATTACAGCAATGGCGTCATGGATGCCACGATCCCTTAGAGAGTGAAAGGCCCGCTATCTCTACTGATGATATTAGTACAACTCAACATTGTAACCCATCAGTACCTAAACTCTGGTCTTCTCTTTGTTACTTACCTACTAGGGACAATATCGACTGTTTAGATGCCGGAGAGGATGAATTCACAAATCTGGTCTGCGCTTGCTGCATTGGAGCTCCGCATGGATGCGCAGTTTGCCTCTCTTGCCCGTTGCCTCTTTTCTGACCGAGAGAACTCACCAGATGCTCCGGGAGATGATCTTGTCATGACTGGTGGCCAACCAATGGAAGACCATGACCTGCAACACTTCTGTCCTCATGGTGAGAGCACAGACGAAGACAGCGGCGCTCTATCTACTTTTTTTGAGAAGCCTATTGGCGCTCACTCTCGGACTACAACCCTCCCGACCCCAGAGATCTCCTCAGATCTTACTCTGCTAAGTGCAGCTTTGCACTTCACTCTGAACCCGAGGCAGCCGATCTGTATAGAGTTGGAGAAAAATAGACCTACTACAAATCTCACAGGGAGTACTTACATGCTCAACTTCTGTAAGGTGAGTGCCGGGGTAAATTCTTGGGGACATACAGAGAGACTAAAGATTACATCATATGCGCACCCCGCCATATTAGTCTCGCAGATCTTGCTCACCAGTACTCACACTACCCCTCTTCTTGCGCCTCTATTCCTGAGGTTAAAGTGGATCTTCGGACCACCGGACCTCACAGAAGTCTTCCACAGAAGAGGCACCATATATTGCTCTGACCTATTGCAGGGCCCTTTTGATACGGGTGGTTAGTTTTAAAGGTCATCTGACCGATAAGCATGGCTGGATCGAGTGTCTACGCCACAGATAGACTGTTTGTTGCTTTACAACTGAGTCTGTACACAGAGTTACATAGTCACTTTAACAGCCCAACTACCACTTATGAGACATCTTAATGAGAAGCTAACAAGCTTGATCCTAATCCTCATTACATTTTACCTGCTGCCAGTTTAACTCTACAGAGCTCTCAAAGCATAGGAATGACATGTCCTGCTGCATCCAGGACTGGAGAAACATTACTTCATATTTTTATTGTTGACTGCATATACAAGCCTATATCTAAGGATTGCAAACACACGTTCCCTCTGGCAAGCATGCATCGATGATGACTTCTAAATCGGATGCAAGAATATATACACACATTCCTGGATAACTGAACTGTAGCCTTGTTAAAATTTGTTTGCTTATCTATGTTATATCAGCTAGCAGTCTTTTGCAACCATATGTAGTGCTTTGTTTAATGTTTTTATGGATAATATTAGTTTTGCAATGTTCTATAATAGAAGCTCTACATATCAAGCAATTTCTAGGGCAGTCATACATGTTTTAATACTATAGGTTTATGATGTTACTTTGGAGGAGCACTATCTGAAGCACCCCTAACTTTCTCTACTATAGCCTTCAGGTTATATGTTTAGGCCAAGTTAAACATTTTTAACCTATAACCAGGCTTCCTTTGAGGTCAATCCCTACTCCCTCACACTCCAGCCACAGCAAACCTAACTGGTTGGCATTTTATATAACAGATACTTTGGGTTATCACTCTCTTCGCTATACCTGGTGTTGAATGTGATGAGCATTGAGTCTGTTCAATAATTATCTGCCCTCATAGGCACACTGTATATAGTGTCTTCTTATCAACAATAAACTTACTTTTGATACTCCACTATATCTGGAGGTGGAACGTCCTATGACATAGTCTAGGTCACCTCACGTTTGAGTTCATATACATTTATGTATTCAATGTGAGATCTCTTATACCCTGGGTTTATGTACCTTCATACATTTAGCTTTCTGTAGTTTCACTCCTAGCTAGCTAGAGGTTTGCCATTAATTGCATGCTGCGGGAATGGGTTAAAGACTTGATCTATCCCGAAGTGTCTCCTTTCTGGCACGTTTTATAGTTGGCATACATATTAGCCCATAAGTTCATCACTGTTTATATATTGTATTGGTGTCACATGCTGCTTGATTTTGCCATGTTACTCGCTAATGCTGATCATACACGCCAAAATCATATATATAGTAGATTAGGTCACCTTTTACTGTTTTTGAGTTATGCTCTTATATATAATACTTTACTTCCAGTATAGTTTAAAAAGGACTATACTCCTACATCATAATTGCTGTACATACTTAAATGATGACCATATAGTTTGAAATTCTTGAATAGGTACAAGCTGTGTTGCCTAGCCCATAGACCATGGATAATGGTTATTTAGCTAGTCCACTGGTAATGTTATCTATTCAACCCTGATTAGCTTTCAACCTAGAAGTCTAATATATTTTGTGTGGTCGTCAGTATGTGAGCAGGTCCATAATATAACTTTTGCTGCTCTCAGATACCAGATGGTAGCAATTATTAATATTGCACTAACCACATTAGCAGATTACTGGAGCACAGTATCTGCCCAAAGTGGACAGTAGATATGCATTATACAACATCATTAGTAGGCCTCTATATCTAAGCTTGCAGTTCCTAGGCTGTCCCCTATGTGTATAGGTATCTATGTATACATTCGAGGGCCGAATAGGTGTACTTTAACCAGTTGAATACAATACTTAGTCTGCTATCATGGCAATATACTCTCTCAGATAATCACAGTGCTGATAGACAAGGACAGACTGATGTCTACATATCTATATTCAGGACATCTCACATAGGGGGGTCCAAAGATCCGTGAAGGATACTGATAAACTAGGTTTAGGTTGCTTGGAGCTTTTAGTGATATATTTATGGGTTTACAGCTGAGACCCTAGAGTATAATAATCTCTCTTATTACACTTGCTACTAGGTCCTTACTGTGTTCAGACAACCCAGTTGCTACATATTAAGGAGAGCATTACCTAATACATATTACTGATACCAGATGACTACTGCTCCCCCTTAAACACATCTGGTTCATCACCTATAACGGAACTCTTCTATAATGTTAATCATGTTGACTTACCGATTTTATCCTTCTCCCTCTGGTAATGTAGCTATGACATTTTGAGTCACCCTCGCTTTCATAATATACTCCTACTATACTGGCCCGCCCTCCCCCCTCACCCCCCCAAACTAAAAGTGGCTCCTGTCCACTGATCTCCCCATCCCTCCAAGCCATATCACTACCCATTTTCACATATAGGTACGTCTATTATAAACTTAACCCTCAGGTTTTCATTTATCAGAGGCGACTAACCTTTCATTTAACCGCTGAACCATTAACACTTTATAGACCTTAACAATAGATTTTCCAACTCTACATACCTATTTCATAATATGTCTTGCTATACCTGGTAGTGTAATAGAAAACAGAATTTATGTTTACCTGATAAATTTCTTTCTCCAACGGTGTGTCCGGTCCACGGCGTCATCCTTACTTGTAGGATATTCTCTTCCCCAACAGGAAATGGCAAAGAGCCCAGCAAAGCTGGTCACATGATCCCTCCTAGGCTCCGCCTACCCCAGTCATTCGACCGACGTTAAGGAGGAATAATAGCATAGGAGAAACCATATGGTACCGTGGTGACTGTAGTTAAAGAAAATAAATTATCAGACCTGATTAAAAAACCAGGGCGGGCCGTGGACCGGACACACCGTTGGAGAAAGAAATTTATCAGGTAAACATAAATTCTGTTTTCTCCAACATAGGTGTGTCCGGTCCACGGCGTCATCCTTACTTGTGGGAACCAATACCAAAGCTTTAGGACACGGATGAAGGGAGGGAGCAAATCAGGTCACCTAAATGGAAGGCACCACGGCTTGCAAAACCTTTCTCCCAAAAATAGCCTCAGAAGAAGCAAAAGTATCAAACTTGTAAAATTTGGTAAAAGTGTGCAGTGAAGACCAAGTCGCTGCCCTACATATCTGATCAACAGAAGCCTCGTTCTTGAAGGCCCATGTGGAAGCCACAGCCCTAGTGGAATGAGCCGTGATTCTTTCGGGAGGCTGCCGTCCGGCAGTCTCGTAAGCCAATCTGATGATGCTTTTAATCCAAAAAGAGAGAGAGGTAGAAGTTGCTTTTTGACCTCTCCTTTTACCTGAATAAACAACAAACAGGGAAGATGTTTGTCTAAAATCCTTTGTAGCATCTAAATAGAATTTTAGAGCGCGAACAACATCCAAATTGTGCAACAAGCGTTCCTTCTTTGAAACTGGTTTCGGACACAGAGAAGGTACGATAATCTCCTGGTTAATGTTTTTGTTAGAAACAACTTTTGGAAGAAAACCAGGTTTAGTACGTAAAACCACCTTATCTGCATGGAACACCAGATAAGGAGGAGAACACTGCAGAGCAGATAATTCTGAAACTCTTCTAGCAGAAGAAATTGCAACTAAAAACAAAACTTTCCAAGATAATAACTTAATATCAACGGAATGTAAGGGTTCAAACGGAACCCCCTGAAGAACTGAAAGAACTAAATTGAGACTCCAAGGAGGAGTCAAAGGTTTGTAAACAGGCTTGATTCTAACCAGAGCCTGAACAAAGGCTTGAACATCTGGCACAGCTGCCAGTTTTTTGTGAAGTAACACCGACAAGGCAGAAATCTGTCCCTTCAGGGAACTTGCCGATAATCCTTTTTCCAATCCTTCTTGAAGGAAGGATAGAATTCTAGGAATCTTAACCTTGTCCCAAGGGAATCCTTTAGATTCACACCAACAGATATATTTTTTCCAAATTTTATGGTAAATCTTTCTAGTTACAGGCTTTCTGGCCTGAACAAGAGTATCGATAACAGAATCTGAGAAACCTCGCTTCGATAAAATCAAGCGTTCAATCTCCAAGCAGTCAGCTGGAGTGAAACCAGATTCGGATGTTCGAACGGACCCTGAACAAGAAGGTCTCGTCTCAAAGGTAGCTTCCAAGGTGGAGCCGATGACATATTCACCAGATCTGCATACCAAGTCCTGCGTGGCCACGCAGGAGCTATCAAGATCACCGACGCCCTCTCCTGATTGATCCTGGCTACCAGCCTGGGGATGAGAGGAAACGGCGGGAACACATAAGCTAGTTTGAAGGTCCAAGGTGCTACTAGTGCATCCACTAGAGCCGCCTTGGGATCCCTGGATCTGGACCCGTAGCAAGGAACTTTGAAGTTCTGACGAGAGGCCATCAGATCCATGTCTGGAATGCCCCAAAGTTGAGTGACTTGGGCAAAGATTTCCGGATGGAGTTCCCACTCCCCCGGATGCAATGTCTGACGACTCAGAAAATCCGCTTCCCAATTTTCCACTCCCGGGATGTGGATAGCAGACAGGTGGCAGGAGTGAGACTCCGCCCATAGAATGATCTTGGTCACTTCTTCCATCGCTAGGGAACTCCTTGTTCCCCCCTGATGGTTGATGTACGCAACAGTCGTCATGTTGTCTGATTGAAACCGTATGAACTTGGTCCTCGCTAGCTGAGGCCAAGCCTTGAGAGCATTGAATATCGCTCTCAGTTCCAGAATATTTATCGGTAGAAGAGATTCTTCCCGAGACCAAAGACCCTGAGCTTTCAGGGATCCCCAGACCGCGCCCCAGCCCATCAGACTGGCGTCGGTCGTGACAATGACCCACTCTGGTCTGTGGAATGTCATCCCTCGTGACAGGTTGTCCAGGGACAGCCACCAACGGAGTGAGTCTCTGGTCCTCTGATTTACTTGTATCTTTGGAGACAAGTCTGTATAGTCCCCATTCCACTGACTGAGCATGCACAGTTGTAACGGTCTTAGATGAATGCGCGCAAAAGGAACTATGTCCATTGCCGCTACCATCAACCCGATCACTTCCATGCACTGAGCTACGGAAGGAAGAGGAACGGAATGAAGTATTCGACAAGAGTCCAGGAGCTTTGTCTTTCTGGCCTCTGTTAGAAAAATCCTCATTTCTGAGGAGTCTATAATTGTTCCCAAGAAGGGAACCCTTGTTGACGGGGATAGAGAACTCTTTTCCACGTTCACTTTCCAGCCGTGCGATCTGAGAAAGGCCAGGACGATGTCCGTGTGAGCCTTTGCTCGAGGGAGGGACGACGCTTGAATCAGAATGTCGTCCAGGTAAGGTACTACTGCAATGCCCCTTGGTCTTAGCACAGCTAGAAGGGACCCTAGTACCTTTGTGAAAATCCTTGGAGCAGTGGCTAATCCGAAAGGAAGCGCCACGAACTGGTAATGTTTGTCCAGGAAAGCAAACCTTAGGAACCGATGATGTTCCTTGTGGATAGGAATATGTAGATACGCATCCTTTAAATCCACCGTGGTCATGAATTGACCTTCCTGGATGGAAGGAAGGATAGTTCGAATGGTTTCCATCTTGAAAGATGGGACCTTGAGAAATTTGTTTAAGATCTTGAGATCTAGGATTGGTCTGAATGTTCCCTCTTTTTTGGGAACTATGAACAGATTGGAGTAGAACCCCATCCCTTGTTCTCTCAATGGAACAGGATGAATCACTCCCATTTTTAACAGGTCTTCTACGCAAAGTAAGAACGCCTGTCTTTTTATGTGGTCTGAAGACAACTGAGACCTGTGGAACCTTCCCCTTGGGGGAAGTCCCTTGAATTCCAGAAGATAACCCTGGGAGACTATTTCTAGCGCCCAAGGATCCAGAACATCTCTTGCCCAAGCCTGAGCGAAGAGAGAGAGTCTGCCCCCCACCAGATCCGGTCCCGGATCGGGGGCCGATATTTCATGCTGTCTTGGTAGCAGTGGCAGGTTTCTTTGCCTGCTTTCCCTTGTTCCAGCCTTGCATTGGTCTCCAAGCTGGCTTGGCCTGAGAAGTATTACCTTCTTGCTTAGAGGACGTAGCACCTTGGGCTGGTCCGTTTTTACGAAAGGGACGAAAATTAGGTCTATTTTTTGCCTTGAAAGGCCGATCCTGAGGAAGGGCATGGCCCTTACCCCCAGTGATATCAGAGATAATCTCTTTCAAGTCAGGACCAAACAGCGTTTTCCCCTTGAAAGGAATGTTTAGTAGCTTGTTCTTGGAAGACGCATCAGCCGACCAAGATTTCAACCAAAGCGCTCTGCGCGCCACAATAGTAAACCCAGAATTCTTAGCCGCTAACTTAGCCAATTGCAAAGAGGCGTCTAGAGTGAAAGAATTAGCCAATTTGAGAGCATTGACTCTGTCCATAATCTCCTCATAAGGAGGCGAGTCACTATCGAGCACCTTAATCAGTTCATCAAACCAGAAATATGCGGCTGTAGTGACAGGGACAATGCATGAAATGGGTTGTAGAAGGTAACCCTGCTGAACAAACATCTTTTTAAGCAAACCTTCTAATTTTTTATCCATAGGATCTTTGAAAGCACAACTATCCTCTATGGGAATAGTGGTGCGTTTGTTTAAAGTAGAAACCGCTCCCTCGACCTTGGGGACTGACTGCCATAAGTCCTTTCTGGGGTCGACCATAGGAAACAATTTTTTAAATATGGGGGGAGGGACGAAAGGAATACCGGGCCTTTCCCATTCTTTTGCGGAGATGTTCCAATTTAAATTTAAAAGTAATCACATCAGATTCAGCCTGCTGAGAAATATTCCCTAAATCAGTAATTTCTCCCTCAGACAAAACCTCCCTGGCCCCCTCAGATTGGGTTAGGGGCCCTTCAGAGATATTAATATCAGCGTCGTCATGCTCTTCAGTAACTAAAACAGAGCATCCACGCTTACGCTGAACAGGGTTCATTTTGGCTAAAATGTTTTTGACAGAATTATCCATTACAGCCGTTAATTGTTGCATAGTAAGGAGTATTGGCGCGCTAGATGTACTAGGGGCCTCCTGAGTGGGCAAGACTCGTGTAGACGAAGGAGGGAATGATGCAGTACCATGCTTACTCCCCTCACTTGAGGAATCATCTTGGGCATCATTGCCTCAAGGCTAAATAAGTGTTAATTCAATCGATTTAGCCCAAAAAATGTCTACAGTCTAAATAAGCCCTTGTGAAGCCCTTATTTACAATCGTAATAAACATGGCTTACCGGATCCCATAGGGAAAATGACAGCTTCCAGCATTACATCGTCTTGTTAGAATGTGTCATACCTCAAGCAGCAAAGACTGCAAACTGTTCCCCCAACTGAAGTTAATGCTCTCAACAGTCCTGTGTGGAACAGCCATGGATTTTAGTTACGGTTGCTAAAATCATTTTCCTCATACAAACAGAATTCTTCATCTCTTTTCTGTTTCTGAGTAAATAGTACGTACCAGCACTATTTGAAAATAACAAACTCTTGATTGAATAATGAAAAACTACAGTTAAACACTAAAAAACTCTAAGCCATCTCCGTGGAGATGTTGCCTGTACAACGGCAAAGAGAATGACTGGGGTAGGCGGAGCCTAGGAGGGATCATGTGACCAGCTTTGCTGGGCTCTTTGCCATTTCCTGTTGGGGAAGAGAATATCCTACAAGTAAGGATGACGCCGTGGACCGGACACACCTATGTTGGAGAAAAAGAGGTCTTTTACACCTTTGCACAGGTTTTTTTTCCTTTTTTTTTTCATTGCTATAATTATCTTTCTATTATCAGTGAATATTAACTTTTGGATAGGACGATTAATATCTACCATTGTAAACTTTTAATGTGACATTGTATTATGCATTTATCCTGTGCAGATGGACTATTGTATGTTACATTTTCCTTTAACCTCAATAAAAAAATACTTTTCAAAAAAGTTGACACAAAGGGGTTTGAATGGCTATTAAAGGTAACCATCCTCACCTGTGATCTGTTTTCTTGTAATTAGTGTGTGTGTATAAAAGGGTCAATGAATTTCTGGACTCCTGACAGACCCTTGCATCTTTCATCCAGTGCTGCACTGATGATTCTGGAATTTGAGTCATGGGGAAAGTAAAATAATTGTCAAAGGATCTGCGGGAAAAGGTAGTTGAACTGTATAAAACAGTAAAGGGATATAAAAAGATATCCAAGGAATTGAGAATGCAAATCAGCAGTGTTCAAACTCTAATCAAGAAGTGGAAAATGAGGGGTTCTGTTGAAACCAAACCACAGTCAGGTAGATCAACTAAAATTTCAGCCAGGAAAATTGTTCGGGATGCAAAGACAAACCCACAAATAACTTCAGGTTTAAATACAGGACTCTCTGAAAACATGTGACTGTTTCAAGATGCACAATAAGGAGGCACTTGAAGAAAGATGGGCTGCATGGTGAATAGCCAGAAGAAAGCCATTACTATGCAAATGCCACAAAGTATCCTGCTTACAATACACCAAATAGCACAGAGACAAGCCTCAAACCTTCTGGCACAAAGTCATTTGGAGTGATGAGACCAAAATTGAGCTTTTTGGCCACAACCATAAACGCTACATTTGGAGAGGAGTCAACAAGGCACATGATGAAAGATACACCATTTCTACTGTGAAACACGGAGGTGGATCGCTGATGTTTTGGGGATGTGTGAGCTACAAAAGGCACAGGAAATTTGGTCAGAATTGATGGCAAGATGAATGCAGTATGTTATCAAACAGAACCCCTCATTTTCCACTTCTTGATTAGAGTTTGAACACTGATGATTTGCATTCTGAATTCCTTGGATATCTTTTTATATCCCTTTCCTGTTTTATACAGTTCAACTACCTTTTCCCGCAGATCCTTTGACAATTCTTTTGCTTTCCCCATGACTCAGAATCCAGAAACGTCAGTGCAGCACTGGCAGCACTTACCATTAATAGCCATTAAAACCCCTTTGTGTCAACTTGTGTGCATGTTATCAGGCCAAAATCACCAGGGTATGTAAACTTTTGATCAGGGTCATTTGGGTAGTTTCTGTTGTCATTATGATTTAAAAAGAGTAAACACAGTTGACTGATAATAAATGGCTTCAGCCAAACACTAACCAAGAGTGAAAGAAAAGTTTTTGTGTTATCATTCATATTCTCTGAAAAACGGCCAAGAAATCATAAATTCTGCCAGGTTATGTAAACATATGAGCACAACTGTATATATATATATGTACATATATACACACACACATATATATATATATATATATATATATATATATATATATATATATATATATATATATATACAGTAACTCACAAAAGTGAGTACACACCGCTCACATTTTTTAAGATGTTTTATTATATATTTTCAACACTGAAAAAATTACACTTTGCTACAATGTAGAGTAATGAGTGTACAGCCTGTATAACAGTGTAAATGTGCTGTCCCCTTAAAATAATTCAACACACAGCCATTAAAGTCTAAACCGTTGGCAACAAAAGTGAGTACACCCCTAAGAGGAAATTTTCAAATTGGGCCCAAAGTGTCAATATTTTGTGTGGCCACCATTATTTTCAAGCACTGCCTTAACCCTCTTGGGCATGGAGTTCACCAGAGCTTCACAGGTTGACACTGGAGTCCTCTTTCACTCCTCCATGACGACATCACGGAGCGGGTGTATCTTAGAGACCTTGCGCTTCCCCGCCTTCCGTTTGAGGATGCCCCACAGATGCTCAATAGGGTTTAGGTCTGGAGACATGCTTGGCCAGTCCATCACCTTTACCCTCAGCTTCTTTAGCAAGGCAGTGGTCGTCATGGAGGTGTATTGGGGGTCGTTATGTCGAAATACTGCCCTGAGGCCCAGTTTCCGAAGGGAGGGGATCATGCTTTGCTTCAGTATGTCACAGTACATGTTGGCATTCATGGTTCCCTCAATGAACTGAAGCTCCCCAGTGCCGGCAGCACTCATGCAGGCCCAGACCATGACACTCCCACCACCATACTTGACTGTAGGCAAGACTTGTCTTTGTACTTCTCACCTGGTTGCAGTCACACACGCTTGACACCATCTGAACCAAATAAGTTTATCTTGGTCTCATCGGATCACAGAACATGGTTCCAGTAATCCATGTCCATAGTCTGCTTGTCTTCAGCAAACTGTTTGCAGGCTTTCTTGTGCATCATCTTTAGAAGAGGCTTCCTTCTGAGACAACAGCCATGCAGACCAATTTGATGCAGTGTGCGGTGTATGGTCTGAGCACTGACAGGCTGACCCCCCCACCCCTTTAACCTCTGCAGCAATGCTGGCAGCACTCATACGTCTATTTCCGAAAGACAACCTCTTGATATGACGCTGAGCACGTGCACTCAACTTCTTTGGTTGACCATGGCGAGGCCTGTTCTGAGTGGAACCTGTCCTGTGAAACCGCTGTATAGTCTTGCCCACCATGCTGCAGCTCAGTTTCAGGGTCTTGGCAATCTTCTTATAGCCTAGGCCATCTATATGTAGAGCAACAATTCTTTTTTTTTCAGATCCTCAGAGAGTTCTTTGCCATGAGGTGCAATGTTGAACTTCCAGTGACCAGTATGAGAGAGTGTGAGAAAGTGATAACACCAAAATTACCACATATGCTCCCCATTCACACCTGAGACCTTGCAACACTAACAAGTCACATGACACCGGGGAGGGAGATTGGCTAATTGGGCCCAATTTGGACATTTCCACTTTGGGGTGTACTCACTTTTGTTGCCAACGGTTTAGACATTAATGGCTGTGTGTTGAGTTATTTTGAGGGGACAGCAAATTTATACAGGTATACAGGCTGTACATTTACTACTTTACATCGTAGCAAAGTGTAATTTCTTCAGTGTTAAAAAAAAACAGAATTTATGTTTACCTGATAAATTACTTTCTCCAACGGTGTGTCCGGTCCACGGCGTCATCCTTACTTGTGGGATATTCTCTTCCCCAACAGGAAATGGCAAAGAGCCCAGCAAAGCTGGTCACATGATCCCTCCTAGGCTCCGCCTACCCCAGTCATTCGACCGACGTTAAGGAGGAAAATTTGCATAGGAGAAACCATATGTTACCGTGGTGACTGTAGTTAAAGAAAATAAATTATCAGACCTGATTAAAAAAAAAAACCAGGGCGGGCCGTGGACCGGACACACCGTTGGAGAAAGTAATTTATCAGGTAAACATAAATTCTGTTTTCTCCAACATAGGTGTGTCCGGTCCACGGCGTCATCCTTACTTGTGGGAACCAATACCAAAGCTTTAGGACACGGATGAAGGGAGGGAGCAAATCAGGTCACCTAAATGGAAGGCACCACGGCTTGCAAAACCTTTCTCCCAAAAATAGCCTCAGAAGAAGCAAAAGTATCAAATTTGTAAAATTTAGAAAAAGTGTGCAGTGAAGACCAAGTCGCTGCCTTACATATCTGATCAACAGAAGCCTCGTTCTTGAAGGCCCATGTGGAAGCCACAGCCCTAGTGGAGTGAGCTGTGATTCTTTCAGGAGGCTGCCGTCCGGCAGTCTCATAAGCCAATCGGATAATGCTTTTAATCCAGAAGGAGAGAGAGGTAGAAGTTGCTTTTTGACCTCTCCGTTTACCAGAATAAACAACAAACAAAGACAAAGTTTGTCTGAAATCCTTAGTAGCTGCTAAGTAAAATTTGAGAGCACGAACTACATCCAAGTTGTGCAACAAACGTTCCTTCTTTGAAACTGGATTAGGACACAAAGAAGGCACAACTATCTCCTGGTTAATGTTTTTGTTAGAAACAACTTTTGGAAGAAAACCAGGTTTAGTACGCAAAACCACCTTATCTGCATGGAACACCAGATAAGGAGAAGAACACTGCAGAGCAGATAATTCTGAAACTCTTCTAGCAGAAGAAATTGCAACCAAAAACAAAACTTTCCAAGATAATAACTTAATATCAACGGAATGTAAGGGTTCAAACGGAACCCCCTGAAGAACTGAAAGAACTAGGTTGAGACTCCAAGGAGGAGTCAAAATTTTGTAAACAGGCTTGATTCTAACCAGAGCCTGAACAAAGGCTAGAACATCTGGCACAGCTGCCAGCTTTTTGTGAAGTAACACAAACAAGGCAGAAATCTGTCCCATCAAGGAACTTGCAGATAATCCTTTTTCCAATCCTTCTCGAAGGAAGGATAGACTCTTAGGAATCTTAACCTTGTCCCAAGGGAATCCTGCAGATTCACACCAACAGATATACCAAATTATGTGGTAATTTTTCTGGTTACAGGCTTTCAGGCCTGAACAAGAGTATTAATAACAGTTAAACACTAAAAAACTCTAAGCCATCTCCGTGGAGATGTTGCCTGTACAACGGCAAAGAGAATGACTGGGGTAGGCGGAGCCTAGGAGGGATCATGTGACCAGCTTTGCTGGGCTCTTTGCCATTTCCTGTTGGGGAAGAGAATATCCCACAAGTAAGGATGACGCCGTGGACCGGACACACCTATGTTGGAGAAAAAGATATAATAATAAAATATTTACAAAAAGGTGAGGGGTGTACTCACTTTTGGGAGATACTGTATATAAAACTTCACTTAAGACTACTTTATAAACAACCTTTCTGGGTTTCACTGGCTCTCACCTTAACAATAGTTTGGTACACAAAGGGAAGAATTTGCTTGGACCACTGTTTCTCAAGGTGAACTTCTCCATTTTGCGTTATCTGATAACGTCTTCCAGTCATCAGCTGACCATACAACACTACTGAAGTCTCACTTATAATTATGCCCTTTCTTCTTTGGTAGCTTTAAAAAATAAAAGCGGGTTAAAACAAAATAACACAAAATGTATGAACTGCTGAAAATAAACACAATAATAAACTAATAAATTAAATCAGAGGCAAAAATAAGGAAAACTTATGATAGCAATAATATAAAAGCATTTTTAAATGATAAAAAATACATTTATAAACAAAGATATGCGGCTAGATTTAGTGTTTAGCGTTAGCCGTCAAAAGCAGCGTAAAGGGGTCCTAACGCTGCTTTTGGCCACCCGCTGGTATTTAGAGTCAGCCAGGAAAGGGTCTACCGCTCACTTCCTTTCCGCGACTCCAGGCTACCGCAAATCCCCTTACGTCAATTGCGTATCCTATCTTTTCTATGGGATTTGCCTAACGCTGGTATTTGGAGTCTTGGAAGAACTGAGCGGTAGAGCCTCTAACGACAAGACTCCAGCTGCAAAAAAAAGTCAGTAGTTAAGAGCTTTATGGGCTAACGCCGGAATATAAAGCTCCTAACTACTGTGCTATAAAGTACACAAACACCCATAAACTACCTATGTACCCCTAAACCGAGCCCCCCCACATTGCCAACCCTCTAATAAAAAATTTTAACCCCTAATCTGCCGACCGGACACCGCCGCCACCTACATTATAGCTATGAACCCCTAATCTGCTGTCCCTAACACCGCCGACACCTATATTATATTTATTACCCCCTAATCTGCCCCCCCCCCCACGTCACCGCTACTTAACTACACTTATTAACCACTAATCTGCCAACCGGACCTCGCCGCCACTATAATAAATGTATTAACCCCTAAACCGCTGCACTCCCGCCTCGCAAACACTATAATAAATTGTATTAACCCCTAATCTGCCCCCCCTTACATCGCCGCCACCTACCTACAATTATTAACCCCTAATCTCCCGCCCGCAACGTCGCCGCTACTATAATAAAGTTATTAACCCCTAAACCTAACTCTAACCCTAACACCCCCCTAAGTTAAATATAATTTAAATTAAACGAAATAATATTCCTATAATTAAATAAATTATTCGTATTTAAAACTAAATACTTACCTATCAAATAAACCCTAATATAGCTACAATATAACTAATAGTTACATTGCAGCTATTTTAGGATTTATATTTATTTTACAGGCAACTTTGTATTTATTTTAACTAGGTGCAATAGCTATTAAATAGTTAATAACTATTTAATAGCTACCTAGTTAAAATAATTACAAAATTACCTGTAAAATAAATCCTAACCTAAGTTACAAATACACCTAACACTACACTATCATTAAATTAATTAAACAAATAAACTACAATTAGCTAAACTAAAATACAATTAAATAACCTAATCTATAATACAAAAAAAACACTAAATTACAAAAAATAAAAAAATATTACAAGAAGTTTAAACTAATTACACCTAATCTAAGCCCCCTAATAAAATAAAAAAGCCCCCCAAAATAAAAAAATGCCCTACCCTATTCAAAATTACAAAAGTATTCAGCTCTTTTCAGGGCTTTTTGCGGGGCATTGCCCCAAAGTAATCAGCTCTTTTACCTGTAAAAAAAAAAAAAAGCAATACAATACCCCCCCCCAACATAAAAACCCACCACCAACATACCCCTACTCTAACCCACCCAAACCCCCCTTAAAAAAAACCTATCGCTAACCCCCTGAAGATCTCCCTACCTTGAGTCGTCTTCACCCAACCGGGCCGAAATCTTCATCCAAGGTGCGCAGAGAAGGTCCTTCATCCGGTAGAAGTCTTCATCCAGGCAGCATCTTCAATCTTCATCCATCCGGAGTGGAGCGGAGCCATCTTCAAAGGAGCCGACGCGGAGCCATCCTCTTCAACCGACGACTTCCCGACGAATGAAGGTTCCTTTAAGCCAATCGTATTGAGCTTGCATTCTATTGGCTGTTCCAATCAGCCAATAGAATGCGAGCTCAATACGATTGGCAGATTGGATCAGCCAATAGGATTGAACTTCAATCTGATTGGCTGATTGCATCAGCCAATCAGATTTTACCTACCTTAATTCTGATTGGCTGATAGAATCCTATCAGCCAATCGGAATTGAAGGGACGCCATATTGGATGACGTCCCTTAAACGAACCTTCATTCGTCAGGAAGTCGTCGGTTGAAGAGGATGGCTCCACGTCGACTCCTTTGAAGATAGCTCCGCTCCGGATGGATGAAGATTGAAGACGCCGCCTGGATGAAGACTTCTACTGAAGGACCTTCTCTGCGCACCTTGGATGAAGATTTCGACCCGGTTGGGTGAAGACGATTCAAGGTTGGGAAATCTTCAGGGGGTTAGCGATAGGTTTTTTTTTAAGGGGGGTTTGGGTGGGTTAGAGTAGGGGTATGTGGGTGGTGGGTTTTAATGTTGGGGGGGTTGTATTTTTTTTAACAGGTAAAAGAGCTGATTACTTTGGGGCAATGCCCCACAAAAAGCCCTTTTAAGGGCTGGTAAAAGAGCTGATTACTTTTGTAATTTAGAATAGGGTAGGGCATTTTTTTATTTTGGGGGGCTGTTTTATTTTATTAGGGGGCTTAGATTAGGTGTAATTAGTTTATACTTCTTGTAATATTTTTTTATTTTTTGTAATTTAGTGTTTTGTTTTTTTGTATTATATATTAGTTTATTTAATTGTACTTTAGTTTAGCTAATTGTAGTTTATTTATTTAATTAATTTAATGATAGTGTAGTGTTAGGTGTATTTGTAACTTAGGTTAGGATTTATTTTACAGGTAATTTTGTACTTATTTTAACTAGGTAGCTATAAAATAGTTATTAACTATTTAATAGCTATTGTACCTAGTTAAAATAAATACAAAGTTGCCTGTAAAATAAATATAAATCCTAAAATAGCTGCAATGTAACTATTAGTTATATTGTAGCTATATTAGGGTTTATTTGATAGGTAAGTATTTAGTTTTAAATAGGAATAATTTATTTAATTATAGGAATATTATTTCGTTTAATTAAATAATAAAATAAAATGATATTAAACTTAGGGGGGTGTTAGGGTTAGGTTTAGGGGTTAATAATTTTATTATAGTAGCGGCGACGTTGCGGGCGGGAGATTAGGGGTTAATAATTGTAGGTAGGTGGCGGCGATGTTAGGGAGGGCAGATTAGGGGTTAATATATTTATTATAGTGGCGGCGAGGTCCGGTCGGCAGATTAGGGGTTAATAAGTGTAGGTAAGGTAGCGGCGACGTGGGGGGCAGATTAGGGGGTAATAAATATAATATAGGTGTCGGCGATGTTAGGGGCAGAAGTTTAGGGGTTAATAATATAATGCAGGTGTCAGCAATAGCGGGGGCATCAGATTAGGGGTTAATAAGTGTAAGGTTAGGGGTGTTTAGACTCGGGGTTCATGTTAGGGTGTTAGGTGTAGACTTAGAAAGTGTTTCCCCTTAGGAAACAATGGGGCTGCGCTAGGAGCTGAACGCTGCTTTTTTGCAGGTGTTAGGTTTTTTCCGGCCAGCTCAGCCCCATTGTTTCCTATGGGGAAATCGTGCACAAGCACGTTTTTCCAGCTTACCGCTACCGTAAGCAACGCTGGTATTGAGGGTTGAAGTGGAGCTAAATTATGCTCAAAGCTCCCTTTTCTGAGCCTAATGCAGCCACTCAGACAACTCTAAATACCAGCGTTGTCTTAAGGGTGCGCTAGGAAAAAAAGCAGCGTTAGCTACGCGGGTCTTTACCGACAAAACTCTAAATCTAGGCGATGGCTTGCTATTAATAATCAGCAGCAAATACAGACTTAAAAAAAATGTCAAGCTCAGATGAAGGAATTTATCTTTACTGCAATCATTTCTGGCAGTCAAGGGCTTCATGAAATACTGCATTATCTTTTAAAAGGAAATATGATAAGAACAAGAGAGGCGCCTGTGTGTACCAATAATAAAATGAAGTAATGACAATCGATGGTTCCTAATCAGGGTACTCACATTTGTGAAGAGCACTCAGACAGTGCTATTAGACATGGCTGGATATTTTACAGCAACCCAGCTCACTGGTCAGCCAGAATACAGCAACGAGATGGCATCAAATCTAAAGAAGACAGAAGACAGACAGGGCGCCTGTGTGTACCAGTAGTGTAACCAGGTGGGGTCAGTGTATATATCCCTAGTCAAGGTACTCACATTTGTGAAGAGCACTCAGACAGTGCTATTAGAAGCAGACTGGATATTTGGCAGCGACCCATCTCACTGGACAAATAGACAACAGGAACACTGGACCACGGGAGCCCTGGGACACTTGAATCACAATACATAAGTGCTATGAGATGCAAAAAATGGTGTTGCGGTAGGTGAAGACTATGACTCCCTAAGGGGAGTAAAGGATGATTGGTAGGCAAGTAAGGCAAGGTCCCAATGCCAAGTAAAATTATTTAAAAAGGGATTAAAATATAAATATAAAAACAAAGGAACCAAAAAACATAATTTATGTAAGAACTTACCTGATAAATTCATTTCTTTCATATTAGCAAGAGTCCATGAGCTAGTGACGTATGGGATATACATTCCTACCAGGAGGGGCAAAGTTTCCCAAACCTTAAAATGCCTATAAATACACCCCTCACCACACCCACAATTCAGTTTAACGAATAGCCAAGAAGTGGGGTGATAAGAAAAAAGTGCGAAAGCATATAAAATAAGGAATTGGAATAATTGTGCTTTATACAAAAAAATCAAAACCACCACAAAAAAGGGCGGGCCTCATGGACTCTTGCTAATATGAAAGAAATGAATTTATCAGGTAAGTTCT
Source organism: Bombina bombina (assembly GCF_027579735.1). Classification (NCBI taxonomy): domain Eukaryota; kingdom Metazoa; phylum Chordata; class Amphibia; order Anura; family Bombinatoridae; genus Bombina; species Bombina bombina. The sequence continues at coordinate 305,935,273 of NC_069502.1, read as the reverse complement.
TACATAAATTATGTTTTCTTTCATGTAATTAGCAAGAGTCCATGAGCTAGTGACGTATGGGATAATGATTACCCAAGATGTGGATCTTTCCACGCAAGAGTCACTAGAGAGGGAGGGATAAAATAAAGACAGCCAATTCCTGCTGAAAATAATCCACACCCAGAATAAAATTTTTAATGAAAAAACATAAGCAGAAGATTCAAACTGAAACCACTGCCTGAAGTACGTTTCTACCAAAAACTGCTTCAGAAGAAGAAAACACATCAAAATGGTAGAATTTAGTAAAAGTATGCAAAGAGGATCAAGTTGCTGCTTTGCAAATCTGATCAACCGAAGCTTCATTCCTAAACGCCCAGGAAGTATAAACTGACCTAGTAGAATGAGCTGTAATCCTTTGAGGCGGAGTGTTACCCGACTCAACATAGACATGATGAAATAAAGATTTCAACCAAAATACCAAAGAAATGGCAGAAGCTTTCTGGCCTTTTCTAGAACCGGAAAAGATGATAAATAGACTAGAAGTCTTTCGGAAAGACTTAGTAGCTTCAACATAATATTACAAAGCTCTAACAGCATCCAAAGAATGCAATGATTTCTCCTTAGAATTCATAGGATTAGGACATAATGAAGGAACCACAATTTCTCTACTAATGTTGTTAGAATTCACAACCTTAGGTAAAAAAATTCAAAAGAAGTTCGCAGCACCGCCTTATCCTGATGCAAAATCAGAAAAGGAGAGTCACAAAAAAGAGTAGATAATTCGGAGACTCTTCTGGCAGAAGAGATGGCCAAAGAAACAAAACTTTCCAAGAAAGTAATATAACGACCAAAGAATGCATGGGTTCAAAAGGAGGAGCTTGAATCCAAGAAAGTAATATAACGACCAAAGAATGCATGGGTTCAAAAGGAGGAGCTTGAAGAGCCCCCAGAACCAAATTCAAACTCCAAGGAGGAGAAATTGACTGAATGACAGGTTTTATACGAACCAAAGGTTGTACAAAACAATGAATATCAGGAAGATTAGTAATCCTTCTGTGAAAAGAACATAAAGAACAGAGATTTGTCTTTCAAGGAACTTGCGGACAAACCTTTATCTAAACCATCCTGAAGAAACTGTAAAATTCTCTGTATTCAAAAAAGAATGCCAAGAAAAAAGATGAGAAAGACACTAAGAAATATAAGTCTTCCAGACTCTATAATATATCTCTCTAGATACAGATTTACGAGCCTGTCACATAGTATCAATCATAGAGTCAGAGAAACCTCTTTGACCAAGAATCAAGCGTTCAAAGTCCATACCTTAAAATTAAGGTTTTGAGATCCTGATGGAAAAAAGAACCTTGAGACAGAAAGACTGGTCTTAACGGAAGAGTCCACAGCTGGCAAGAGGCCATCCGGACAAGATCCGCATACAAAAACCTGTGAGGCCATGCTGGAGCTACCAGCAGGACAAACGAACATTCCTTTAGAATATTGGAGAATACCCTTGGAAGAAGAACTAGAGGCGGAAAGATATAGGCAGGATGACACTTGTAAGAAAGAGATAATGCATCCACTGCCTCCGCCCGAGGATCCCGGGATCCGGACAGATACCAGGGAAGTTTCTTGTTTAGATGAGAAGCCATCAGATCTATTTCTGGGAGTTCCCACATTTGAAAAATCTGAGGAAATACCTCTGGGTGAAGAGACCATTCGCCCAGGTGCAACGTTTGGCGACTGAGATAATCCAATTGTCCATACCTGGGATATGAACCGCAGAGATTAGACAGGAGCTGGATTCCGCCCAAACCAAAATTCGAGATACTTCTTTCATAGCCAGCGGACTGTGAGTCCCTCCTTGATGATTGATGTATGCCACAGTTGTGACATTGTCTGTCTGAAAACAAATGAACAACTCTCTCTTCAGAAGAGGCCAAGACTGAAGAGCTCTGAAAATTGCACGGAGTTCCAAAATATTGATCGGAAATCTCACCTCCTGAGATTCCCAAACCCTTTGTGCCGTCAGATACCCCAACCTGTAAGACTTGCATCTGTTGAGATTATAGTCCAGGTCGGAAGAACAAAGAAGCCCCCTGAACTAAACGATGGTGATCTGTCCACCATGTCAGAGAGTGTCGTATAATCGGTTTAAAGATATTAATTGAGATATCTTTGAGTAATCCCTGCACCATTGGTTCAGCATACAGAGCTGAAGAGGTCGCATGTGAAAAACGAGCAAAGGAGATCGCATCTGATGCGGCAGTCCTAAGACCTAAAATTTCCATGCATAAGGCTACCAAAGGGAATGATTGTGACTGAAGGTTTTGACAAGCTGATATCAATGTTAAACTTCTCTTGTCTGACAAGGACAAAGTCATAGACACTGAATCTATCTAGAAACCTAAAAAGGTTACCCTTGTCTGAGGAATCAATTAACTGATTGGTAAATTGATCCTCCAACCATGAACTTGAAGAAACAACACAAGTCGATTCGTATGAGATTCTTCGAAAATAAGAAGACTGAGCAAGTACCAAGATATCGTCCAAATAAGGAAATACCAAAACCCTGTTCTCTGATTACAGAAAGAAGGGCACCGAGAACCTTTGAAAAAAATTCTTGGAACTGAGGCTAGGCCAAACGGTAGAGCCACAAAACTGGTAATGCTTGTCTAAAAAGAGAATCTCAGACACTAAAAGTGATCTGGATGAATCGGAATATGCGGATACACATCCTGTAAATCTATAGTAGACATATAATGCCCTTGCTAAACAAAAGGCAGGATAGTCCTACAGTAACCATCTTGAATGTTGGTATCCTTACATAATGATTCAATATTGATAGATCCGGAACTGGTCTGAAGGAATTGACCTTCTTTGGTACAATGAAGAGATAAAATAAAACCCCAGCCCCTGTTCCAGAACTGGAACTGGCATAATTACTCCAGCCAACTCTAGATCTGAAACACATTTCAGAAATGCTGAGCCTTTGCTGTGTTAACTGGGACACGGGAAAGAAAAAAAATCTCTTAGCAGGAGGCCTTAACTTGAAGCCAATTCTGTACCTTTCTGAAACAATGTTCTGAAACCAGAAATTGAGAACGGAATTGATCCAAATTTCTTTGAAGAAAACGTAATCTGCCCCATACCAGCTGAGCTGGAATAAGGGCCGCACCTTCATGGGTACCTAGGAGCTGGCTATAGGTTTCTATAAGGCTTGGATATATTCCAAACTGGAAATAGTTTCCAAACTGATACCGCTCCTGAGGAAGAAAGATCAGGCTTTCGTTCCTTGTTGTGAGGAAAGGAACGAAAATGATTATTAGACCTAAATTTACCTTAGATTTTTTATCCTTTGGTAAAAAAGTTCCCTTCCTTCCAGAAACAGTTGAGATAATAATTAATTACCCTGGAAAGAAAGGGAAAGCAAAGTTGACTTAGAAGACATATCAGCATTCCAAGTTTAAACCATAAAGCTTTTCTAGCTAAAATAGCTAGAGACATATACCTGACATCAACTCTAATGATATCAAAAGATGGTATCACCAATAAAATTATTAGCATGTTATAGAATAATAATAATGCTATAAAATTATGATCTGTTACTTGTTGCGCTAAAGCTCCTAACCAAAAAGTTGAAGCTGCAGCAACATCCGCTAAAAATATAGCAGGTCTAAGAAGATTACCTGAACATAAGTAAGCTTTTCTTAGAAAGGATTCAATTTTCCTATCTAAAGAATCCTTAAATGAAGTACTATCTGCCGTAGGAATAGTAGTACATTTAGTAGGAGTAGAGACAGCCCCATAACCTTAGGGATTTTGTCCCAAAAAACTCTAATCTGTCAGATGGCACAGGATATAATTGCTTAAACGTTTAGAAGGAGTAAAAGAATTACCCAAATTATTCCATTCCCTGGAAATTACTTCAGAAATAGCATCAGGGAGATAAAACACTTCTGGAATAACTACAGGAGATTTAAAAACCTTATTTAAACGTTTAGATTTAGTATCAAGAGGACCAGAATCCTCTATTTCTAATGCAATTAATACTTCTTTAAATAAAGAACCATTTATCAGTATCAGAATGATGATGTTCATTTAAAAATTCATCTGAAAAAAGAGAAGTTTTAAAAGACTTTTATGTAAACTAGAAGGAGAAATAACAGACATAGCCTTCTTAATAGATTTAAAAAATAAAATCTCTTATGTTTATCAGGAACACTCTGAAAATTAGATGTTGACGGAACAGCAACAGGTAATGTAACAGTACTAAAGGAAATTTTATCTGCATTAATAAGTTTGTCATGACATGCAATACAAACAACAGCTGGAGAAACAGATACCAAAAATTTATAGCAGATACACTTAGCTTGGTAGCTCCAGCACCGGGCAGTGATTTTCCTGAAGTATCTTCTGACTCAGTTGCAACGTGGAACATCTTGCAATATGTAATAGAAAAAACAACATATAAAGCAAAATTGATCAAATTCCTTAAATGACAGTTTCAGAAATGAGAAAAAAAAGCCATAGAACAAGCTTCTAGCAACCAGAAGCAATATAAAATGAGACTTAAATAATGTGGAGACAAAAGCGACGCCCATATTTTTTTAGCGCCAAATAAGACGCCCACATTATTTGGCGCCTAAATGCTTTTGGCGCCAAAAATGACGCCACATCCGGAACGCCGACATTTTTGGCGCAAAAGAACGTCAAAAAAATGACGCAACTTCCGGCGACACGTATGACGCCGGAAACAGAAAGATTTTTTGCGCCAAAAAAGTCTGCGCCAAGAATGACGCAATAAAATGAAGCATTTTCAGCCCCCGCGAGCCTAACAGCCCACAGGGAAAAAAGTCAAATTTTTTTAAGGTAAGAAAAAATGATTGATTCAAATGCATTATCCCAAATATGAAACTGACTGTCTGAAAAAAAGGAATGTTGAACATCCTGAGTCAAGGCAAATAAATGTTTGAATACATATATTTAGAACTTTATAAAAAAAGTGCCCAACCATAGCTTTAGAGTGTCACAGAAAATAAGACTTACTTACCCCAGGACACTCATCTACATGTTTGTAGAAAGCCAAACCAGTACTGAAACGAAAATCAGCAGAGGTAATGGTATATATATAAGAGTATATCGTCGATCTGAAAAGGGAGGTAAGAGATGAATCTCCACGACCGATAACAGAGAACCTATGAAATAGACCCCGTAGAAGGAGATCATTGAATTCAAATAGGCAATACTCTCCTCACATCCCTCTGACATTCACTGCACGCTGAGAGGAAAACCGGGCCCCAACCTGCTGCGGAGCGCATATCAACGTAGAATCTAGCACAAACTTACTTCACCAAAGTTTGTAAAACTGAATTGTGGGTGTGATGAGGGGTGTATTTATGGGCATTTTAAGGTTTGGGAAACTTTGCCCCTCCTGGTAGGAATGTATATCCCATACGTCACTAGCTCATGGACTCTTGCTAATTACATGAAAGAAAAGGTAGGGAGTGCTAGCAACCCTCCTTACAAAATGCAACGCGTTTCTCAGCGCCTCAAAACGCTGTTTCATCATTTCATGGGACCTTGCCTTACTTGCCTACCAATTATCCTTTACTCCCCTTGCAGAGTCATAGGCTTAACCTACCGCAGCACCATTTTTTGCATCTCATAGCACTTAGATATTGTGATTTGAGTGTCCCAGGGCTCCTGTGGTCCAGTGTTCCTGTTGTCTATTTGTCCAGTGAGCTGGGTCGCTGCCAAATATCCAGTCTGCTTCTAATAGCACTGTCTGAGTGCTCTTCACAAATGAGAGTACCCTGACTAGGGATATATACACCCCACCTGGTTACATTACTGGTACACACAGGCGCCTTGTCTGTCTTCTGTAGATTTGATGCCATCTCGTTGCTGTATTCTGGCTGACCAGTGAGCTAGGTTGCTGTAAAATATCCAGCCCATGTCTAATAGCACTGTCTGAGTGCTCTTCAAAAATGTGAGTACCCTGATTAGGAACCATTGATTGTGATTACTTAATTTTATTATTGGTACACACAGGCGCCTCTCTTGTTCTCATATTTCCAGATATTCTGACATCTATATGTGAGGAGAGTGCAGCCCTATTCATCGACCATTGAACAACAGCCTCGCCCACTGACATTCAGTCGGATCAACAGTTCTAAACTGACTTTTATGCATAGAGGCCCTTGTTAGTCTATACTCTGGTATTAGTATTGTATCACATAACAAGGATTGATTGTTTTGCCTCAAGTTAAATTTCATATATACTGACATTTTATGCCAAAATATATTATGGTTATATTCTAACTTAATATATTTAATATATATATTTAATATATAATCAGCAACACTTAGATGTAACAGGTGCCAGCAAAGTTTTCAAATGTTGGTGCACAGGAGTTTTGCACCTTCCTAGGTGCTTATTTACCTGGCTTGTCTGCTGGTGTCCAGTTGTGGTACAACCGATCAGATACCCTACTGCCCTCCCCCTAGACTCTAACCAGAGGGTGAACCAGCTGCTCTGAGTTGGAGCCTACTAAGCATGCAAGACAGGGCATGCGTGTGCAATAACATTGCACCAAGTTTTAAAATAAATTGATGCAATTGTTAAGATTAAACTGCTGTATATTTTAAAATCTTGGAAACATAACATTAAAATTACACAGGAAAGCTGCAAGTGAGTCATATAATACAGAAGCTGCAAATAATATGACTAATAAACCAATCCTGTAAACCTTGTCATACATAACACAATTTACCACATAAATGGAAACTAGGCCCAAGTCACTGAATAACTTTTGTAATTTTCCAGAGCTCCCTTCTGTAGTGCTAAATTCAGAAGTACAAGCAGCAAAAGGTTTTATCTGCCACTTTTATAAAACTTTGTAATAGAAATATTTTAATCTTTAAACACTAATAACCACAGTTTAACCTGAAATCCAATAAAAATCGTGGGAGGAGGCTTCCTATGATCCTCAGTCATAGATATAGCCAAGCAGATCAGGAAAAAAGAAAAGCAGGCAAGATAAAACAGGGCAAAGAAGTATAAAACAAAGTACTGCCACCACCTGAACAAAAAGAAAAGGCAGTGAATTTATCAGGTAAGCATCAGATTTGGTGAGAGTCCACGGTTCATCACATGTGGGAATCAATACCTAAGCAGTGCTTAGTCCACAAAACCATTGTGAAATATGGGGGGGGACAGTTAGGCAGAATGTGTTACTAATCAGGCATTAAGTCCTGCAGAGCTTTCCTGTCAAAAGCAGCCTTAAATGAAGCATACACATCAAAGTGATAAAACCTCAAAAAAGTATGTAAAGAAGACCAAGTAGCTGCCTTACAAATCTGATCAATACAAGCCTAATTACAAAAGGCACAAGAAGAAGCCACTGTTCTAGTGTAACGAGCAGTAATGCACCCAGGGGGAGATTTCCCATGACCAAACAAGGTTTGTGATTTAAAACATTAAGCCAAGCTGCTAAAGTAACAACCGTAGCTTTCTGACCTTTGGCAAACCCAGAAAAATGAACAGAAATGGAAGAAGAAAGTTTGAAATCTTCAACATAATATTTGACAGCTCTCACAGCATCCAAATTGTGCAAAGATGCTCCTCAGGGTTCTTAACAGCTGGACAAAATGGCAGAACTATAATTTCCTGACTGACGGTATCTGTAGACACTACCTTACGAAGAACAGCTCGAGTGAAGAACAATCTTGTCCTGGCGAAATATCAGAAAAGGAGATTTGCATGACAAAGCTGAAAGCTCAAAAACCCTTCAAGCCAAAGAAATAGCTAGGAGAAAAATTACCTTCCAGGATAAAAGCTGAAGGTCTAAACCATGCATAATCTCAAAAGGAGAAGTCTGAAGAACCCTCAAAACCAGATTAAGATTCAAAGGAGGAAAAACTGGACAAACAACATTTCATTCTGATCAGGAATTTTAGCAATTTTCTTGTGAAACAAAAAAAGAGCCAAAATCTGACCTTTTACTGAACTAGCTGACAAACCTTTATCTAAATCTTCCTGAAGGAATACGCGATAACCTTTGTGAGAGCACCACGCAAAAAAAGGTTTTCCAGACCTTATGATAAATTTGTCTAGTAACAGGTTTCCTAGTCTGAATCAAGGTATCAATAATCTTGTCAGAAAATCGTTTCTTAGAGGAAAGTTCCATGGAAGACACAAGGACATCTGAACCAGATCCACAAACCAAATCTTAAGGCCCCACACTGGAGCAAAAAGGAAATTTATGCTTACCTGATAAATTGATTTCTTCTACGATACGACGAGTCCACGGATTCATCCTTACTTGTGGGATATTATCCTCCTGCTAACAGGAAGTGGCAAAGAGCACCACAGCAGAGCTGTCTATATAGCTCCTCCCTTGACTCCACCCCCCAGTTATTCGACCGAAGGTATAGGAAGAAAGAGGAGAAACTAAAAAAGGTGCAGAGGTGACTGAAGTTTTAAACACAAAAATACAATCTGTCTTAAATTGACAGGGAGGGCCGTGGACTCGTCGTATCATAGAAGAAATCAATTTATCAGGTAAGCATAAATTTCCTTTTCTTCTACTAGATACGACGAGTCCACGGATTCATCCTTACTTGTGGGATACAATACCAAAGCTACAGGACACGGATGAACGGGAGGGACAAGACAGATACCTAAACAGAAGGCACCACTGCTTGAAGAACTTTTCTCCCAAAAATAGCCTCAGAAGCAAAAGTATCAAATTTGTAAAATTTGGAAAAAGTATGAAGGGAGGACCAAGTCGCAACATTACAAATCTGTTCAACAGAAGCATCGTTTTTAAAAGCCCATGTGGAAGCCACCGCTCTAGTAGAATGAGCTGTAATTTTTTCAGGAGGCTGCTGTCCAGCAGTCTCGTTAGCCAAACGGATGATGCTTTTCAGCCAAAAAGAAAGAGGTAGCCGTAGCTCTTTGACCCCTACGCTTTCCAGAATAAACAACAAATAAAGAAGATGTTTGACGGAAATCCTTAGTTGCTTGTAAGTAAAACTTCAAGGCACGAACCACGTCCAAGTTATTTAATAAATCGTTAATCACAGCACCACTAAAGCATTCTATCCACTGTCAGAAAAAATAAAATAAAAAATTGTATATATATTTTTAGGGTGCAAGAGTTTAGTAAAACCTCCAATTTTACCATCTACAAATAACCAAAAAAAAGGGAACTCAGCACACCTCAATTTAGCAAAAGTGTAAATGCAATTTATTACAAAGTATCTAATTACAATACTATAATATGAATCCACAACTTTCAGTCCATCCACACATGCAAACTACTTTCATTCATAAAATAATTAGATTCAACCCAGGCGTCCCTGGAAGAATCAACCAAGGCTCTCAGAAAACCGCTATTAATGTCTTAGAAAGTTCATATAGATGAAAAAGTGAACAGTCCCTTAGACATGCAAAACTTTCACAGTTGTTTTGAATTTAAAATCTTTGATGCAATTTTTCAGATATGGTTGCTGTAAGGAGATTCTTTTCGATTACAAATGTATCTTCTTATACATGAGATTTGAATAACATTTTGAGCTCTGTAATTATTCCCTTATTCAGCATACACCTTTTTATGATGAGTATAAGCACATTTATGGGTTAGTGCAGGACAAGACAGAAAGCCGTTAGTTCATCCAGCATATGTATTCAACTATATGTTAACACTCAATATACTCCAAGGCTCTTTCCAAGTTCCCCTCTTTAAACCACACTTGCGGTTGGGTAGTATTCAGCCCGGGTATCGGTACTTAACTATTCTAACAGTTCATGTTGTAACATATGCATAAAGTTTCTGACCCTTCCCAGTATTAGAGTGTTAATGAATTAAAGCGTCTCTAATGTGGTAGAAGCCGTGTGTTAAATCAGCAAGTGTATCACCAATCATCTGTATTGCGTCTGTATTAGTATAGAAGCTGGCCAGTTAGAACATGCATGTTAATTAGCTTTATAATACTTGCGATTTCACATCCTTTTGAATAAATGGAGATGCCCCCGACTTTTATCCACTCATGCGGACGGGAGAACAAACACTTGATTCGGTCTTGTGTCTTTATGAAACCACGGCTCTTTTCTGTAATCTTTTTGCATCAAAGTCCTTGTATCGACAAGCGGTTCAGTGAGCAGCCTTACACTCCGACGCGCGTTTCGGGACTCCGCCCTTTCTCAAGTTATGTAACAGACGCTCCTTCTTAGGAGGAGGATTAGGACATAGAGAAGGAACAACAATTTCCTGATTAATATTCTTATTTGAAACAACCTTAGGAAGGAATCCAGGTTTAGTGCACAAAACCACCTTATCAGAATGGAATATAAGATAAGGCGAGTCGCATTGTAATGCAGAAAGCTCAGAAACTCTTCGAGCAGAAGAGATAGCAACTAAAAACAGAACTTTCCAAGATAGAAGCTTAATATCTATGGAATGCATGGGTTCAAACGGAACCCCTTGAAGAACATTTGGAACTAAATTCAAACTCCATGGCTGAGCAATAGGTTTAAACACAGGCGTCTTTCTAACTAAAGCCTGACAAAACGACTGAACGTCTGGGACATCTGCCAGACGCTTGTGTAGTAAAAGGGACAGATTTCTGCTTTGTCAATCTAAGGAACTAGCTGATAATCCCTTCTCCAATTCTTCTTGGAGAAAGGACAAAATCCTAGGAATCCTGATCTTACTCCATGAGTAGCCCTTGGATTCGCACCAATAAAGATATTTACGCCATATCTTATGGTATCAATGACCGAATCCCAGCTTAGATAAAATCAAGCGTTCAATCTCCAGGTAGTCAGTTGCAGAGAAATTAGATTTGGATGTTGGAACGGACCTTGAATGAGAAGGTCCCGTCTCAGTGGCAGTTTCCACGGTGGCAGAGATGACATTTCCACCAGATCTGCATACCAAGTCCTGCGTGGCCACGCAGGCACTATCAAGATTACCGAAGCCCTCACCTGATTGCAATCAGACGAGGTAGGAGAGGAAAAGGAGGAAACACATAAGCCAGGTTGAACGACCAAGGTACTGCTAGGGCATCTATCAGTACGGCTTGAGGATCCCTTGATCTGGACCCGTAACAAGGAAGTTTGGCATTCTGACAAGATGCCATCAGATCCAATTCCGGTGTGCCCCATTGATGAATCAATGCCGCAAACACCTCCGGATGGAGCTCCCACTCCCCCGGATGAAAAGTCTGACGACTTAGAAAATCCGCTTCCCAGTTCTCCACTCCTGGGATATAGATTGCTGATAGATGGCAAGAGTGAGTCTCTGCCCATCGAATTATCTTGGAAACCTCTATCATCGCTAGAGAACTCTTTGTTCCCCCTTGATGATTGATCTATGCTACAGTCGTGATATTGTCCGAGGCTGGCGTCCGTCATCACTATGACCAATGCTGGCCTGCGGAAGCACATTCCCTGGGACAGATAATCCTGTGACAAGCACCAAAGAATAGAGTCTCTGGTCTCTAGATCCAGATTTATCCGAAGAGATAAATCCACATAATCCCCATTCCCCTGTCTGAGCATGCACAGCTGCAGCGGTCTGAGATGCAAGCGAGCAAACGGAACTATGTCCAATGACGCTACCATTAACCCAATGACCTCCATACATTGCGCCACTGATGGCCGAGGAATGGAATGAAGTGCTCGGCAAGTAGCTAGGATCTTTGACTTTCTGACCTCTGTCAGAAAAATCTTCATGTCTACCGAGTCTATCAGAGTTCCTAGGAATGGAACTCTTGTCAGTGGAACTAGTGAACTCTTTTGTATGTTCACCTTCCACCCGTGAGTTCTTAGAAAAGCCAACATGATGTCCGTGTGAGATTTGGCTAGATGGTGAATCAAAATATCGTCCAGATAGGGCGCCACAGCTATGCCCCGCGGCCTTAGAACCGCCAGAAGGGACCCTGGCACCTTTGTGAAGATTCTGGGAGCTGTGGCCAACCCGAAAGGGATGGCTACAAACTGGTAATGTTTGTCCAGGAAGGCGAACCTGAGGAACTGGTGATGATCTTTGTGGATAGGAATGTGAATATACGCATCCTTCAAATCCACTGTGGTCATATATTGACCCACCTGGATCATTGGTAAAATTGTTCGTATGGTTTCCATCTTGAACGATGGGACTCTGAGAAATTTGTTTAGACTTTTGAGATCTAAAATCGGTCTGAAGGTTCCCTCTTTTTTGGGAACCACGAACAGATTTAGTAAAACCCCTGCCCCTGTTCTAATTTTGGAACTGGGCAGATTACACCCATGGTATATAGGTCTTCTACACAGCGTAAGAACGCTTCTCTTTTTGTCTGGTCTACAGACAAACGTGAAAGATGAAATCTCCCTCTTGGGAGAGAATCCTTGAATTCTAGTCGATACCCCTGGGTCACGATTTCTAATGCCCAGGGATCCTGAACGTCTCTTGCCCAAGCCTGAGCGAAGAGAGAAAGTCTGCCCCCTACTAGATCCGGTCCTGGATCGGGGGCTGCCCCTTCATGCTGTCTTGGTAGCAGCAGCGGGCTTCTTGGCCTGTTTACCTTTATTCCAGGTCTGGTTAGGTCTCCAGACTGACTTGGACTGTGCAAAATTCCCCTCCTGCTTGTTGGCGGAGGAGGAAGTAGAGGGTCCCCCTTTAAAGTTTTGAAAGGAACGAAAATTATTCTGTTTGGCCCTCATTTTAACCGTCTTGTCCTGAGGAAGGGCATGAACTTTACCTCTAGTAATGTCGGAAATTATCTCCTTTAGTTCAGGCCCGAATAGGGTCTTACCCATAAAAGGAATAGCTAAAAGCTTGGATTTTGATGACACATCAGCAGACCAAGACTTAAGCCATAACCCTCTACGCGCTAAAATGGCAAAGCCTGCATTCTTAGCCGCTAATTTAGCTATTTGGAAAGCGGCATCTGTAATAAAAGAATTAGCTAGCTTGAGAGCCTTAATTCTATCCAAAATATCATCTAATGGGGGTCTCAACCTTAAGAGACTCCTCTAGAGCCTCAAACCAAAAAGCTGCTGCAGTAGTTACTGGAACAATGCACGCTATAGGTTATAGAAGAAAACCCTGATGAATAAACAATTTCTTTAGAAGACCTCTAATCTTTTATCCATAGGATCTTTGAAAGCACAACTGTCCTCAATAGGTATAGTTGTACGCTTAGCCAGGGTAGAAATAGCTCCCTCCACCTTAGAGACCGTCTGCCACGAATCCCGAATGGTGTCAGATATGGAAAACATTTTCTTAAAAGTAGGAGGGAGAGAACGGAATGCCTGGTCTATCCCATTCCTTAGTAACGATGTCCGAAATTCTTCTAGGGACTGGAAAAACATTAGTGTAAGTAGTGACCTCTAGATATTTATCCATTTTACACAATTTCTCTGGTGGAATGACAATAGGGTCACAATCATCCAGTCGCTAAAACCTCCCTGAGTAACAAGCGGAGGTGTTCAAGCTTCAACTTAAAGACCGTCACATCTGAGTCTGTTTGAGGGAACATCTTTCCTGAATCTGAAAGCTCTCCCTCAGACAGCAATTCCCCCACCCCCAAATCAGAACACTGTGAGGGTACATCGGAGATGGAAAATAAAGCATCAGAGGGCTCAGCATTTACTCTAATGCCTGAGCTGCTGCGCTTACCCTGTAAACCTGGCAGTTTAGATAATACCTCTGTAAGGGTAGTAGACATAACTGCAGCCATATCTTGCAGGGTGAAAGAATTAGACGCACTAGAAGTACTAGGCGTCGCTTGAGCGGGCCTTAAAGGTTGTGACACTTGGGGAGAATTAGATGGCATAACCTGATTCTCTTCTGACTGAGAATCATCCTGATACATACTTTTATCAGCTAAAATATGTTCTTTGCAATGTAAGGCCCTTTCAGTAATGAGGGACACATTTTAAGTGGGGGTTCCACAATGGCTTCTAAACACATAGAACATTGACTTTCCTCAATGTCAGACATGTTGAACAGGGTAGTAATGACCACAAACAGGCTTGAAAACACTTTATTTAGTGAAAAAAATTATCTGAAAAACGGTACTGCGTCTTTAAGAGAAAAAAAAGCGTACAATTTTCCCAAAACTGCTCTAAAATGTTATAATTATCCAAATTTTAGTATATATGTGTCTTATCTTGCCAGCTAAGATTGCACCACAAGAAAGGTATGCTAAACCCTTAATGGAAAAAAATGTTACTCAAAAAACGTTATGAAATTAACCAATCAACCGCCTGCACCTCGCCACAGCTCTGTTGTGGCGCCTACCTGCCCTCAGGGGTCTGTAAAATCACTCTAACACTTCGATTAGGCCAAATCTTTCCTTTGAGGCCCACCGGAGCTGGAGCTTGCTGCTTGCATAGGGAATTCAACTGCGCATCTGAGGCGCGAAATTAGGCCCCGCCCATCAACATCGATGTCTCACTGCCTTGTAAAAACCACTGTAAAGCGGTCTAGAAGCTAGCCATGTGGGTTTCCAAATACCCAAATCTTAAAGAAAGAAAGCCATGTGAACCCTCCAGTGCCATCAAAAGTAAAAAACGTTTGCTTTAAACAAAAAAAGTTAATTGCCTTACAAACATAAAATCGTTTTGTTCCATACAAACATAATGTTATCAGTGTCAACCATTTTTTCAGCCCATAACATATAGGTCCCAGTAATACCCTTCTATTCACATGTAGGATTACTGCTTACCCCTTCCCTTATGGGAATAATGTCAGCCAGTTCTGAAATAACACAGTCTCTCCAGAAAAAAATGACTGAACATACCTCAATGCTTGTAGCATGAAAAATGTTCCTCACACTGAAGTTTCTTAAGTACTCCTCAGCCATTCTGTGGGAACTACTCTGGATCTTAGTGACAACTGCTAAGATCATCAGTCTCCAGACAGAAATCTTCATCCATCTGCTGCCTGGGAAAAAACAGCACTCACCGGTGCCATTTAAATAAAAAAGTCTTGCTTGAAGAAATTAAAAACTATAATTTTATCACCACTTTCACTTTACCTCTTCCTATCACTTAGTATAGGCAAAGAGAATGACTGGGGGGTGGAGTCAAGGGAGGAGCTATATAGACAGCTCTGCTGTGGTGCTCTTTGCCACTTCCTGTTAGCAGGAGGATAATATCCCACAAGTAAGGATGAATCCGTGGACTCGTATCTAGTAGAAGAAAAAGAATTACTGAGATTGTTCCTGCTTAACACTCTGGATAGCAACACAAAAGGAGGAAAAATTTAAATCAGGCTGAACGACAAGGGAATCACTGGGGCATCTATCAGACTTACCTGAGAATCCCGAGACCTGGCACAATGAGGCAATTTGCAGATCTACAGTATCTCTTGCAGACCACAACATCTAACAGTTTAGTCGAAAAAATATTTATTCAAGGAGGCGTGTCCAAGTAGCGACTCTGAGCGGTCGCATCTTCCTGGAGCTAGAGAAGAAAAAGCTGTAATCCGCCAATTACCGTTTTAATTTAACAGCATCCAACAAATCAGCGAATCTTATCGTACTCGCAGTAACCTGCTCTCAAACCCCATACCTTAAACTGCTGTGTTGATGATTCCAGAGCCGATATTGCACAATTGAGGCCTGTAGTGGTGGCGCTCTCTCCGACAGTGTCCCCCCCAGACCTATGGGGTATCTAGCCACTGCTGGCTGCACTTTTAACTACAAGTGCATCATATCAATAATCCTTAGCAAGTCCTCAACTCTCTTCTAAATTCATATTCACTACCAGCCTAATGATCTACACATCGGAAATGACAACGCAAACCGCAACCACGAGGAGTGACGATTTCACAGATAACCTGGATCAACAATTTGCTAAAATTGAGGCACTATTTCAATCACTAATCGAAAGAGCACCCTCAGAGAAAGAGCTTTTATCATATATGGAAAATACACCTACAAAAGGTGAAGTTTTACCCACACCGGATCACTCAGCTGACACAGCAAATTTGACCTTACATTACGGCGTGATCAACTATCCCGTTGAGTGGGCCCCATCGCAGTAAATCGCAATACCTACTGACTGCCCATCTCTCTTAACACATACCATTTGGGAACAGAAAGGCACCAGTACCCCTGGACATTGCATAGTGGCAAGCCCTTACATGACACGGAAGCCATCATTAAATTAATATGGAAGGGATATACAGTTCCCTATAGGGGGTGACTTGTTACATCAGCCTTAATCAACCTAGAACGAGACATGAGACCTTATAAAATATTATTCGACAGCTCTAATAATGGGGGCATCCTTTCCTGGCGACTATCCTTGAACCAGCAATATGACTCTAGGATCTGCTCATGTAGAGCTACTGACCACATGTTATTAATTGCTGGACTACTAAACATCCGCAATGAGAACGCAGCCTTCACCAGCTCCCTCATGGACAAACATAAGCCTGTTCTTTTAGCACCAAAGCGTGAGCATGGACTGACGAGGAGCGGAGAATGATAAAGACAGAACGCTATTCTTTTTATTTACAGGCATATATGGCACTTGGTTATACTATATATTTACCAATGTTATAAAATGTAATGCGGCACCTGTTTAATAGACAGGGGCCTGGAATACTACAATAGTTATGTTAACTTGATCTCTCTTATTGTAAAGTGGCACTTGGCTTTGTGACCATGGCTAGCGGCCAGAGCTGTGGAAAAAAGCTAAGACATTTATAAATTGCACAACATATTCCACATCATGTCATACCCTAATCTGAGAGAAAGTTTTATTTAAAATGTAATGGTTCCCTGGCGACTGATAAAGTCTGCCTCCCAATTGTTCACACCCAGAATGTGGATGGCAGAAATCATGCAATGATGGAGTTTAATGCACTAAAGTTTATGAGTTTTATTATTGTTATAATTTTAGAATATTATCCTCTCCTTTATCTATCTGATAGACACTATGGCAAATACACATAATTTTAAATATAACATTTGTGAATACACATATTATTACATATAACTGAATGGAAGTCTATAATCATCCACTCACTAGATACCCTTTAGGATAGTACAGTCTATAACCGCTTATCATATTTACAGGAATACCTAGAGGAGATAACTAAGCTTCATTAGACTTCACTCTCTGTCCTTATAGCTTATACTGTACATACAAGCCTCAAACTCCTACCTTCCTGGAATATACCCCTAAATTAAGGTGATTTCACTTCAGCAAACAGAATAACTGACTAGCATTGGCCCTTTACTCTCTTTATTACTATCTCTATTCCCTTCCTTTTTCTTTAGCTTTCCTTCATTAAGCCCTGATATCATTCAATATATAATCTTGATGAGGAACCAAAAGAGGTCTGAATATTTGTTAATAGGGCAAAAAACGACGATACTAGTTATATTTTCATAAATACAAAGAGATCTCATAGACTAAAGAAATAATTTTTATTTCACTTAAAGTATGTTTGATCATTTGTTTTAACCTATGACTAGGAGCACATGTAACTATCTCCTGCAATTGTAACCTATAAAGAACTTTGTATTTATTTGTATCTTGTATTACTTATGATTCCACAAAAATATTTATAAAAATAAAAAAGTATAAATTCAAAGACGATTCCCCTTGGTGAAGAGACTGGCGACTGATAAAGTCTGCCTCCCAATTGTTCACACCCAGAATGTGGATGGCAGAAATCATGCAATGATGGTGCTTCAACCAACTGATGATGCAAGTTGTTCCATGATGATTGACATAAGCCACTTCTGTGAAGTTGTCAGAAATGTGCACTTCACTCCTCACCAAAGAGGCAAAAGAAAATGACTGAGTATCACGGGAAGTTGGATGGATTTAAGGCACTGTTTTCTTAGGGCGTCTTTTGCCTCATCCTAGTGGTCAGGAGGGAAATTTGTGACATGTGGACTCTCATCATGTGATGAAAGAAAAAAAACTCTATATAGTCATTACTAAAAGACATTGGGTATATCAATACAATGCCCGATGATCAAAAGCTCTCGATTATCTAAGGGGTTTCGTCAGTACTGTGAAGTCTCTCTAAGAATTTTAGAAGGGCAATGTTTAGCTGTAGAGCTGTTTATATTGCTTTGCAGGGTTATGCATGAGAAAGACATACCTACAATGCAATATAATGCTCAACAAATGACCCCAATGATTGTGTGATTTTTCTCCATGCCAGTGAGTTTTTGATTATCAAAGCCTAATTGTTATAATGTTATAATTTTCAGGTATGTAGAATGGAAAGCAGCAACTGCCACAAAACACAGTCATATACTGGAGAAAATTAAAAACTTGCGGAAGGACACTTACTGTTCAGTGATTCCCTGTACTTCTTTCACCCAGATGTTTTGTTCTTTATCACGAACATAAACCACTTTAACTGGTGGCACTGCGCCTTCATTGTAAATCTTCTGAATTCCATATGGTTCTTCTAAATAAAACCTGTAACAAAGTATAAAGGCTTAAACAGTAAAACCACAACCCAATATAAGGCTAGACCAAATATAGCACAATTAAGCTAACTTTAGCACAGTATTACAAGTGGAAAACATAAATTATGCTTACCTGATAATTTCCTTTTCTTCTGATGGAAAAAGAGTCCACAGCTGCATTCATTACTTTTGGGAATTAAGAACCTGGCCACCAGGAGGAGGCAAAGTCACCCCAACCAAAGGCTTAAATTCTCCTCCCACTTCCCTCATCCCCCAGTCATTATGCCGAGGAACAAGGAACAGTAGAAGAAATATCGGAGTGAAAGGTGCCAAAAGAATAATAAGGACGCCCCACATAAAATTACGGGTGGGGAGCTGTGGACTCTTTCCATCAGAAGAAAAGGAAATTATCAGGTAAGTATAATTTATGTTTTTCTTCTTAAATGGAAATAGTCCACAGCTGCATTCATTACTTTTGGGAAAACAATACCCAAGCTATAGAGGCAACTGAATGCCAAGACGGGAGGGTACAATAGGCGACACCAGGCCTGAACCTCTACCCATTAAAAACCCTGCTTCGTCTGAAGCCGAGAAATTTTTTTAAAGGAAAAGCCCCAAGGACACTGACTCGCAGCTAGTCCAGAAGCCAAACTAGAGATCGCAAAACGGACTCGACTGAGCCAACAGTCCTCCAGGAGACACCATCGCCCAATAGATGGTCCCCCAGTAATGAAGGGGACACCAGCCGAAACTCCCAAGGGGACAAGACAAAGGAGAACCGAGGAAACCGAAAGGCCCCCTAATACAAAAGAAGAACACCTCCAAGAGTGAGTCCAGCTCACAGAGACCCCAACAGGCCCAAAAAGGGAAAAGGAGGCCACGCCTATACCAGCGAAACCCGGGATAAGACCGGGCACAGAGACAAAACAGAGTTCTCTTCAACATCCTGCAAGCACTGAAAGCAACTGAAGAGGTAAAGTCCTCCCAGCGTCTGAACATAGAATACCAAAGTATTTAACCATGAAGCACGTGTAATAGACCCAGGCGAAAAACCCCAAGTTTGAGAACACAGAGTCCATATCAGGACGACACAGAGGGCACTTGCGAGGAAGAAGCAGTCAAGCAAGGAACAGACCGCAAAAGCAACCCCCAGACAGAGGGCACACTCCAGGCAACCAAAGCTGCCTATACAGGTCCCTAAAAAGGGGAACACAAAACCTCAATCGAGGACCCCCGAGGAGAGTATACCCTCAGAACCCGAAGGAAGAGTAGACCCTCTTCTGAAATCGATAGCGCAAGTTGAAATGAAATTCTATATCCTAGCAGACTAAGCTAACGGATAGACTCAACAAAGCTCACAAATCCAGAGAAGACTGCGACCTGAGCGCAGCAGTTTAGACCGCTCAGCCATCCTGACCTGTAGACCCACACCCAGCTGGACCAACCCAGCCCAGGGATCCATAATAGGGGAACAGAAGCATCCCGAAACTGGAACAGGAGCGAGCGCAAGGATAGCACAGCCATCCCCACAGAGTACAAGTACAACCTGACTCTGAAAACAGACGACAAGGCAATAGACCTAAAGATCTATCAAAATAAAGGCCCAACAAGTCTGACTTGGAGCCAGCAAGACCCTAGGGGGAACCAATCCCACCTTTCTACCACCCATCCAGGAGAAGCACCAAGAAAGGACTCCATCTCCATAGGGAGGAGAATATCCCCAAAAGAAAGAGGCTGGAAGAGCAACAACTGTCCTCAAGGCCCGACACCACCGGCTAATGGGAAGATAAATCCCCAACACAAATGTCCTAGAAAAGGATCCCCCTACAAGTAACTTGCCAAGCAGAGGCACAGCCAACCCATTCGCCTGCAGAGCAGGGAATCCACGGGTACACTGTCAAGCTGACCAGGGGAATGCAACCCTAAGGCGCACCAGAAATTGGACATCCAGCGCCCGCAGCTGGGTATGAACCAACAACACTTGAGGCGCAAGCCACACAGCTAACCACTAGATGACATAGGCTACTCTGTTGCAAAGAGTAATAAATACTCCGAAAACCTGGCCAACCATGACCAGGCCAGGTAGATAGAGCAAGGGCATAGTCCAAGTTCCCACTACCGTGGAACACCCCGACTAGCCCTGAGATCCAAGATTCCAAAACAACCCAAGACTGGGTCAGGAAAAAGGCCAAGAGAAGCCTCAGCAACTGGAAGTCTCAGGAGAAAAACAGGTCCAGACATCTAATAGTTCAGGAAACCTTACCCTAGAACTAAACACACCAACTGGCCAAAAGGCCAGACACAAGGGATATGAATGCATACCCAGAGAATCTGCATAGCGAGAAGAACTCGAAAGCCCCAACCTAGAAAGGAACCACCCTTAGCCAAAGTCCAACACTCCAAGGAGCAAGGCTAGAAGTCTTATGAAGAGACTTCTTAAGGCCTCGGGACAACATAAGGGATACCTCTAGGTCAACTCTAGCAGTGCTAGTCTCCCCATCACCTCCACACCAGCAGAGGACACAGGGGGAAAAAAAAAGCGCTAAGCCTTCCCAGCTTCGGGAAACCCCAAGCTAAACAAAGTCCCCACAGGGATCAAGCATCACCCGGGATATAGATCCCTAAAAGGAGATCCAACACACCCAAAGGAGACCCAAAGGTTTCCACTCAAGACAGTACACGTCAAAAATAAACAGTATATAGATAACTATAAAAAGCGTATGCACGCACCTGCAAGGTGCCAAGAGCTGCAACTGGATTTAAACTGAAAACCCGCCGCATGCTAGACAGCCTAATCTGATACAAGCTGTTGATTAGGCCCACAAGGCAATACAGAGCCCTGAAACCGAAGCCCAAACTGCTCAAAACTGTGGCAACGGGGCACTAAGCCCACCTACCCTCCCCCACGGGGGAGGAAAACACTAGGTTCTGATGATATCAGATGTCAGAGTGACGCAGCGGAAAAACTCCCCTGACCCGGTCACCTATGACTGAAGGCTATAAGGACTAAAAGAATCCATCCCGCCTTACGGACCCACAGTTCCTCTCGAATGCTTAGTTGAACATAAAAACCAATAAAAACCTGAGCACTCAGCGCTTCTACCGTACCAGCCAAGTAGAGCAGCGCCACATGTCTGAACAGCCGCAAGACTGAAAATGCAGATGCATTTTATCTCTTGAAATTTGTATCAATTCATAAACATTTTATTTCTTGAAATTTGAATCAATTCATAAACATTAATTGAAATATTGTTAAGACACTGGTGTCATTTTTATAAATGTATTGTTGGTCATAACAGGTTCTGTATAGGAATTTAAATTATGTTCCAAACATTTTTTATTATTAAATTCTATTTTGTACTTAAAAGCTAATAGTCTTTATATTCCGAGATAGAAATGAATTTATCAGGTAAGTTCTTACATAAATTATGTTTTCGTTCATGTAATTGGCAAGAGTCCATGATCTAGTGACGTATGGGATAGCAATACCCAAGAAGTGGAACTCTACCCAAGAGTCACTAGAGAGGGAGGGATAAAATAAAAACAGCCATTTCGCTGAAAAAAAAAAAATCCACAACCCAAATATAAGTTTATTCTCATAAACAAAAGGAAAAACTGAAATCATAAGCAGAAGAATCAAACTAAAACAGCTGCCTGAAGAACTTTTCTACCAAAGACTGCTTTCGAAGAAGCAAATACATCAAAATGGTAGAATTTAGTAAATGTATGCAAAGAAGACCAAGTTGCTGCTTTGCAAATCTGATCAACTGAAGCTTCATTCTTAAAAGCCCAAGAAATGAAAACTGATCTAGTAGAATGAGCTGTAATTCTCTGAGGCGGGGTTGTACCCGACTCCAAATAATCTTGATGAATCAAATAGACTAGAAGTCTTCCTGAAATCTTTAGTAACTTCAACATATTTCAGAGCTCTCACCATATCCAAAGAATGTAAAGATCTCTCCAAAGAATTCTTAGGATTAGGACACAAAGAAGGGACAACAATTTCTCTATTAATGTTGTTAGAATTCACAACCTAAGGTAAGAATTTAAATAAATTTAAACATGTGGGAAGAAGTGTGCGCAGGAGAAACACCAAACTCCCTCAACCCTATAGTCCCTTCCAATAGGGAAGGACAAGATAGCAGAAAAAAGTGTATATGGAGGAGCGCTCAAGCTTAAGGTGTGTAAATGCAAGTCAATAATATCATAAAGGTAGATAATAAAAATGTGGCTATGCCAAATTTATTAAAAGTTAGACAAATTAAAAATAAACAAATTAAAAACAATGACCATAAATCTATATAGAAATCGGACGTCTCCGATATATAGAGGGCTAAAAAAATATAAGCATATGGATAGTTGCCACCATTGGGAAAGAAAGTCTCTGATGTAGATTATAACCGGATTTCAGATAAGTATCTTGAAAAAGCCCTGTAAGAGGGAGAAACGCGTTGATGATAGAGTTACAGCTCTTCTTTGTTATATTATATTTTATTGTTCCCAAGAAGAACACAACTACCACACTGAGGAAAAGATTGTCCCTGATGTGCTTTGGACATTAAGCTTTGAATACAGAGTCTAAACCAGCCACGGAAGATCCTGAACACATAAAGATTACGTTTAAGGCTGTTACAAGGCTGCCGCAAGGCATCTACACTAAGTTGATATTGCCACTTTATCCTGCGTGCAAGTCGCACTAAGAGCAGATACTTCACTGCTGTTTCCTTCTGCAATACAAGCGGCTGATATTCCTCCTATACAAGAACGGTCCTGACCAATAGGATCCACGGGTTGGAGACCGCGCCCACATTCTGTGACGTCATCAGTCACACACGCGCCTTTACGGAGGTGAAAATCTGGAAGCCGTTCGAGTTGGAAACAGTACTCGGAAGGAAAGGTAATACATATCCAGCTATTACCAGAACTTAGGATCAAGTTTTTAGTGACTTATTATTGGGGGCCCCTATACTTATCTGAAATCCGGCTATAATCTACATCAGAGACTTTCTTTCCCAATGGTGGCAACTATCTATATGCTTATATTTTTTTAGCCCTCTTTATATCGGAGACGTCCGATTTCTATATAGATTTATGGTCATTGTTTTTAATTTGTTTATTTTTAATTTGTCTAACTTTTAATAAATTTGGCATAGCCACATTTTTATTATCTACCTTTATGATATTATTGACTTGCATTTACACACCTTAAGCTTGAGCGCTCCTCCATATAAGAATTTAAATAAATTCTGCAAAACTGCCTTATTCTGATGAAAAATCAGAAAAGGAGATTCACAGGAGAGAGCAGATAATTCAGAAACTCTTCTAGCAGAAGAGATAGCCAAAAGGAACAACACTTTCCAAGAAAGTAGTTTAATGTTGATATGAACCAAAGCCTGTACAAAACAGTGAATATCAGGAAGTTTAGCAATCTTTCTGTGGAATAAAACAGAAAGAGCAGAGATTTGTCCTTTCAAGGAACTTGCAGACAAACCTTTATCCAAACCATCCTTAAGAAACTGTAAAACTCTAGGAATTTTAAAAGAAAAAAGAGAATTTATGAGGGGAACACCATGAAATGTAAGTCTTCCAAACTCGATAATAAAACTTTCTAGAAACAGATTTACGAGCCTATAACACAGTATTAATCACTGAATCAGAGAAACCTCTATGCTTAAGCACTAGGCGTTCAATTTCCATACCTCCAAATTTAATGATTTGAGATCCTGATGGAAAAACGGACCTTGAGACAGAAGGTCCGGTCTTAATGGAATTGGCCAAGGTTGGCAACTGGACATCCGAACAAGATCCGCATACCAAAACCTGTGAGGCCATGCTGGAGCCACCAGCAACACAAATGATTGCTCCATGATGATTTTGGAGATTACTCTTGGAAGAAGAACTAGAGGCGGGAAAATATAAGCAGGTTGATAACACCAAGGAAGTGTCAACGCATCCACTACTTCCGCCTGAGGATCCCTGGACCTGTACCGGTACCTGGGAAGTTTCTTGTTTAGATGAGATGCCATCAGATCTATTTCTGGAAGACCCCACATCTGAACAATTTGAGAAAACACATCTGGATGGAGAGACTACTCTCCCGGATGTAAAGTCTGACGACTGAGATAATCCACTTCCCAATTGTCTATACCTGGGATATGAACTTCAGAAACTAGACAGGAGCTGGATTCCGCCCAAAAGAAGTATCCAAGATACTTCTTTCATAACTTGAGGACTGTGAGTCCCACCTTGATGATTGACATATGCCACAGTTGTGATATTGTCTGTCTGAAAACAAATGAACGGTTCTCTCTTCAATAGAGGCCAAAACTGAAGAGCCCTGAGAATCACATGGAGTTCCAAAATATTTATTTGTAATCTTGCTTCTTGAGAATTCCAAACCCCTTGTGCTGTCAGAGATCCCCAAACAGCTCCCCAACCTGAAAGACTCGCATCTGTTGTGATCACAATCCAGGTTGGACGAACGAAAGAGGCCCCTAGAACAATACGATGGTGATCTAACCACCAAGTCAGAGATAGTCGAACATTGGGATTTAAGGATATTAATTGTGATATTCTTATATAATCGCTTCACCATTGGTTCAGCAGTTGAAGAGGTCTCATGTGAAAACTAGCAAAGGGGATTGCGTCCGATGCTGCAGTCATGAGACCTAAAACTTCCATGCACATAGCTACTGAAGGGAATGACTTAGACTGAAGGTCCAGACAGGCTGCAACCAATTTCAAACCTCTTTTGTCAGTTAGAGACAAAGTCATGGACACTGAATCTATCTGAAAACCTAAAAATGTTACCCTTGTCTGAGGAATCAAAGAACTCTTTGGTAAATTGATCCTCCAACCATGTTTTTGAAGAAACAACACTAGTTAATTTGTGTGAGATTCTGCAAAACGTAAAGACTAAGCAAGTACCAAGATATCGTCCAATTAAGGAAACACTGCAATAGCCCGCTCTACGATTACAGAGAGTAGGGCACCGAGAACCTTTGAAAAGATTGTTGGAGCTGTCGCTAGTTCAAAAGGAAGAGCAACAAATTGGTAATGCTTGTCTAGAAAAGAGAACCTCAGGAACGGATAGTGATCTGGATGAATCAGAATATGAAGATATGCATCCTGTAAGTCTATTGTGAACATATAATGCCCTTGCTGAACAAAAGGCAGAATAGTCCTTATAGTCACCATTTTGAAAGTTGGTACTCTTACATATCGATTCAAGATTTTTAGATCCAGAACTGAATGAGTTTTGATTACTGGCATGATTACCCCTGATAACTCCAGGTCTAAAACACACTTCAGAAAAGCCTGAGCCTTTACTGGATTTGCAGGGATGCATGAAAAAAAAATATTCTCACAGGCGGTCTTACTCTGAATCCTATTCTGTACCCTTGAGAAACAATATTCTGAATCCATTCATTTTGGACCGAATTGATCCAAACATCTTTGAAAAATCTTAATCTGCCCCCTACCAGCTGAGCTGGAATGAGGGCTGCACCTTCATGCGGACTGGGGGGCTAGCTTTGATCTCTTAAATGGCTTGGATTTATTCCAATTCGAGGAAGGCTTCCATTTGGAAACAGATTCCTTGGAGGAGGGATTAGGTTTCTGTTCCTTATTTTGTCGAAAGGAACGAAAACGGTTAGAAGCTTTAGATTTACCCTTAATTCTTTTATCCTGAGGCAAAAAAACTCCCTTCCCCCCAGTAACAGTTGAAATGATAGAAACCAACTGAGAACCAAATAACTTATTACCTTGAAAAGAAAGAGATAGCAAGAGAAGTCACGTCAGCATTCCAAGATTTAAGCCATAAAGCTCTTCTAGCTAAAATAGCTAAAGACATGGATTTAACATCATATTTAATATCAAAAATGGCATCACAAATAAAATTATAGGCATGTTGAATCAAGTTAACAATGTTAGATAAATCATGATCCGATACTCGTTGCGCTAAAGCTTTCAACCAAAAAGTTGAAGTAGCTGCAACATCAGCCAAAGAAATCGCAGAGAAGATAACCTGAATATAAACAGGATTTCCTTAGATAAGATTCAAGTTTCATATCTAAAGGATATTTAAAAGAAGTATTATCTTCCGTAGAAATAGTAGTACGTTTAGCAAGAGTAGAGATAGCCCCATCAACCTTCTCCCAAAACTGTAAAGTAACTGCTGGCAAAGGATACAATTTTTTAAACCTTGAAGAAGGAATAAAAGACGTACCAGGCCTATTCCATTCCTTAGAAATCATATCTGAAATAGCATCAGGAACTGGAAAAACCTCTGGAATAACCATAGGAGGTTTATAAACAGAATTTTAATATCAAGAGGACTAGTTTCCTCCATATCCAATGTAATCAACACTTCTTTAACAAAGAACGAATATACTCCATTTCAAATAAATAAGAAGATTTGTCAGTGTCAATATCTGAGGCAGGATCTTCTGAACCAGATAGATCCCCATCAGAAAAGGATAAATCAGTATATTGCCGGTCATTTGAAATTTCATCAACTTTATGAGAAGTTTTAAAAGACCTTTTACGTTTATTAGAAGGCGGGATGGCAGACAAAGCCTTCTGAATAGAATCAGAAATAAATTATTTTAAATTTACAGGTATATCTTGTGCATTAGATGTTGAGGGAACAGCAACAGGTAATGAACTACTACTGATGGATACATTCTCTGCATGTAAAAGTTTATCATGACAACTATTACAAACCACAGCAGGAGGAAAAACCTCCACAAGTTTACAACAAATGCACTTAGCTTTGGTAGAACTGTTATCAGGCAGCAGGGTTCCAACAGTGATTTCTGAGACAGGATCAGATTGAGACATCTTGCAAATGTAAGAGAAAAAAAAAAACAACATATAAAGCAAAATTATCAATTTCCTTATATGGCAGTTCAGGAATGGGAAAAAATGCAAACAGTATAGCCCTCTGATAGAGAAAAAAGGCAAGAGGCATATAGGAATTGGGTCTTAAATAATGAAAAATATTTGGCGCCAAGTATGACGCACAACAAACAGAAAAATATTTTTTGGTGCCAAAAACGTCCTGAAATAACACACTCGCGTCACAGATGACGCAACCTTGTGAAGGACTGTGAAATGACGAATTTGCGTCAATAAACGCAACTTCGCGCCAAAAAATCTTGCGCCAAGAATAACGCAATAAACTTTGGCATTTTGCGCCCTCGCGAGCCTAATTCGGCCCGCAAATTTAAAAAACAGTCAATTGAAAAAGAGACTATACCCCAGGTAAGAAATTTTTTTCCTTAAAAAAAATGCATTTCCCAGATATGAAACTGACAGTCTGCAAAAGGAAATATACTGAAACCTGAATCATGGCAAATATAAGTACAATACATATATTTAGAACTTTATATAAATACATAAAGTGCAAACCATAGCTGAGAGTGTCTTAAGTAATGAAAACATACTTACCAAAAGACACCCATCCACATAAAGCAGATAGCCAAACCAGTACTGAAACAGTTATAAGTAGAGGTAATGGACTATGACAGTATGATGAATCTCTACGACCGATAATAGAGAACCTATGAAATAGATCTCCCGTGAGGAAAAACATTGCATTCAATAGGTGATACTCCCTTCACATCCCTCTGACATTCACTGTACTCTGAGAGGAATCGGGCTTCAAAAAAGCTGAGAAATGCATATCAACGTAGAAATCTTAGCACAAACTTACTTCACCACCTCCATAGTAGGCAAAGTTTGTAAAACTGAATTGTGGGTGTGGTGAGGGGTGTATTTATAGGCATTTTGAGGTTTGGGAAACTTTGCCCTTCCTGGTAGGATTGTATATCTCATACGTTACTAGCTCATAGACTCTTGCCAATTACATGAAAGAAACTGGCTTCATACTCCTAAAAACTGTCAAGGAAAGATTCATGAAAACTGAATCTGACAAACAACAATCTTAGTCAGAGGAACCAGTTAACTGTTTGGGAAAAAAAGATTCTTCAAACCATAATGCTGATGAAAACAAGTTTGATGGTGAGATAATCTTCTAAATAAAAAGAAGTTTGAGCCAAAATATCATCCAGAAAAGGAAAAAAAAACTGCTATACCCTGAGTTCTGAAAGCAGGAAAAAGTGTACCAAAACTTAGGAAAAACACAATTTATGCTTACCTGATAAATTTATTTCTCGTGTGGTGTATCCAGTCCACGGATCATCCATTACTTGTGGGATATTCTCATTCCCAACAGGAAGTTGCAAGAGGACACCCACATCAGAGCTGTAATATAGCTCCTCCCCTAACTGTCATAGCCAGTCATTCAACCGAAAACAAGCCGAGAAAGGAGGAACCATAGGGTGCAGTGGTTACTGTAGTTTAAATTTAAAAATTACCTGCCTTAAAATGACAGGGTGGGCCGTGGACTGGATACACCACAAGAGAAATAAATTTATCAGGTAAGCATAAATTGTGTTTTCTCTTGTAAGGTGTATCCAGTCCACGGATCATCCATTACTTGTGGGATACCAATACCAAAGCTAAAGTACACGGATGAAGGGAGGGACAAGGCAGGTACTTAAATGGAAGGAACCACTGCCTGAAAAACCTTTCTCCCAAATATAGCCTCCGAAGAAGCAAAAGTATCAAATTTGTAAAATTTTTAAAAAGTATGAAGCGAAGACCAAGTCTCCGCCTTGCAAATCTGTTCAACAGAAGCCTCATTTTTAAAGGCTCAAGTGGAAGCCACAGCTCTAGTGGAATGAGCTGCAATCCTTTCAGGAGGCTGCTGTCCAGCAGTCTCATAGGCTAAGCAGATTATGCTTCTTAGCCAAAAAGAAAGAGGTTGCAGAAGCCTTTTGACCTCTCCTCCGTCCAGAGTAGACAACAAACAGTAGACAACAAACAAAGCAGATGTTTGACGAAAATCTTTAGTAGCTTGTAAGTAAAACTTTAAAGCACGGACCACGTCCAGATTGTGTAATAGACGTTCCTTCTTCGAAGAAGGATTAGGACACAAGGATGGAACAACAATCTCTTGATTGATATTCTTGTTAGATACCACCTTAGGTAAGAACCCAGGTTTGGTACGCAGGACTACCTTATCCGTATGAAAAATCAGATAAGGAGAATCACATTATAAGGCAGTTAGCTCAGAGACTCTACGAGCCGAGGAAATAGCTACCAAAAAAAAAAGAACTTTCCAAGATAAAAGTTCGATATCTATGGAATGAAGAGGTTCAAACGGAACTCCTTTAAGAACCTTAAGAACCGAATTTAAGCTCCATGGTGGAGCAACAGGTTTAAACACAGGCTTGATTCTAACTAAAGCCTGACAAAATGCCTGAACGTCTGGAACATCTGCCAGACGCTTGTGCAAAAGAATAGACAGAGCAGAAATCTGTCCCTTTAAGGAACTAGCTGACAATCCTTTTTCCAAACCTTCTTGGAGAAAAGATAATATCCTGGGAATCCTGACCTTACTCCATGAGTAACCCTTGGATTCACACCAATAAAGATATTTACGCCATATCTTATGTTAAATTTTCCTGGTGACAGGCTTTCGTGCCTGTATTAAGGTATCAATAACTGACTCGGAGAAGCCACGCTTTGATAAAATCAAGCGTTCAATCTCCAGGCAGTCAGCCTCAGAGAAATTAGATTTGGATGGTTGAAAGGACCCTGAAGTAGAAGGTCCTGTCTCAGAGGTAGAGACCATGGTGGAAAGGATGACATGTCCACTAGATCTGCATACCAGGTCCTGCGTGGCCACGCAGGTGCTATCAGAATCACCGATGCTCTCTCCTGCTTGATCTTGGCAATCAGTCGAGGGAGCAGAGGAAATGGTGGAAACACATAAGCCAGGTTGAAAGACCAGGGCACTGCTAGAGCATCTATCAGTGTCGCCTTGGGATCCCTGGACCTGGATCCGTAACATGGAAGCTTGGCGTTCTGGCGAGACGCCATGAGATCCAGTTCTGGTTTGCCCCAACGATAAATCAGTTGTGCAAAAACCTCCGGATGGAGTTCCCACTCTCCCGGATAAAAAGTCTGACAACTTAGAAAATCCGCCTCCCAGTTCTCTACACCTGGGATATGGATAGCTGATAGGTGGCAAGAGTGAATCTCTGCCCAGCGAATTATTTTTGAAACTTCTAACATCGCTAGGGAACTTCTTGTTCCCCCTTGATGGTTGATGTAAGCTACAGTCGTGATGTTGTCCGACTGAAATCTGATGAACCTCAGAGTTGCTAACTGAGGCCAAGCCTGAAGAGCCTTGAATATCGCTCTTAGTTCCAGAATATTTATTGGAAGGAGAGACTCCTCCTGAGTCCACGATCCCTGAGCCTTCAGGGAATTCCAGATTGCACCCCAACCTAGAAGGCTGGCATCTGTTGTTACAATTGTCCAATCTGGCCTGCGAAAGGTCATACCTTTGGACAGATGGACCCGAGATAGCCACCAGAGAAGAGAATCCCTGATCTCTTGGCCCAGATTCAGTTGAGGGGACAAATCTGTGTAATCCCCGTTCCACTGACTGAGCATGCATAGTTGCAGCGGTCTGAGATGTAAGCGTGCAAACGGCACTATGTCCATTGCCGCTACCATTAAGCCGATTACTTCCATACACTGAGCCACCGAAGGGCGCGGAATGGAATGAAGAACCCGGCAGGAATTTAGAAGCTTTGATAACCTGGACTCCGTCAGGTAAATTTTCATTTCTACAGAATCTATCAGAGTCCCTAGAAAGGAAACTCTTGTGAGTGGGGATAGAGAACTCTTTTCCTCATTCACTTTCCACCCATGCGACCTCAGAAATGCCAGTACTACGTCCGTATGAGACATGGCAATTTGGAAGTTTGACGCCTGTATCAGGATGTCGTCTAATTAAGAGGCTACTGCTATGCCCCGCGGCCTTAGGACCGCCAGAAGCGACCCTAGAACCTTTGTAAAGATTCTTGGGGCTGTAGCTAATCCAAAGGGAAGAGCTACAAACTGGTAATGCCTGTCTAGAAAGGCAAACCTGAGAAACCGATGATGATTTTTGTGTATCGGAATGTGAAGATAAGCATCCTTTAGATCCACTGTAGTCATATATTTACCCTCCTGGATCATTAGTAGGATGGTACGAATAGTTTCCATCTTGAATGATGGAACTTTGAGGAATTTGTTTAAGATCTTTAGATCCAAAATTGGTCTGAAGGTTCCCTTTTTTTTGGGAACCACAAACAGATTTGAGTAAAAACCCTGTCCCTGTTCCTCCTTTGGAACTGGATGGATCACTCCCATAACTAGGAGGTCTCGTAACAGTGTAAGAATGCCTCTCACTTTATCTGGTTTGCAGATAATTGTGAAAGGTGAAATCTCCCTTTTTGGGGGGGAAGCTTTTAAGTCCAGGAGATATCCCTGGGATATAATTTCCAACACCCAGGGATCCTGAACATCTCTTGCCCACGCCTGGGCGAAGAGTGAAAGTCTGCCCCCTACTAGATCCGTTACCGGATAGGGGGCCGTTCCTTCATGCTGTCTTAGAGGCAGCAGCAGGCTTTTTGGCCTGCTTACCTTTTTTCCAGGTCTGGATTGATCTCCAGACCGTCTTGGATTGAGCAAAAGTTCCCTCTTATTTAGCATTAGAGGACGTTGATGCCGCACCTGCCTTGAAGTTTCGAAAAGCACGAAAATTAGACTGTTTGGCCCTAGATTTGGACCTGTCCTGAGGAAGGGCATGACCTTTTCCTCCAGTGATATCAGCAATAATCTCCTTCAAACCAGGCCCGAATATGGTCTGCCCCTTGAAGGGAATGTTAAGTAGCTTAGATTTTGAAGTCACGTCAGCTGACCATGATCTAAGCCATAGCGCTCTGCGCGCCTGTATAGCAAAACCAAAATTCTTAGCAGTTAGTTTAGTCAAATGAACAATGGCATCAGAATAAAAGAATTGGCTAGCTTAAGTGCTCTAAGTTTGCCAAGTATGTCATCCAATGGAGTCGCTACCTGTAAAGCCTCTTCCAGAGACTCAAACCAGTACGCCGCAGCAGCAGTGACAGGGGCAATGCATGCAAGGGGCTGTAGGATAAAACCTTGTTGAATAAATATTTTCTTAAGGTAACCTCTAATTTTTTATCCATTGGAACTAAAAAAAAAAAAAGCACAACTGTCCTCGACAGGGATAGTAGAACGCTTTACTAGAGTAGAAACTGCTCCCTCCACCTTAGGGACTGTCTGCCATAAGTCCCGTGTGGTGGCGTCTATTGGAAACATTTTTCTAAAAATAGGAGGGCAAGAGAACGGCACACCTGGTCTATCCCATTCCTTATTAATAATTTCTGTAAACCTTTTAGGTATTTGGAAAAACATCAGTACACACCGGCACTGCATAGTATTTATCCAGTCTACACAATTTCTCTGGCACTGCAATGGTATCACAGTCATTCAGAGCAGCTAAAACCTCCCTAAGCAACACGCGGAGGTGTTCAAGCTTAAATTTAAATGCAGAAATATTAGAATCAGGTATCTTTCCTGAGTCATTAACATCACCCACTGACTGAAGCTCTCTTTCCTCAGCTTCTGCATATTGTGAGGCAGTATCAGACATGGTTCTTAAAGCGTCAGTATGCTCTGCATTTTGTCTCACGCCAGAGCTATCTCACTTACCTCTAAGTTCAGGTAGTCTGGCTAATACTGCTGACAGTGTATTATCCATGACTGCCGCCATGTCTTGTAAAGTAAACGCTATGGGCGCCCTAGATGTACTTGTGCCATTTGAGCGTGAGTCCCTTAAACTGGAGTCAAAGGGTCTGACACGTGGGGAAAGTTAGACGGCATAACTTCCCCCTCGTCAGATTCCTCTGGTGATAATTTTTTTAAAGACAGAAAATGATCTTTATTGCATAAAATGAAATCAGTACATTTGGTACACATTCTAAGAGGGGGTTCCACCATGGCTTTTAAACATAATAAACAAGGAGTTTCTTCTATGTCAGACATGTTTATACAGACTAGCAATGAGACTAGCAAGCTTGGAAAACACTTTAAATCAAGTTAACAAGCAAATATAAAAAATGGTACTGTGCCTTTAAGAGAAACAAATTTTGTCAGAATTTGAAAAACAGTGAAAAAATGCAGTAAATCAAACGAAATTTTTACAGTGTGTATAATAAGCTAACAGAGCATTGCACCCACTTGCAAATGGATGATTAACCCCTTAGTTAAAAAAACGGATCAAAAAAACTTAAGACGTTTTTTAACAGTCACAACCAACTGCCACAGCAAGCTGTGGCCCTACCTTCCCCAATAAACGACTTTGGAAAGCCTTTGGGCCCTTTAGAGATGTCCTATAGCATTCAGAGGGCCTTTGAGGGAAGCTGGATGTCACAGTTTGTAATTTTAAGTGCACCAACTGTAACTTTTTATACTACAACAGTGGAAAGCCTCAGGTTTCTAGTCAAAATTTAAGCCAGCCATGTGGAAAAAACTAGGCCCCAATAAAGTTTTATCACCAAAGCATATATAAAAACGATTAAACATGCCAGCAAACGTTTTATATTGCAATATCATAAGGGTATTACCCCTGGGAGTAAGCATGATACCAGTCGTTATTAAATCACTGTATTCAGGCTTAACTTACATTAATCCGGTATCAGCAGCATTTTCTAGTGTTTTCCATCTCTAGAAAAAATTATAACTGCACATACCTGATAGCAGAATAAACTGCACGCCATTCTCTCGCTGAAGTTACCTCATCTGTGTAATCCCCTCAGACATATGTGAGAATAGCAATGGATCTTAGTTACAACCTGCTAAGATCATAGAAACCTCAGGCAGATTCTTCTTCTATTTACTGCCTGAGATAAAATAGCACAACTCCGGTACTATTTAAAAATAACAAACTTTTGATTGAAGAAAATAAACTAGCTATATTTAACCACTCTCTCCTACAACGTCCTTTCTAGTTGAGAGTTGCAAGAGAATGACTGGCTATGACAGTTAGGGGAGGAGCTATATTACAGCTCTGATGTGGGTGTCCTCTTGCAACTTCCTGTTGGGAATGAGAATATCCCACAAGTAATGGATGATCCGTGGACTGGATACACCTTACAAGAGAAATATTCTAGGAGCTGAACCCAGACCAAATGGAAAAGCAACAAACTGAAAATGCTAGACCACAAAAACAAACCTAGGAAAAGGATGATGTTCCTAAATAATAGTAACATGAAGATACACATCTCTTAAAACGTATATGGACATAAACTGACCTTGCAAAATAAAAGGCTAACAAATCCAAATAGTCACTATTATAAAAAAAAAAAACTCTGAAAGATTAGTTCAGAGTCTTTAGATGCATAACTGGTTTGAGAATTCCTTCCTAAAAGGAATAAAGTAGAGGCTAGATTAAAACCCCAATCCCTGTACCAACAACGGAACAATAACAATCACTCCCATACATTCTAGATCCAGAACCTACTAAAAAAAAAAAACCCTGAGCCTTCACAGGAATTCACAAACATAGGACAGGAAAAACCTTCCTAGGAAGGCCTTTTTCTGAAACCTATTCATAAACCCTGGGAGATGATCTTAAAAATCCAGGAATCTATAACAGACTGAAACCAAACTTCCAGAAAGAAGCTTAACCCTACCACCAGAGTCCCTGGCACAAGAGACACACCTTCAAGCAAACTGAGATAATGGAGAAGATTAGTTAGACTGCTCAGACATGTTCTAGTTAGAACTTGGCTTCCAAATTAAACCAGATGAACCAGCTTCTGAGAGAAGGAATCAGATTTCTGCCTTGTTCTGAGGAAAGACACAAAAATTATTAGATTAAAATTTACGCCAGGACTTCTAGTCCTTATCTCCTTTACCTTCCTTACATTAGAGATAATAGAATCCAAGCCAGAGCCAAATAACATATTCCCTGAAAAGAAAGAAATAAAAATCTGGATTTAGAAACCATATCAGCAGACCAAAACTAGAAAATACCAAAGACATGCAGAATCATCAGAAACTGGTCAAACTATTATTAAACCAAAAGAAAGAAAAGCAGCCATACCAGTAAAAAGATACTACTTATTTAAAAAGGTACAGTCTACGCCAAAATTATTATTGTTTAAAAAGATAGATAAATGCTTTAACTACCCATTATTTTTGTTATTTTGTTTTCTCTGGGCCCCATGTAAAGAATAAAGGTCTTTTTTGCCTCTGACAAACACTGTACTCGGAGGGGAAAACTGTCCTCAACATAGACTAAAAACCCCTCTAACTGAAGAATCATATGCCCATCTTCATTCTTCACCATCCTCTAGTGGAGGCAAAGACAAAACTGAGTTGCTAGTGAGGTGGGAGGGGTTTTATAGAGTTCCTGGAGTTTGGAATCTTTGCCTCCTCCTAGTGGTATAGAAAATGTCCAGGAGTAATGGATTGTGGAATCTCACCACCTGCATGAAAGAAATATGGCTAAACATACACTGTCTTCATATTTTTTTTCTAAACTAAATTACATTTATTGAAAACACCAAATGTTGTGTCAATATGAATTACTGTGCCAATTTGCTTCTGGAATGGATAAGCAGTTATCAGGTCCAATGTTCTATAGGAACCAAAGTACACTGTTCCAATTACTATTTGTAATGACTGAAATCTATTGATAAAGAGTACAGAACACAACATATCATGTTTCATTGGGTAGCTGAAGTGATAATGCTAAAACCATAATAATTACTTTTAGTAAATTAAGTTGTCAAAATTTAACTTTCGTGATTCAGATAGAGCATGCAATTTTAAACAAGTTTCCATTTTGTTTTCTTTCTTTCCGGGCATGGAGAGTCCACAACGTCATTCCAATTACTAGTGGGATATTCAACTCCCGGCCAGCAGGAAAAGGCAAAGAGCACCCCAGAAAAGATGTTAAGTGTAACTTCCCTTACCCATAATCCCCAGTCATTCAGCTGAAGGAAAATGGAAAAAGAAGAAACACAAGGGTGAGGTTTACTAAAAAAAAAAACTGCCGAATTATAATTTAAAAAGAGGGCAGGTTGTGGACTCTCCATGCCCGGAAAGAAAGAAATTTATCAGGTAAGCATAAATTTTGTTTTCTTTCCTATGGCATGGAGAGTTCTCGACGTCATTCCAATTACTAGTGGTACCAATACCCAAGCTAGAGGGAATGAACAGGGAGGGAGAACAGGGAGGGAGAACAAGGCAAGAGGACCTACATAGAAGGCACCACCGCTTGAAGAAATTTGTAGAATTTGGAAAAAGTATGCAAAGAGGACCATGTTGCCGTCTTGAAAATCTGTTCCACAGAAGCTTTATTTTTGAAAGCCCAAGAAGAGGAGACAGCCCTAGTGGAATGAGCCGTAATTCTCTCAGGAGGCTGCTGTCCAGCAGTCTCATAAGCAAAACAAATCATACTTCTTAACCAGAGGGAAAGAGTAGTAGAAGTGGCCTTCTGACCCTTGATCTTCATAAAGGCTCAACCTAGAGCCGAAACGTGTAGAAGTGACTCTTTATGGATTACACATATCTATCGTATTTGATAGATTAAACAACGTTACAACCTGTGAATTTTAAATTCCTTTTATCTAACGAATCCAGCTACTGGATAAGTTACTGAGGGGCACGTGAGTACCACCTGACAGTAAACACAACACCTCAGAGGTCCGGTAAGACACTGTTTCTGTTCCTAAGATAGGAACCAGGATTCATACAAACCCTATAAGACTGTTTAGCTTTCGAGAACATCATCTGGTGAAATACTCCCACTATACTTGTGTGCGCACACTTTATACCGCTGTTACTAACAGCAAATACGAGTTCATTGGATAAATCGTTATTACACGAATACTGCATGTGTACTTTACTCAGAAAATAATACACAGACTTTCATAGGTGTATTTGGTCTTTTCTTATCCGCACTGTTTTTCATTTTAGCAATACGTCTTTCTAGACATATACTTTATATGTACTGAGATTTTAGATTTTGTATTTACTTCCAAGCACTTGTGCTGTCTATATTTCAGCATGTTGTCTTCTAGACTTTTTAATTCTTGTCTTATAGCATTTTCAATTACAGATTTTACATATATTATATTACTTGTGGCCACAATTTTGAGATCTTTTATATCCATTTTTAATGTGTCTTTTTTGTTTCATTTCTAAGAGGCTATTCTAAAATGGGAAAACTTTTTCTATTTAATAAATTTCTATAACTTTTTTTGACAATAGATTGCTACATAATTTTTTTTAAGATATTTCTATAAAGATGTTTCAGTCAAATCATTTTTTATTGAGATTTGACATTAGTGCAAGAGTTAATATTTAACAGACATGAGTAGTCCAATGTTACAGGTATATTCATAACAGTAATACAACAAAAAAGAACAAAGTTATTATGTCATGCTGTTAAGAGAAAATTTGGAAACCTCACTTTTAAGTATATATTCTGGGTAATTAAGGTAGCTATTATATTGGCCACTTCATGGCCGTCTGATACAGGGAAGGTAAAAGGCTTTTTTGCTACATGTATGACCCTTACAAAACTGATAGCTTGATGAAAATATGACTTGTATGAGGCGAAATTCTGGTATAATGCTGATTAGGAAACTAAATCCTGGTGATTGAGAAGAAACATATCATCAAGATTTACTGCTAGCTAACTGATAACTTGGGTCAGTATGCTGACAAAACAATGAGGGGAGATAATTCAGTGGGTGAGCACTGCTACATAGATGTGTGGGGGGCAGGAGCTCTCAAAAGCTTAATGGTACAGAGAGTACTTTATGTAAGTACCTAAAGATTATGTTGTATGCTCTCCATGGAGTTCTTTGTTATGATGTAAGCAAGAGGGAGATATTGTGAAAAGTGGGAAGCATAATACGTGAGAAATCTAATTCGAAGCTGGATGTAACCCACCAGGAGCCATGTTAGCATAGGGGGGTCGGGGATATTGATGTAATGATATATGAAATAATTGCTGCCGCTTCTAGTTAGTGATACCAAATATGCTGGCTTTTTCATTTTAACGGGTGCAAAGCCTTAAAGCAACAAAAATATAAATGAGGTTGTATCTCGCTTGCGATGTCTGTAAATATCTAAGAACAAGAAGTGAAGGATAATCAATTTCTGTAAATAGTGGGCCATAGTCTTTGTATGAGTTCCTTATAAGAAGGAGTTCAACTAAGTTGGGAGTATCAGGATGAAGGTGGATGCTATCATAGGTGTAGTGTCTGGTAAATACTAACCAGAAGATCTAGGGGATAAAAAGTTTGTGCTATAAAAGGAGAGTATACCAAGTAGTATTAAAAACTCAGCTTGCTTTAGGTAAGACTTTATAGATATCTCCCTATTAGTATCAAATAACATGTGACATAGCAATAGAACAAAGGTGTATATTGATAAACACACTAACATCATCATTCCCCAGGCTGACAAAGGTGGAGGCTTCAAAATTATGACGATTATATAGCTGAGGCACAAAGAATTCTATTAGATAAAGATTATTATTATAAAATAGATAAAGACCCGACTGAATCTTTCATGAAGGAACGTATTGCTTTGATCTCTTTGGGTTCAAAGAATGGTATTTTGAACAACAAAGAGAGAAATTATCTTATCCCTAGAAATCCCAACATTCCGTATTACTATTATCTCCCAAAGATACATAAAGATGTGGCTAACCCTCCTGGCCGACCAATTATTGCTGGCATGCACAGTATGATCGATAGTTTGTCTTCTTATATAGACTTCTTTTTATAAAGATATGTCACACAATTGCAATGCTATATCAAAGATACTACTGATCTTCTGTCCAAGCTCTCTAATATCCAAAAAGGTGATAATTTTTATTGGGTATCCTGTGATGTGAGTGCACTTTACTCTAATATCACACATAGTATAGGTTTAGATTCTATAGACAGATTTTAAATGAGGATCCTTATATGTCAGAGACACAAAAAAATTATTTGCTAGAATTAATTAGTTTTATATTGACACATAACTATTTTAAAATTTCTAGACAAATTTTATATTCAAATCAAGGGGACGGCAATGGGGACCAGATTTGCACCCAGTTTTGCGAAACCTGTTTATGGGCATATTTGAAAACAGGTTTATTTATAATGCAAGATGGGTGTCAAGTCTGTTCTTCTATGGCCGTTACATTGATGACCTGCTGTTTATATGGAAGGGCTCTTTGGAATCCCTTGAACGTTTCAAACAAGAGATCAATATGAATGATATGGGTATCCAATTTACATGGAAAATGCATAAAGACCATATAGATTTTCTTGATGTCTCTTTAATGTAGGACGAAAATAACTATATTAAATCCTGCACATACTTTAAGTAAGTTGATAGCAACAATTTTAGTAACCACTGTTCAAGTTGGAAACTTAACATTCTTAAAAATAGATTCAAGGAAAAGCATAATCCAGACACTATTATCGAATCTGGGTTTTTGAAAGCACACGCTCTCAACAGAAAAGATTTCTTTAAAACTCAAAAGAAACCTGTCTGTAATTCACCATATGAAACTACATTCATTACAAGGTTTAATAATAGTCAGAGAGAAATAAAGAACATTCTCTCCACCACTGGAGTCTATTACTAAGGGACCCCATTTTCAAACAAAATCTAGAAAGTAAGCCTACTTGCACATTTAGAAGAGCACCCACCCTAAAAGAAAAATTAGCACCTAGTAAGGTCGTTATGTGCAGACGTGGCTCTTTTTGTAAAAGAACCACTTACAGAACCACGCATACTCAAGCTAATGAATCAAGAATAGGGTCTTTCAGTTGTCGACAGTCGTTGCCACATTTTCCCATATATAACTAATGGATGCAAATCCATCACTTCTCATAGCACTGGTAAAACCTTTAGACTTACGCAAAAGATTACTTGCAACTCTACTTTTGTTATTTGCTGTATATCTTGCATTTGTGGGCTACAATACATAGGCCGCACATGCAGAAAGGTCAGACAAAGGTCTGAACATTTGAGATGTATTGAGAATGGTTTGGATAAATATAGTTCCCCAAAACATCACACTTTAGTTCACGGTACCACTAAATGTGTAATGAAAATCACACCACTAGAAATTATTCCCATCACTAACTCTGATAATAGGATGTCCAGGCTACACCAACAAGAAACACATTGGATATACAAGTTTGGGTCTTTATAGCCTGATGGCCTTAATGAAGTTATAGATCCTGGGGCCTTTTAACATTATAATATCACTCTTTCTTTCTCATTCACGTTTTTTGCCCATTTAGTCTGCCCATCAGTCTTTTTTTGTTCTACATTACACATTAACATCACCCCTTTAGTTCATAGTTATTATGTAGACATTAACATTTAACTTTGTCTTAGTTTAGGTCATATCCTTTATCAATTATGTCCTCACCTCACTTACTATCCAGTGTTAGACTTATTTAATTCACTTTTTTACATTACATATTTTCCCTCATTTACTACATGATATATTTCATATTTATTTACATCATTCTTTTCATTATTAACACTTCTTACATTATATATTTTATTATATATTTGAGTAGGGTTATTTATTTTTATTATTGATAGTTTATTTTATATTTTTATTATATAGTTTACATTATTCATCCAGCACGTTCTATTAGATATCACTCTTTATGATGAATTTTTATCATCATGACATACAAGACTAGTCACCTATTAATATCAGTCACTTTTCACTCTCAGCACCTCTTTATATTTCGGCCGTATATTCAGTGTCATCACGCCGATATTGGCCACCTAATCACATTCCCTACTATGATTTAGACTTCATAAGTTTCCGTTGGTATAGCAATATTCACGCCCTGTTAGCTGATACGATCGGCCCAATTTCGCAACCTTGTTTCATATAAGATTATTTATAATACCCTTTTTTTAAGTTTTTAGTATATCATTATATGCATATCATTAGCTTTCATATCCCTTACAGATAGTTCATTTAACATACCTTGATATCGTCATATACACATTTACTCATATTTTTACACACTATTAAATCACATTTCCCATGTTTGAATGCTTATGCCCATGACAATTGAGAGCTATTCATTGGCTTGTGCTTCCACACCCTTCTGGGTTTGAGAGACGATCATTGGTCCACTAATATAGACCTTTTAATACCATTGGCCATTTAGATCACACCTTTTTTCATACAGACACTGCCAGATATACTGAGCGAGGTTATGCACATCGCTTTAAAAAGGTATCATTATCTGACTACTAGTCTGAGGGTTCCATTTTCATTATATGTCAGCTCAATAATGTTGATTGTATTTTTTGTTGCGATCGCTTATTAGATGTATCTATTCAGAAGGCAATATTCATGTTTATAATGTAACAGTTGTCTTTTAGGGATATTAGTAGCTATCGTGTCACATAGAAAAGATTTTTTCTGCATTTAAGTGTTTCAGTAAATTACTGACTTTCAGTATTGTATCAACATTGTATTCACTTTAGATAGACAATTAGCAATCACCTGCATTAGAGGGAGGTCCCATTAGTCTGATTGGTTAGAGGTAGATTTATAGGAGACTCTCGTTTGCTTTCAGTATTTTCAGCCTGAGGAAACGGCGAGGTTAGGGCCGAGAAACACGTAGCGTTAATACTGACTTGTTTTTATAAATGTATTCCTGTTTATTGTAATCCCCTATTTATATACTTATTATATACAGTTTTTTTTTCTTTTTTTAAACATCTTGAGTCTCCTTTTTCATACGGCCTCAATTGGTCAACATCTAAGAACATACTGAGACTGCCTACATCTACCTCTGGGATCGATATGTGCACTGGGTCACTATAAGACCCTAGTAGGCGTCATTTGCACCACTGGGTGCGCTTCCAATTGTGAGTACCCTGTCATCTGGGATTTTGATACAGGGAAGCTTTACTATATTGCTCTACACTAGGAGTCGCCCTTCTTATTTCCACTTTTTAAAGGTGTATATTGGTTAATACAAGTTCCTCAGCATAATACACAGGCATGAAATAAGATTGAAGCAATAAAGCTATATATTAGGCTAAGTATCCCATGGGAGCTATATCGTGGTTTGTAGTGAGTGTTTCTATGGTACTTCAATAAAGGAGTTCCCACAGGAATAGGGCCCTCAATCCCTCCTGTATGTGTTTGTAAATTTTGTCCTGTCTCTGACAAGTCTTGTATTGTTTTATTTAAATGAATTGTATCCATGGACAGCGCTGCGGAATATATTCATAAATAAAGTATAATAATAATAATAATAATAATATTAAGAACCTCACACTTTACCCTTTGAAAGCATCTATATATACAGTGGTAACATATTGAGATGTGTAATATAACTCTAAAGGAAAGTATGTAATGACACAGGAAATGTACTCATAAACTAGGCAGAACAGAAACATACGGCAGCAAAAACAGCTTCCAATTTAAAAAGAAATTGTGTCTGATTGTAACTGGTATACTAAAGGAAGTAAGGAGCTAAGAAAAGTTAACCCACCACAATCCTAATATAGCTGCAGGGTAATTAGTGTTAACCTATAGTCAAGAGTTCCTACAGAACAACAGAGCTCCATAACAAGGTGTATATCAGGTTGTATACATAAACATACAAATAATTATGGCAATGAAATGGTAGCTGCATTTTCTGAAACTAGCTCAAGTTAGCTCTAAACTATAGCCATGCTACCTAAGTATGGTATTAGCAACTGTGGTAATATAATTTTATATTATAAAGAGCAAGTAGATAGGAATATAGATCTCCCTCAGGACATTATAGGATTATAATAAAGCAATTTCTGGCTGCAGAGACTACAGTGGCAATACAAAATAGCATATATGCAAACTTTACTCAGACTATTAGTCGTCATCAAAAGGCTATACTGACACTCATATTTGGTCTATAAAAATATACATGAAGCGATCATAGGATCTGTCTCCTCTACACAGCAATGCAACACCTATCCAATATCTTGCATTTACTCAACCCCCACCCTGCAAGCCCTAAAGAAGAGAGGTCCCGTAATTAGCGTGATCCAGGGCCGCATACAGATAGGGGTTATCTGCGTGAATGTTATTGCAAAAATCACCAGTCCCAGGCCCCCAAAATCAAGTGAACAGCGCAGACCTCTACAGAAATAGAGTAGACTCATTCAGCACTGGTTGCCAGACTGAGGTGTCCGCGAAGTTAGTCACAATTAGCCCTGAAGGAGAGCCCAGCTTGTAGGGCCGAGGCCATGCAGGTGAAGGCTCGAGTTGTGGGAGACTAGCTGCCGGGTAACATCTCTCATTAGTCTCCATCAAATTAGACACACAGTCTTTAGTGTTTAGATGATTGTCGCATGTCTCCTCCTTGCACTTACGTTCTCCTGCCAGATCTGCCGGTATGTCCTGAGGAGGATCGTCTCTAGGGGGGCACATCTCTTATGGTATTGATAAGATCTTCTTGGTACCAGTCCACTAAAGAGCTGAGTTCAGCTAAGATATGGGTCGTTATGGCCATGATTTATAGGGAAGTTAATAACTCAGTCAATAATGTGCGTGGCGGCTCCCACAGTGCTTAACAATTTTTAGGGTATTCCAGTACTCTTTATCCCTGGTGCCAGGGGGGTGAATATGTGGTAGCCCTTCACATGCTATCCCCTATGAACGCTGAGTAATTCTCCAGGGCTTAAGAGCCGGTATGCTATGTTCATAAGATGGCACCCATATTGGTATAGCCGTCCGCCGGATGGCTTTCTTATCTGGTTTAAATTAGGCTTGCAATTAAACACATAGTTCCTGGAA
Organism: Bombina bombina; assembly: GCF_027579735.1. Classification (NCBI taxonomy): domain Eukaryota; kingdom Metazoa; phylum Chordata; class Amphibia; order Anura; family Bombinatoridae; genus Bombina; species Bombina bombina. Next base: position 305,891,085 of record NC_069502.1, on the reverse strand, counting down.
TCTCCCAAATCTTCCAAGAGATCATCCCTTTGCTGCTATATTAGTTGCTCCTTGTAGGAAGTCGATAAACTTGGAGATTATTTAAAAATTCTAAGGATAGCTCTGGAGCTCAACTAAAACACGTCCTTCCATAGCGAGAGTTGGCTCAGCCCCCTTCTATAAAGATTTTATAATAAATTTATTTATATTATATTAGAATATTGTTCTGAGCCTCCTTTCACAACTTTTTTTAAGTGCCGCTCTTATCAATCTTATACTTTAATTTCCTGATTAATGTTTCAACCCAACACCACCTTAGGGGGAAAACCCAATTTAGTATGAAGGACCGTCTTATCTGCATGAAATAAAAAGGTACAGGGAATCGCACTGCAGAGCTGAAAGCTCAGAAGCTCTGTGAGCGGAAGAAATAGCAAGAAGAAACAAAACCTTCCAAGATAACAATTTTATATCAACAACATGCATCGGCTCAAACGGAGCCTGCTGTAAAACTTTAAGAACTAGGTTAAGGCTCCCAGGAGGAGCAACAGGTTTAAACACAGGCCTGATTCTGACCAGGGCCTGAACAAAAGCTTGAACATCTGGTAATTCTGCCAGACGTTTGTGTAAAAGGATAGACAGAGCAGAAATCTGAACTTTCAGAGTACTAACTGACAAACCTTTCTCCAGGCCATCCAAGGAAAGATAAAAATCGGGGAATCCTCACCCGACTCCAAGAAAAACTTTAGCTTCACACCAAAAAAGGTATTGACGCCATATCTTATGGTAAATCCTACGAGTAACAGGTTTAGGAGCCTGAAGTATAGTATTAACAACTGCCTCCGATAGGACTAGGCGTTCAATCTCCAAGCAGTCAGCTTCAGATTATCTAGATTTGGATGGAGGAAAGGACCCTGAATTAGAAGGTCCTTCCTCAGAGGTAACCTCCAAGGTAGAAGAGATGACATCTTCACCAGATCCGCAAACCAGATCCTGCGAGGCCAGGCAGGAGCTATAAAAATCACAGACGCTCTCTACTGCCAGATACGAGCAATGACTTGTGGAAGGAGAGCAAACGGAAGAAACAGGTATGCTAGCCCGAAACCCCAAGGGACCGCCAGAGCATCTATAAGGGCGGCCTGAGGATTTCTTGACCTTGAATCGTACTTTGTAAGCTTGGCGTGTTGACAAGACGCCATTAGACCCAACTCCGGGACCCCCCACCTGAGGGTTATCCTGAAGAACAGTTCCGGATGGAGAGCCCGGGATGAAAAGTCTTTCTGCTCAGAAAATCCGTCTCCCAATTGTCCAGTCCTGGAATGTGGATGGCAGATAGAAGACAAGCGTGAGCTTCTGCCCACTGCAGAATGTGAGTCACCTCCTTCATGGCCAAGGAACTCAGAGTTCCTCCCTGGTGGTTGATGTAAGCCACCGAGGTGATGTCCGACTGGAATCTGATAAACCGGACTAAAGATAATTGAGGCCACGCTGTCAAGCCATTGAAGATTGTTCTCAACTTAAAGATGTTAATGGGAATAGAAGACTTTTCCCTGAGACCACAGGCCCTGACCTTTTAGAGAACCCCAAACAGCTCCCCAGCCTGACGGGCTGGCGTCTGTAGTCACAATCACCCAGGAGGATCTCAGGAAGCAAATGCCCCGAGACAGATGTTCCTGTAACACCCACCACAAGAGAGAGCCTCTTGTTAAGGTGTCCAGATTTATTCTCTGCGATAAATCTGAATGGTCTCCATTCCATTGACGGCGCATGCAAAGCTACAGAGGTCGCAGATGTAACCAAGCAAAAGGAATAATGTCAATGGAAGCCACCATTAGACCAATCACCTCCATGCATTAAACCACTGAAGAACGAAAAGCAGACTGGGGGGAAAAACAAGAAGCCAGAAATTTAGATTTTCTGATATCCGTGGACAGGGAATCTATTATTGTCCCTAGGAAACGCACTACTTTAGTTGGAACTAGAGAAACTTTTCCAGATTCACCTTCCACCCGTGGGAACGTAGAAAAACATAATTTATGTAAGAACTTACCTGATAAATTCATTTCTTTCATATTAGCAAGAGTCCATGAGCTAGTGACGTATGGGATATACATTCCTACCAGGAGGGGCAAAGTTTCCCAAACCTTAAAATGCCTATAAATACACCCCTCACCACACCCACAATTCAGTTTAACGAATAGCCAAGAAGTGGGGTGATAAGAAAAAAGTGCGAAAGCATATAAAATAAGGAATTGGAATAATTGTGCTTTATACAAAAAAATCAAAACCACCACAAAAAAGGGCGGGCCTCATGGACTCTTGCTAATATGAAAGAAATGAATTTATCAGGTAAGTTCTTACATAAATTATGTTTTCTTTCATGTAATTAGCAAGAGTCCATGAGCTAGTGACGTATGGGATAATGATTACCCAAGATGTGGATCTTTCCACGCAAGAGTCACTAGAGAGGGAGGGATAAAATAAAGACAGCCAATTCCTGCTGAAAATAATCCACACCCAGAATAAAATTTTAATGAAAAAACATAAGCAGAAGATTCCAACTGAAAACACTGCCTGAAGTACGTTTCTACCAAAAACTGCTTCAAAAGAAGAAAACACATCAAAATGGTAGAATTTAGTAAAATTATGCAAAGAGGACCAAGTTGCTGCTTTGCAAATCTGATCAACCGAAGCTTCATTCCTAAACGCCCAGGAAGTAGAACTGACCTAGTAGAATGAGCTGTAATCCTTTGAGGCGGAGTGTTACCCGACTCAACATAGGCATGATGAAATAAAGATTTCAACCAAGATGCCAAAGAAATGGCAGAAGCTTTCTGGCCTTTTCTAGAACCGGAAAAGATGACAAATAGACTAGAAGTCTTTCGGAAAGACTTAGTAGCTTCAACATAATATTACAAAGCTCTAACAGCATCCAAAGAATGCAATGATTTCTCCTTAGAATTCATAGGATCAGGACATAATGAAGGAACCACAATTTCTCTACTAATGTTGTTAGAATTCACAACCTTAGGTAAAAAATTCAAAAGAAGTTCGCAGCACCGCCTTATCCTGATGCAAAATCAGAAAAGGAGACTCACAAAAAAGAGTAGATAATTCAGAGACTCTTCTGGCAGAAGAGATGGCCAAAAGAAACAAAACTTTCCAAGAAAGTAATATAACGACCAAAGAATGCATGGGTTCAAAAGGAGGAGCTTGAAGAGCCCCCAGAACCAAATTCAAACTCCAAGGAGGAGAAATTGACTTAAAGACAGGTTTTATACGAACCAAAGGTTGTACAAAACAATAAATATCAGGAAGATTAGCAAACCTTCTGTGAAAAAGAACAGAAAGAGCAGAGATTTGTCTTTCAAGGAACTTGCGGACAAACCTTTATCTAAACCATCCTGAAGAAACTGTAAAATTCTCGGTATTCAAAAAGAATGCCAAGAAAAAAGATGAGAAAGACACTAAGAAATATAAGTCTTCCAGACTCTATAATATATCTCTCTAGATACAAATTTACGAGCCTGTCACATAGTATCAATCACAGAGTCAGAGAAACCTCTTTGACCAAGAATCAAGCGTTCAAACTCCATACCTTAAAATTAAGGTTTTGAGACAGAAAGACTGGTCTTAACGGAAGAGTCCACAGCTGGCAAGAGGCCATCCGGACAAGATCCGCATACCAAAACCTGTGAGGCCATGCTGGAGCTACCAGCAGGACAAACGAGCATTCCTTTAGAATATTGGAGAATACCCTTGGAAGAAGAACTAGAGGCGGAAAGATATAGGCAGGATGACACTTGTAAGGAAGAAAATAATGCATCCACTGCCTCCGCCCGAGGATCCCGGGATCCAGACAGATACCAGGGAAGTTTCTTGTTTAGATGAGAAGCCATCAGATCTATTTCTGGGAGTTCCCACATTGAACAATCTGAGGAAATACCTCTGGGTGAAGAGACCATTCGCCCAGGTGCAACGTTTGGCGACTGAGATAATCCGCTTTCCAATTGTCCATACCTGGGATATGAACCGCAGAGATTAGACAGGAGCTGGATTCCGCCCAAACCAAAATTCGAGATACTTCTTTCATAACCAGAGGACTGTGAGTCCCTCCTTGATGATTGATGTATGCCACAGTTGTGACATTGTCTATCTGAAAACAAATGAACAACTCTCTCTTCAGAAGAGGCCAAGACTGGAAAGCTCTGAAAATTGCACGGAGTTCCAAAATATTGATCGGAAATCTCACCTCCTGAGATTCCCAAACCCCTTGTGCCGTCAGATACCCCCACACAGCTCCCCAACCTGTAAGACTTGCATCTGTTGAGATTATAGTCCAGGTTGGAAGAACAAGAAGCCCCCTGAACTAAACGATGGTGATCTGTCCACCATGTCAGAGAGTGTCGTATAATCGGTTTAAAGATATTAATTGAGATATCTTTGAGTAATCCCTGCACCATTGGTTCAGCATACAGAGCTGAAGAGGTCGCATGTGAAAACGAGCAAAGGAGATCGCATCTGATGCGGCAGTCCTAAGACCTAAAATTTCCATGCATAAGGCTACCAAAGGGAATGATTGTGACTGAAGGTTTTGACAAGCTGATATCAATGTTAAACTTCTCTTGTCTGACAAGGACAGAGTCATAGACACTGAATCTATCTAGAAACCTAAAAAGGTTACCCTTGTCTGAGGAATCAATGAACTGATTGGTAAATTGAACCTCCAACCATGAACTTGAAGAAACAACACAAGTCGATTCGTATGAGATTCTTCGAAAATGAGAAGACTGAGCAAATACCAAGATATCGTCCAAATAAGGAAATACCAAAACCCTGTTCTCTGATTACAGAAAGAAGGGCACCGAGAACCTTTGAAAAAAATTCTTGGAACTGAGGCTAGGCCAAACGGTAGAGCCAAAAAACTGGTAATGCTTGTCTAAAAAGAGAATCTCAGACACTAAAAGTGATCTGGATGAATCGGAATATGCAGATACACATCCTGTAAATCTATTGTAGACATATAATGCCCTTGCTAAACAAAAAGCAGGATAGTCCTACAGTAACCATCTTGAATGTTGGTATCCTTACATAACGATTCAATATTGATAGATCCGGAACTGGTCTGAAGGAATTGACCTTCTTTGGTACAATGAAGAGATAAAATAAAACCCCAGCCCCTGTTCCAGAACTGGAACTGGCATAATTACTCCAACCAACTCTAGATCTGAAACACATTTCAGAAATGCTGAGCCTTTGCTGTTTTAACTGGGACACGGGAAAGAAAAAAATCTCTTAGCAGGAGGCCTTAACTTGAAGCCAATTATGTACCTTTCTGAAACAATGTTCTGAAACCAGATATTGAGAACGGAATTGATCCAAATTTCTTTGAAGAAAACGTAATCTGCCCCATACCAGCTGAGCTGGAATAAGGGCCGCACCTTCATGGGTACTTAGGAGCTGGCTATAGATTTCTATAAGGCTTGGATATATTCCAAACTGGAAATAGTTTCCAAACTGATACCGCTCTTGAGGATGAAGGATCAGGCTTTTGTTCCTTGTTGTGAGGAAAGGAACGAAAAAGACTATTAGACCTAAATTTACCTTAGATTTTTTATCCTTTGGTAAAAAAGTTCCCTTCCTTCCAGAAACAATTGAGATAATAATTTAATACCCTGGAAAGAAAGGGAAAGCAAAGTTGACTTAGAAGACATATCAGCATTCCAAGTTTAATCCATAAAGCTTTTCTAGCTAAAATAGCTAGAGACATATACCTGACATCAACTCTAATGATATCAAAAGATGGTATCACCAATAAAATTATTAGCATGTTATAGAATAATAATAATGCTATAAAATTATGATCTGTTACTTGTTGCGCTAAAGCTTCTAACCAAAAAGTTGAAGCTGCAGCAACATCCGCTAAAAATATAGCAGGTCTAAGAAGATTACCTGAACATAAGTAAGCTTTTCTTAGAAAGGATTCAATTTACCTTAAATAAAGTACTATCTGCCGTAGGAACAGTAGTACATTTAGCAGGAGTAGAGACAGCCCCATAACCTTAGGGATTTTGTCCCAAAAAACTCTAATCTGTCAGATGGCACAGGATATAATTGCTTAAACGTTTAGAAGGAGTAAAAGAATTACCCAAATTATTCCATTCCCTGGAAATTACTTCAGAAATAGCATCAGGGAGATTAAACACTTCTGGAATAACTACAGGAGATTTAAAAACCTTATTTAAACGTTTAGATTTAGTATCAAGAGGACCAGAATCCTCTATTTCTAATGCAATTAATACTTCTTTAAATAAAGAACGAATAAATTCCATCTTGAACAAATACAAAGATTTATCAGTATCAGAATGATGATGTTCATTTAAAAATTCATCTGAAAAAAGAGAAGTTTTAAAAGACTTTTATGTAAACTAGAAGGAGAAATAACAGACATAGCCTTCTTAATGGATTTAAAAAATAAAATCTCATACGTTTATCAGGAACACTCTGAAAATTAGATGTTGACGGAACAGCAACAGGTAATGTAACAGTACTAAAGGAAATTTTATCTGCATTAATAAGTTTGTCATGGCATGCAATACAAACAACAGCTGGAGAAACAGATACCAAAAATTATAGCAGATACACTTAGCTTGGTAGCTCCAGCACTAGACAGCGATTTTCCTGTAGTATCTTCTGACTCAGATGCAACGTGAGACATCTTGCAATATGTAAGACAAAAAAACAACATATAAAGCAAAATTGATCAAATTCCTTAAATGACAGTTTCAGGAATGGGAAAAAATGCCAAAGAACAAGCTTCTAGCAACCAGAAGCAATGAAAAATGAGACTAAAATAATGTGGAGACAAAAGCGACGCCCATATTTTTTAGCGCCAAATCAGACGCCCACATTATTTGGCGCCTCAAATGCTTTTGGCGCCAAAAATGACGCCACATCCGGAACGCCGACATTTTTGGCGCAAAATAACGTCAAAAAAATGACGCAACTTCCGGCGACACGTATGACGCCGGAAACGGAAAAGAATTTTTGCGCCAAAAAAGTCTGCGCCAAGAATGACGCAATAAAATGAAGCATTTTCAGCCCCCGCGAGCCTAACAGCCCACAGGGAAAAAAGAGTCAAATTTTTGAAGGTAAGAAAAAAATGATTAATTCAAATGCATTATCCCAAATATGAAACTGACTGTCTGAAAAATAAGGAAAGTTGAACATTCTGAGTCAAGGCAAATAAATGTTTGAATACATATATTTAGAACTTTATAAACAAAGTGCCCAACCATAGCTTAGAGTGTCACAGAAAATAAGATTTACTTACCCCAGGACACTCATCTACATGTTTGTAAAAAGTCAAACCAGTACTGAAACGAGAATCAGCAGAGGTAATGGTATATATAAGAGTATATCGTCGATCTGAAAAGGGAGGTAAGAGATGAATCTCTACGACCGATAACAGAGAACCTATGAAATAGACCCCGTAGAAGGAGATCACTGCATTCAAATAGGCAATACTCTCCTCACATCCCTCTGACATTCACTGCACGCTGAGAGGAAAACCGGGCTCCAACTTGCTGCGGAGCGCATATCAACGTAGAATCTAGCACAAACTTACTTCACCACCTCCATCGGAGGCAAAGTTTGTAAAACTGAATTGTGGGTGTGGTGAGGGGTGTATTTATAGGCATTTTAAGGTTTGGGAAACTTTGCCCCTCCTGGTAGGAATGTATATCCCATACGTCACTAGCTCATGGACTCTTGCTAATTACATGAAAGAAAGACAACAACATCTCTGTATGAGATTTTGCTAGTTGAAAAGATGATGCCTGAACCAAGATGTCGTCTAGATAAGGTGCCACAGCAATTCCCTGGGATCTGATCACTGCCAAAAGGGCTCCCAGAACCTTTGTGAATATTCTGGAAGCTGTGGCAAGACTAAACGGAAGGGCAATAGACTGGAAATGCATGTCCAGAAACGCACACCCCTGTGAATGGGAACATGTAAATACGCGTCCTTCAGGTCTATGGTCATCATGAACTGACCTTCTTGAACCAAAGGCAGAATGGAACGAATAGTTTCCATCTTGAAGGACGGAACCCTGAGGAATTTGTTGAGACACTTCAGATCTAGGATGGGACGAAAAGTCCCCTCCTTTTTGGCAACCATATATAGATTTGAATAGAATCCTAGACCTTGTTCCTCTAGAGGGACTGGTACAATAACTCCTAGGGAGCATAGGTCCTTTACGCAATTTAAGAAGGCCTCCCTCTTTACCTGGTTTGAGTATAGTCTTGAAGAGAGAAATCTGCCCCTTGGAGGGAAAGACTTGAATCCTATTTTGCAACCCTGGCCATGGATCTGGGACATCGCGTATCCAAGCTTGTCGAAAAAGAGAAAGCCTACCCTCCACCTGATCCAAAATCTGATCGGGGCGGACCCTTCATGCTGATTTAGAGTCAGCGAAAGGCTTGTTTTGTTTTCCCTTGTTCCAGGGCTGGCTGGATTTCCAAGTGGACCGGGATTGGTCTAGTTTGGAAGAGGAGGACTTCTGTCCATTAAAGTTGCGAAAGGAATGAAAATTAGAAGTCTGTCGACCCTTAGGTCTATTCTTCTTGTCCTGAGGTAGGAAAGATCCTTTTCCACCCATAATCTCTGAAATTATTTCTGCCAGACCAGGCCCAAAAAGAGTTTTACACTTATAAGGTAAAGCCAAAAGCTTGGCCTTTAAAGCAACATCAGCCAATAAAGATTTTAACCACAGAGCTCTGCGAGTTAGAACAGTGAAGCTAGACAACTTAGCACTCAGTCTAATTACCTGCATGTTGGCATCGCAGATAAAAGTATTGACCAGTTTAAGAGACTTTATCCTATATTGGATCTCCTCTACCGTAGTCTTTTCTGAAATAAGATCAGACAGGGCATCGCACCAATAAGATGCTGCTCCCGCAACCGTTGCAATACTCGCCGCAGGTTGCCACTGTAATCCTTGATGTATGCACATCTTTTTTTAAAGTAAGCCTCTAGCTTCTTATCCAATGGCTCTTTAAAAGAACAATTATCCTCTATAGGAATGGTAGTTATTTTAGCTAGAGTAGAGATAGCTCCCTCTATTTAAGGCACAGTATGCCATGAGTCACAAATGGAGTCAGCAACAGGAAACATTTTTTTTTAAAAAACAGGAGAAGGGGAAAAAGGAATCCCTGGCTTATCCCATTCCTGAGCTATAATTTCCTACATCTTTTTTGGAACATGAAAAACATCCCTTTAGAAGTTGGAGAATCATAAACTCTATCCAGTTTAGAAAACTTTGTGGGTTTGACAGCAACCGAAGGTTCACAGTCATCCAAAGTAGCTAGAATCTCCTTTAGTAGTAACCGGAGGTGTTCAAGCTTAAATCTAAAATTAGCCTCTTCAGATTCTGAAGTCTTTTCTGTCAAAGTGTCAGAGTCTGAGATTTCACCTTCAGAAGCTACTGAAGTATTCTCATCAGACAATTGAGAAAGGTTGACCAGCGCAGACTTAGAGGGTTCAGAAGCCTTACTATCAGACAAATGTTTAGATTTCCTCTTAAGTTTACCCGAAGAAGGGAAAGCTGACAAAGCCGCTGCTAGTGAAGAAGTAATCTGAGCGGCAAAATCACTAGGTAAATAAACACCCCCAGGTGGTTGAGAGGACACAGAAGGCACAGTATGAGAAACAATTAAAGCTTGGGACGTCTGAGGAGAAAGCTGAGGTATGTCACGCACAGCAATATCCTTAGAGACACTTGGCTCAGAAGGGAGTAATTTGTCTTTAAATTTTAAAGTTTTAGCTAAGCATGAGCAGCAAAATTGCAATCTTGGTCTATAAACATAGCAATCATTTATCTATAGAGATAGGCTGATCCTGTTCTGAGTTCATAGCTACAAAAGAACAAGTCCAACTAGCAAAGACAAAATGATTAAAATAATTATGTAAATATTATATATAGTAGGGAGATTGCATTAAAAAAAATGAGGGCTCAACTTCAGACAAAGGATGTCTGAAGCTCCTACTGGACCGGAGAGAAAATCCCACTAGTAAGATGAAGTTGAACACTCTGCAACTATGCTTCTCTCTAGTGCAGACAATCCGATCGACGAAAAAACGAAGCCGACACACCTAGACTTCAAGTCGACACTCTGAGGCTCATGAAGGTCCACTCCGTAAAAACGGAAATGCGGAAGTCATGTGAGCGGCCGGGAAACTTACTGCACCACAACATAAGTGCGCGAAAGTAAAAACGGTCCCACTAAAAGCTATACTACAGTTTAAACAGCAATACTAACTCTGCAGCTAAGCTTGTATACTGATTGAGAAGCCTAAAATCTGCCTCCCAATTTCACAGCAATACATAAGGGGAAATGTAAAAAAAAAACTAAGATACCTTCCGCCAAGAATTAGGGAAAATTAACCCTTAAGTCTCTCTGACTCATACCACTAAAGTGCCTGAGGAGTTCCATTTCATTGTCCCCCAATAAAAGCTTCCCCAGCACTGTACCCATAAACCAATAGGGAAACTATGTCCCAGAAAGTGATCCACTTGAGGGTTAACCTCTGAAGTGCTGTCCTTCATTACCTAGAAGGAAAAGTCACTTACCTGTCAAACCAGCTGCAGCGCAAATAGAAGCTACTTAGGTGTGACAGGCACTGCACTCCCTGTCATGGACCTGTAGTAAAAGAAAGAACAGAGTAACCAACCCTGGCTTTCTACAAAGGGGTAGCAAAATTGTTAGAAGTAAAGCAAAGACTACCTCGCCGCCTTCTAACTGCTAAAAGCCACCACTACTCTTACTAAAGAGATTGGCGTGGACACAGCTAGACCCCAATCCTTGCTGGCAGGGAAAAGTACCCATAAAATGATTAAATATCTTTAGACACCGTCTTCGCACATCCTCCATTGACAGAGGCAAAGAGAATGACTGTGGATTATGGGTAAGGGAAGTTACACTTATCAGCTTTGCTGGGGTGCTCTGTCTCCTCCTGCTGGCCAGGAGTTAAATATCCCACTAGTAATTGGAATGCTGTTGTGGACTCTCCATGCCATAGGAAAGAAAAAAAGGTTTAAAATTAAAGTCTGACAACAAATTTCATACTTTGACTCTCCATCTGAAACTGCAACAACTCTGGCTTCTTCAAGGTGAGGCCAATTCACAAAAACTGATTTCCCAAGAACAGCAGCAGCAACACTTTCTGCATTCTGTAAAGAAAAGCACAAAGTAAGTTTAGTGGGAATTGGATACCAGGGTACATGAAAAAAGTAGTGAAGTTTCATACTTCATAGCAAAATATGAAGCAGTCAAAACGGAAAAATCCAAGTACTTACATCTTGCTCATTTGAATTCTCATCCACAATGATTTCCAAGATCATATTCTCCCCACGACTACTCTGCTGGAATACCTGCACGCCAGTCTTCTTCAAAGAGAACTTGTGGTGAGGGAGAAGAACATATTAATTTGCTTTACTCACAATGGGCCAACATTTCCCAGATCAGGGTACATATCCCTCATCAGGGTACAGATATAAAACCAAACATACCAGGACATTAGGAGTCAAAGGGCATGTTCCAGTAGGAACTTAAAATCTTGGTGGTTAACAGGGTAATAGAGACAACTAGAGAAGGGAATTGCTTAGCTGGTGGTGGTGTGAGTAAATGGAAGTAAGGTGGAAGATTAAAAGGTGATATAAAAATTATTTTAAGAAGTTACATGATAAGCTTTGCTAATTGAGTGAGTTTTAGGCGTGAATTTAAATAGGTATGGTGACTAGAGGATAGCCTAACATGTGGAAGGAAGCACAATATAGGGCAGTGATGGCAAACCTTGGCACCCCAAATGTTTCAGACCTACATTTCCCATGATGCTTAGGCACTCAGCAGTCTAGTCAAGCATCATGGGAAATGTAGTTGTGAAACATCTGGAGTGTAGATGGTTTTTACATATACGCACAACATAAATGCTGTTGTTTATTAGGTTTAAAGATTACTATACTATACTTCAGACACCCTGACAATCTGACCAGTAAACAGGTCCTAAGGAATGGAATTAGTACCCTAACTAGACTCAAAAGTTGTAATCCCCCCCAAAATGTATATGAACATAATAAATATTACAGATAATGGTAATTTACAACATTTAACACTGTGGGCTCCATTTATTAAAAGTTACTAAAAGTAGAAGTGAACCTACATGAAAATGTGTGTCAATTTGCACCAATTCAAGTACCCAAATTACAGTCCGACCTCAAAATTGATAAAAAATAGAGTTGGATATCCTTTGTAAATTCGAGCACAATAAGAGTCAATGATTGATAATTTAGAAGCCAGTCTAGGTGAGGGGATAAGTGACATGCAATGTGTGTGCAGTCTATAGCATCTAACACATTTTGGATACCAGCAATAAAAAAAAAAAAAAATTTTACTGATTTCTCTGCAGTTTCTGGAAGACAAACATGACACTTAAAAATAATGTACATTGTGTCTAAAACAGTTCACATGAGCCTGGAGAACGTTGGTTGACTCATAATGACTATAACACTTGACACAGATTGAAACAACCCGGTTGCCATGAAACACATGATGGCCAACAATTGGAGAATACCAGGAATAGCCCTTGTTTTGAAGGTGACTGGCTCCATATAGTCCTGAATTTCATAAAAAATTGTCATGATTGTTTGCCTTGACAGTTGGAACCTCTGCAATATTTCATGGTTATGTAAGAGCTTCCAGACCACAACAGGGCAAAAAAAAAATCGCGCCACTCTTATGTGCTGTTTTTTATGGATAACTTTTTGCCTCTGCTGTAGAGCAAGACGAGGTCTACAGTGTTTTAATAGTAGTACGATTGCTGCAACTGCAAATACTTCCATTCTTAAAGCTATAAAAGTTATGTGATTTATTTTACTGGTCCCACTTAAATACATATTGTTTTCTAAAGAAAGAAAACTGGTGACGAATACACATTTCTTTCAAATAGGTGGCAAGAGTCCATGAGCTAGTGACGTATGGGATATACATTCCTACCAGGAGGGGGCAAAGTTTCCCAAACCTCAAATGCCTATAAATACACCCCCCACCTCACTCATACCTCAGTTTTACAAACTTTGCCTCCTTAGGAGGTGGTGAAGCATGATGTGCTTGATTTCTTCTGTGAAAGGTGCTTCTAAGCATATTTAAGCCCAGTTCCTCTCTAAGAACAGTTTTTGTCTGAGGGATGTGAAGGCCTGATGATACCATTTTTTTGCTTAGGGGAAATCTATTCTAGGGCTCTCTGTAAATTCGGTCACTGGGATTCATCTGCTGCTTCCCTTTATAGATCGACATTATACTTCTCTACCATTACCACTGCTGATATGTTTCAGTACTGGTTTGGCTGTCTGCTATATGTGGATGGGTGTCTTCTGGTTAGTATATATCATTTTTAAGATACTCTAAGCTATGGAAGGCACTTTATATTATAAAGTTCTTAATGTATATTGCATATATTAGCCATGAGTCAGGTCTGTTAATATTTCCCTTTGCAGTCACACAGTTTCAGAATGGAAACTATGTTTATGGGAGAATTTAGGTATTTTTTTCTTACCTGGGGTTCTGGTTAGCTGTTAACATGGAGTCTGTTTTTAAAAATTTTGCCGGCAAATTAGGCTCTCGATAACGTAAATTGCATCATTTGTGTCATTTTTGGCGCGAAATTGCGCCTCCTGTGACGCGAGTTGCGTCATTTCATTGCGTTATTTTTGGCGCAAAGTTGCGCCTGTTATGACGTGAGTTGCGACTTTTCAGTGCGTCATTCTTGCCGCCAAAATTAGTTATATTAAGCCTCTCCCTCGAATGCTCGCTGCTCTCATTCTATTATAGAGAATTATGATGCTTGCTTTTTAATTTTATCAAAAGCATTTTTTCTCATTCCTGAAACTGCTATATTGAGGAAATTAGATATTTTGTTCAAATCGTTATTTTTTCTTTTTGGTTTGGTTGGACAGTTTAGAGCAGCAGTTATCAGATCATGAACTGTCTAGCATTGTTCTTTTACTTCAACATGCAAATCATTTCATTTGTGATGCTATATTTGATGTCATTAAGATTAATGTCAAATCTATGGCTTTAGCTATTCTAACTAGAAGAGCTTTATGGCTTTAAAGGGACAGTCTACACCAAAAATGTTCTTTTTTAAAAAGATAGATAATCCCTTTATTATCCATTCCCCGTTTTTTCATAACCAACACAGTTATATTAATATGCTTTTTACCTCTGTGATTACCTTGTATCTAAGCCTTTGCAGACAGCCTCCTTATCTAAGTGCCTTTGACAGACATGCAGTGTAGTCAATCAGTGAAGACTCCTAAATAACTTCACGGGAGTGAGCACAATGTTATCTATATGACACATGTGAACTAGCACAGTCTAACTGTGAAAAACTTTCAAAATGCTCTGAGCTAGGAGGCGGTTTTCAACTGTTTAGAAATCAGTTTGAGCCTAGCTAGGTTTAGCTTTTCAAAAATGCCACCAAGGGAACAAAGCAAATTTGATGATAAAAGTAAATTGGAAAGTTGTTTAAAATTGCCTGTCCTATCTGAATCATGAAAGTTTAGTTTTGACTTTACTGTCCCTTTAATCTTGGAATGCTGACATGGTGTCTAAATCTAAATTATTATCTCTATATTCAGGGTAATAATTGTTTTGGTTCTCAATTGGATTCTATTATCTCCACTATCACTGGGGGTAAGGGAGTTTTCTGCCCCAAGACAAGAAATCTAAGGGTAAATTAAAAGTTCCCAATCGTTTTCGTTCCTTTCGTCAAAATAGAGAACAGAAAACCTCTCCTTCTCCTAAGGCCTCTGGCTCTAATTTGAGACCATCTCCGAATTGGAATAAATCCAAGTATTATAAGAAACCAAAGCCAGCCCCTAAGACTGCATGAATGTGCGGCCCTCAAACCAGTTCTTCTGGTGGGTGGCAGACTAAAGTTATTTCAAGACATTTGGACAGATTCTGTCAAAAATCAGTGGATTCAGAATATTTTTTCTCAAGGGTATCAAATAGGTTTCAGACTAAGACCTCCCATGGGAAGATTCTTTCTTACTCATGTTCCAACAAACCCTGTGAAGGCTCAAGCTTTTCTGAAGTGTGTTTCAGACCTAGAGCTTGAAGGGGTGATTGTACCAGTTCCTCAGCAGGAACAGGGACTGGGTTTCTATTCAAATCTATTCATTGTACTAAAGAAGGAAGATTCTTTCAGACCATTCCTGGATCTGAAAACTTTAAATAGTTTTGTAAGAGTCCCAACTTTCAAGATGGTGACTATAAGGACTATTCTGTCTTTTGTTCAGCAAGGTCATTTTATGTCCACAATAGACTTACAGGACGCTTATCTTGACATTCCTATTCATCCAGACCACAATCGTTTTCTGAGATTCTCTTTTCTAGACAACCATTACCAATTTTGTCGCTCTTCCATTTGGCCTAGCAACAGCACCAAGAATTTTCTCGAAGGGTCTCAGTGCCCTTCTATCTGTAATCAGAGAGCAGGGTATTGCAGTGTTTCCTTATTTGGATGATATATTTGTACTAGCTCAATCTTTTCATTTAGCAGAATCTCACACAAAACAACTAATGTTGTTTCTTCAAATACATGGTTGGAGGATCAATTTACTAAAGAGTTTCTTGATTCCTCAGACAAAGGTCACCTTCTTAGGTTTCCAGATAGAGAAAGAGTCATGGACACTGAATCTAATAGACAAGAGACTAATGAAATTGGTTTTAGCTTGTCTAAACCTTCCGTCTCTATCATTCCCTTCAGTGGTTATGTGCATGGAAGTTTTAGGTCTCATGATTGCAGCATTGGACGCAATCCCCTTTGCTCGTTTTCATATGAGACCTCTACAGCTTTGCATGTTGCACCAATGGTGCAGGGATTATACTCAGATATCACAGTCGATATACTAAAATCCCAACACTCAACTCTCTCTGACTTGGTGGTTAAACTATCACCTTATTGTTCAAGGGGCCTCCTTTGTTCATCCTTCCTGGACTGTGATCACAAAAGATGCAAGTCTTACAGGTTGGGGAGATGTCTGGGGGTCTCTGACAGCACAAGGGGTTTGGAATCCTCAAGAGGTGAGGTTACCAATCAATATTTTAAAACTCTGTGCTATTTTCAGAGCTCTTCAGGCTTGGCCTCTATTGAAGAGAACTTTACATTTGTTTTCAAACGGACAATATCCCAACAGTGGCATATTCCAATCATCAAGGGGGGAGTCGCAGTCCTTTAACAATGAAAGAAGTTTCTCTGAAACATTTTTGGGCGGAATCTCTGCGATTCATATCCCAGGTGTAGACAATTGTGAAGCGGATTATCTCAGCCATCATTCTCTACATCTGGGGGGAGAGGACTCTCCATCCAGATGTGTTTTTTCAACTTGTACAGATGTGGGGTCTTCCAGAAATAGATCTGATGGCCTCTCGTCTGAACAAGAAACTTGCCAGATACCTTTCCTGGTCCAGGGATCCTCAGGCAGAAATGATTGATGCTCTATCAGTTCCCTGGTTTTACCAACCTGCTTAGATTTTTTCGCCTCTGGTTCTTCTTCCAAAGGTGATGTCCAAGATCATAATGGAACAATGTCATGTGTTTCTGATAGCACCAGCATGGCCTCACAGGTTTTGGTATGAGGACCTTGTCCGAATGTACAGTTGTCAGCCTTTGTCACTTCCTATAAGACCAGACCTTTCTTTCTTAAGCCACAGTTTTCCATCAGGATCTCAACATCTCTAAATTTGAAGACATGGAAATTAAACGCTTTGTTCTTAGTCATAGAGGTTTCTCTGACTCAGTAATTAACACTATGATACAGGCTCCTAAGTCTGTTTCAAGGAAGATTTATAACAGGGTTTGGAAAAACATAATTTATGCTTACCTGATAAATTCCTTTCTTCTGTTGTGTGATCAGTCCACGGGTCATCATTACTTCTGGGATATTATCTGCTCCCCTACAGGAAGTGCAAGAGGATTCACCCAGCAGAGTTGCTATATAGCTCCTCCCCTCTACGTCACCTCCAGTCATTCGACCAAAGACCAACGAGAAAGGAGAAGCCAAGGGTGTAGTGGTGACTGAATTATAATTTAAAAAATATGTACCTGCCTTAAAAAACAGGGCGGGCCGTGGACTGATCACACAACAGAAGAAAGGAATTTATCAGGTAAGCATAAATTATGTTTTCTTCTGTTATGTGTGATCAGTCCACGGGTCATCATTACTTCTGGGATACCAATACCAAAGCAAAAGTACACGGATGACGGGAGGGATAGGCAGGCTCATTATACAGAAGGAACCACTGCCTGAAGAACCTTTCTCCCAAAAATAGCCTCCGAAGAAGCAAAAGTGTCAAATTTGTAAAATTTGGAAAAAGTATGAAGCGAAGACCAAGTTGCAGCCTTGCAAATCTGTTCAACAGAGGCCTCATTCTTAAAGGCCCAAGTGGAAGCCACAGCTCTAGTGGAATGAGCTGTAATTCTTTCAGGAGGCTGCTGTCCAGCAGTCTCATAGGCTAAACGTATTATGCTACGAAGCCAAAAAGAGAGAGAGGTAGCAGAAGCTTTTTGACCTCTCCTCTGTCCAGAATAAACGACAAACAGGGAAGAAGTTTGGCGAAAATCTTTAGTTGCCTGCAAGTAGAACTTGAGGGCACGAACTACATCCAGATTGTGTAGAAGACGTTCCTTCTTTGAAGAAGGATTTGGACACAAGGAGGGAACAACAATCTCTTGATTGATATTCCTGTTAGAGACAACCTTAGGTAAGAACCCAGGTTTAGTACGCAGAACTACCTTGTCTGAGTGAAAGATCAGATAAGGAGAATCACAATGTAGGGCTGATAACTCAGAGACTCTTCGAGCCGAGGAAATAGCCATTAAAAATAGAACTTTCCAAGATAACAATCTTATATCAATGGAATGAAGGGGTTCAAACGGAACACCCTGTAAAACGTTAAGAACTAAGTTTAAACTCCATGGCGGAGCAACAGTTTTAAACACAGGCTTGATCCTAGCTAAAGCCTGACAAAAGGCCTGGATGTCTGAATTTTCTGACAGACGCCTGTGTAACAAGATGGACAGAGCTGAGATCTGTCCCTTTAATGAGCTAGCCGATAAACCCTTTTCTAAACCTTCTTGTAGAAAAGACAATATCCTAGGAATCCTAACCTTACTCCAGGAGTAATCTTTGGATTCACACCAGTATAGGTATTTACGCCATATTTTATGGTAAATCTTTCTGGTAACAGGCTTCCTAGCCTGTATCAGGGTATCAATAACCGACTCAGAAAACCCACGTTTTGATAAAATCAAGCGTTCAATTTCCAAGCAGTCAGCTTCAGAGAAGTTAGACTTTGATGTTTGAATGGACCCTGAATCAGAAGGTCCTGTCTTAGAGGTAGAGACCACGGCGGACAGGATGACATGTCCACTAGATCTGCATACCAAGTCCTGCGCGGCCATGCAGGCGCTATTAGAATCACTGATGCTCTCTCCTGTTTGATTTTGGCAATCAATCGAGGAAGCAGCGGGAAGGGTGGAAACACATAAGCCATCCTGAAGTTCCAAGGTGCTGTCAAAGCATCTATCAGAACCGCTCCCGGATCCCTGGATCTGGATCCGTAGCGAGGAAGTTTGGCGTTCTGGCGAGACGCCATGAGATCTATCTCTGGTTTGCCCCAACGTCGAAGTATTTGGACAAAGACCTCCGGATGAAGTTCCCACTCCCCCGGATGAAGAGTCTGGCGACTCAAGAAATCCGCCTCCCAGTTCTCCACTCCCGGGATGTGGATTGCTGACAGGTGGCAAGAGTGAGACTCTGCCCAGCGAATTATCTTTGATACTTCTATCATTGCTAGGGAGCTTCTTGTCCCTCCCTGATGGTTGATGTAAGCTACAGTCGTGATGTTGTCCGACTGAAACCTGATGAACCCCCGAGTCTTTAACTGGGGCCAAGCTAGAAGGGCATTGAGAACTGCTCTCAATTCCAGAATGTTTATTGGCAGGAGACTTTCCTCCTGACTCCATTGTCCCTGAGCCTTCAGAGAATTCCAGACAGCGCCCCAACCTAGAAGGCTGGCGTCTGTTGTTACAATTGTCCAGTCCGGCCTGCTGAAAGGCATCCCCCTGGACAGATGTGGCCGAGAAAGCCACCATAGAAGAGAGTTTCTGGTCTCTTGATCCAGATTCAGAGTGGGGGACAAATCTGAGTAATCCCCATTCCACTGGCTCAGCATGCACAATTGCAGCGGTCTGAGATGTAGGCGTGCAAAGGGTACTATGTCCATTGCTGCTACCATTAAGCCGATCACCTCCATGCATTGAGCTACTGACGGGAGTTGAATGGAATGAAGGACACGGCATGCATTTAGAAGCTTTGTTAATCTGTCTTCTGTCAGATAAATCTTCATTTCTACAGAATCTATAAGAGTCCCCAAGAATGGAACCCTTGTGAGAGGCAAGAGAGAACTCTTCTTTTCGTTCACTTTCCATCCATGCGACCTTAGAAATGCCAGAACTAACTCTGTATGAGACTTGGCAGTTTGAAAGCTTGAAGCTTGTATCAGAATGTCGTCTAGGTACGGAGCTACCGAAATTCCTCGCGGTCTCAGAACCGCTAGAAGGGCACCCAGAACCTTTGTGAAAATTCTTGGAGCCGTAGCCAATCCGAATGGAAGGGCTACAAACTGGTAATGCCTGTCTAAGAAGGCAAACCTTAGATATCGGTAATGATCTTTGTGAATCGGTATGTGAAGGTAAGCATCCTTTAAATCCACTGTGGTCATGTACTGACCCCTTTGGATCATGGGTAAGATTGTCCGAATAGTTTCCATTTTGAACGATGGAACTCTTAGGAATTTGTTTAGGATCTTTAAATCCAAGATTGGCCTGAAAGTTCCCTCTTTTTTGGGAACCACAAACAGGTTTGAGTAAAACCCTTGTCCTTGTTCCGACCGCGGAACCGGATGGATCACTCCCATTAATAATAGATCTTGTACACAGCGTAGAAACGCGTCTTTCTTTATTTGGTTTGTTGACAACCTTGACAGATGAAATCTCCCTCGTGGGGGAGATAATTTGAAGTCTAGAAGGTATCCCTGAGATATGATCTCTAGCGCCCAGGGATCCTGGACATCTCTTGCCCAAGCCTGGGCGAAGAGAGAGAGTCTGCCCCCCACTAGATCCGGTCCCGGATCGGGGGCCCTCGGTTCATGCTGTCTTAGGGGCAGCAGCAGGTTTTCTGGCCTGCTTGCCCTTATTCCAGGACTGGTTAGGTTTCCAGCCTTGTCTGTAACGAGCAACAGCTCCTTCCTGTTTTGGTGCAGTGGAAGTTGATGCTGCACCTGCTTTGAAATTCCGAAAGGGACGAAAATTAGACTGTCTAGCCTTAGCTTTGGCTTTGTCTTGAGGTAGAGCGTGGCCCTTACCTCCTGTAATGTCAGCGATAATTTCTTTCAAACCGGGCCCAAATAAAGTTTGCCCCTTGAAAGGTATATTAAGTAATTTGGACTTAGAAGTTACATCAGCCGACCAGGATTTTAGCCACAGCGCCCTACGTGCCTGAATGGCGAATCCTGAATTCTTAGCCGTAAGTTTGGTTAAATGTACTACGGCCTCCGAAATGAATGAATTAGCTAGTTTAAGGACTCTAAGCCTGTCCGTAATGTCGTCCAGCGTAGCGGAACTAAGGTTCTCTTCCAGAGACTCAATCCAAAATGCTGCCGCAGCCGTAATCGGCGCGATGCATGCAAGGGGTTGCAATATAAAACCTTGTTGAACAAACATTTTCTTAAGGTAACCATCTAATTTTTTATCCATAGGATCTGAAAAAGCACAGCTATCCTCCACTGGGATAGTGGTGCGCTTAGCTAAAGTAGAAACTGCTCCCTCCACCTTAGGGACCGTTTGCCATAAGTCCCGTGTGGTGGCGTCTATTGGAAACATCTTTCTAAATATTGGAGGGGGTGAGAACGGCACACCGGGTCTATCCCACTCCTTAGTAACAATTTCAGT
This sequence comes from Bombina bombina, assembly GCF_027579735.1. NCBI lineage: Eukaryota > Metazoa > Chordata > Amphibia > Anura > Bombinatoridae > Bombina > Bombina bombina. Next base: position 305,870,033 of record NC_069502.1, on the reverse strand, counting down.
TAATCTCTTAGGTATAGGAAAAACGTCAGTACTCGCCGGTACCGCAAAGTATTTATCCAACCTACACATTTTCTCTGGTATTGCAACAGTGTTACAATCGTTAAGAGCCGCTAAGACCTCCCCTAGTAATACACGGAGGTTTTCCAATTTAAATTTAAAATTTGAAATATCTGAATCCAATCTGCTTGGATCAGAACCGTCACCTACAGAATGAAGCTCTCCGTCCTCATGCTCTGCAAGCTGTGACGCAGTATCAGACATGGCCCTAGAATTATCAGCGCACTCTGTTCTCACCCCAGAGTGATCACGCTTGCCTCTTAGTTCTGGTAACTTAGCCAAAACTTCAGTCATAACAGTAGCCATATCTTGTAATGTTATCTGTAATGGCTGCCCAGATGTACTAGGCGCCATAATATCACGCACCTCCCGGGCGGGAGACGCAGGTACTGACACGTGAGGCGAGTTAGACGGCATAACTCTCCCCTCGCTGTTTGGTGAAATTTGTTCAATTTGTACAGATTGGCTTTTATTTAAAGTAGCATCAATACAGTTAGTACATAAATTTCTATTGGGCTCCACCTTGGCATTGGAACAAATGACACAGGTATCTTCCTCTGAATCAGACATGTTTAACACACTAGCAATAAACATGCAACTTGGTTACAATCTTATTTAACAAAAACGTACTGTGCCTCAAAGAAGCACTAAACGATTAAATGACAGTTGAAATAATGAACTGAAAAACAGTTAAAGCATCACTCTTTAAAAACAACACAACTTGTTAGCAAAGGTTTGTTCCCATTAGTAAAGCAACACTAATTAAATTTTAAACATAAAAATCACAGAGCAACGTTTTAAAACACAGTCACTACATAAATCTCACAGCTCTGCTGAGAGAATCTACCTCCCTTCAAAGAAGTTTGAAGACCCCTGAGTTCTGTTAGAGATGAACCGTATCATGCAGAAAATACAAGTGTAACTGACTGGAAATTTTTTGATGCGTAGCAAAGAGCGCCAAAAACGGCCCCTCCCCCTCACACACAGCAGTGAGAGAGAAACGAAACTGTCATAATCAAAACAAGCAAACTGCCAAGTGGAAAAATAATGCCCAAATATTTATTCACTCAGTACCTCAGAAATGCAAACGATTCTACATTCCAGCAAAAACGTTTAACATGAATTAAATACCTATTAAAAGGTTTAATGTACTTTTACAGAGTAATTCCGGTGAAATACCATCCCCAGAATACTGAAGTGTAGAGTATACATACATGTCATTATAACGGTATAGCAGGATTTTCTCATCAATTCCATTCAGAAAATAAAAACTGCTACATACCTCAATGCAGATTCAACTGCCCGCTGTCCCCTGATCTGAAGCTTTTACCTCCCTCAGATGGCCGAGAAACAGCAATATGATCTTAACTACTCCGGTTAAAATCATAAGAAAAACTCTGGTAGATTCTTCTTCAAACTCTGCCAGAGAAGTAATAACACGCTCCGGTGCTATTGTAAAATAACAAACTTTTGATTGAAGTTATAAAAACTAAGTATAATCACCATAGTCCTCTCACACCTCCTATCTAGTCTTTGGGTGCAAGAGAATGACTGGAGGTGACGTAGAGGGGAGGAGCTATATAGCAACTCTGCTGGGTGAATCCTCTTGCACTTCCTGTAGGGGAGCAGATAATATCCCAGAAGTAATGATGACCCGTGGACTGATCACACATAACAGAAGAAACCTATATTTCATGGTAGTCCACTCATGACTATTCTTGGCATTCTTTTAGAATTCCTAGGATTCTAGTGTTTCTTCAGGAGGGTTTGGATAAAGGTTTGTCTGCAAATACTTTGAAAGGACAAATATCTGCTCTTTCTCTTCTAAGCTTCCTGGTATTCACGGTTTTGTTCAGGCTTTGATTCGTATCAAACCTGTTATTAAATCAATTTCGCCTCCTTGGAGTCTCAATTTGGTTTTAAAGATTTTGCAGGCTCCTCCTTTTAAGCCTATCCATTCTTTGGATATTAAACTACTTCTTGGAAAGGGTTATTTTTTTTTGGCTCTCTTTTCTGCTAGAAGAGTTTCTGAATTGTCTGCTCTCTCTTGTGAGTCTCCTTATCTGATTTTTCATCCAGATAAAGCTGTTTTACAGACTGTTTTTTTACCTAAAATTGTGAATTCTAACAACATCAATAGGGAAATTATTGTTCCTTCCTTGTGTCCTAATCTTGAAAGGTCTTTACATTCTTTGGATGTGGTAAGAGCTTTGAAATATGTTGAGGCTACTAAAGATTTCAGAAAGACTTCTAGTCTAATTGTTATTTTTTCTGGTTCCAGAAAAGGTCAGAAAGCCTCTGCCTTTTCCTTGGCATCATGGTTGAAGTTTTTGATTCACAAAGCTTATTTGGAGGCGGGGCAGTCTCCACCTCAGCAAATTACAGCTCATTCTACTAGATCAGTTGCCACATCTTGGGCTTTCAAGAAAGAAACTTCAGTTTATCAAATTTGCAAAGCAACAACTTGGTATTCTTTGTATACATTTACTAAATGTTACCATTTTGATGTGTTTGCTTCTTCGGAAGCAGCCTTTGATAGAAAGGTTCTTCAGGCAGCTGTCTCAGTTTGATTCTAGTGCCTATGATTTGAGTTTTTTTTAATTGTTTTAAGAAAATTATTTTTTGGATTTAATTTCTCAGTGGAAATAGCCATTTTTATGTTATCCCTCCCTCTCTAGTGACTCGTGGACTTCCACATCTTGGGTATTATATCCCATATGTCACTAACTCATGGACTCTTGCCACCTATATGAAAGAAAACATAATTTATGTAAGAACTTACCTGATAAATTCATTTCTTTCATGGTGGCAAAGTCCAGGAGACCCACCCAATTTTTGGGGGGTTATGATTTTTTTATATAAGCACTTTATTTTCGTTTTTATGCTTTTTACACCTCACTAACTTGGCTATACGTTAAATTGAGGTATGAGAAAGGTGGGAGGTGTATTTATAGGCATTTGAGGTTTGGGAAACGTTGCCCCTCCTGGTAGGAATGTATATCCCATACGTCACTAGCTCATGGACTCTTGCCACCATGAAAGAAATTAATTTATCAGGTAAGTTCTTCTATAAATTATGTTTTTGGTATACATTAGTAATGTGATGTTTTGCCCTAGTGTGACTACTGTGTTCTATGGTGTTTGCGACAAGGAAGGTACCGAATAAACATTTACTATATGGGCGGTTTATTAGACGTGAGTTACAGACTAAACAGTTACAGACTAAACAGTGTGATAACAGAGAACTTGATTGGATTTGGCTTTGAATGGGCGAAAAATAGGTTAAATCAATCTGTCGCGAATATTAATTGAATCCGGTGCAGGGGAATTGTTTTAAGTATGGTGTATAGCTTGATACATCTGAGAGCTTGATTAGAGCATAGTTAGATGCGCGAACAAAGGCGGATTGCTAGTTGAAGCTTTGATAAATGGAGCCCTGTGTGCAACCTGCTGTAGAGTTAAAATGGGCAGCTTTTGAGGCTGTAAAAAAATAATAGGCAGTCTTACCTTGTGTTTGATGTGCTTCAAAGTGGGGAAGCCACAAAAATATAAAGCACTCTTGTTCACTTTTGTTATTTTATTATTCACCATAGCAACGTGCCAGGCATCCAATGATATGGCCTTATACCTAGAAATAGAACAGTATTTCATACATGAAACATGCCTTAGAAAATAATCTTTATTAAATATAACAACTTTTTTAATACTATATTTTTTTATTATTATTTATAGTGTACACGGACATAATCTAGAGGGCCAAAAAATGTGGATTACAGAGAATAAAATGAAGAATGAATAAAAAAATAAATCACAATAAACTTCCCTTTTAATGCATGCTGACTGCCTCGGTTTTCTCCATAGCCTGGGTGTATACCGGTGGCACAGCCATACACCCAAATCTTACACTGACATAATCATGTGATCTATCTATGATCATCCTATTTTATAAAACTTCTTATCTGCTCAAACATCATCCTCAAACTTCTATTATTAGATGTTACATAATAATACATATCTTAGCTCCCCACTCCTCTAGGCAAATGTGCCTGAGCTACCCTGTCTATAAAGCCAAATCCTGCTGTGCATGCACATTTATGCATGAACCACTTCCAAATGCATTGAAATAAGGGGGCGGCCTTCAAGGTTTTAGAAATAAGCCTACCTAGGTTTAGCTTTCAACAAAGAATACCAAGAGAACAACGCTAATTTGATGATAAAAGTGAATTGGAAAGTTGTTTAAAACTTTTATTTTGACTAGACTGTCCCTTTAATATGGGATTGATTACTATCCTTTAGAGAAGAATATTAAATTATTTATCTCCAAATATCCCAATTGGAATTTTGTAGAATTTTTCTACAGGACTGTGAACAACCTTCTGTTTAAACAAGTCCCATTCATGAGTTGCTAACAAATTAGAACATGCTATTTTGAATTAGAAGGGACAATGTAAAATACTAAGATCTCTTCAACCTCAGTTCTAATTCTGGGTGACATCCTTATTTGGAGGCAACCTAAGAGGTCCCGATATTGTAGATTATTATTGATCTAGCTATTAACCCCTTCAACTACCGGAACTTTCAGAGAAAAACTTGCCCAAAATACCAGAGAATTTTTAGCATTTTTGCTATCACTCCATTTAAACAGAAATAGAGCCTTGTTTGTTTGTTTTTTATTTACCTGGCAAAACTATATATATTTTTTAAGTAGACAACCCAAGGTATTGATCTAGGTCCATTTTGGTATATTTCATGCCACCATTTCACCACCAAATGCAATAATAAATAAAAAAAAGTAAATTTTTTCACAAACTTTGGGTTTCTCACTGAAATAATTTACATACTGCTTGTGCAACCATGGTTGTAAAAGTTTATCTGGGATCCCCTTTGTTCAGAAATAGCAGACATATATGGCTTTGCCACTGCTTTTTGGTAATTAGAAGATCGCTAATTGCAGCTGTGCACCACACTATTATTCCCAGCAGTGAAGGGGTTAATTAGGTAGCTTAAAAGGTCAATTTTAGCTTTAGTCTAGAGCACTGGTTTTTAAACCTGTCCTCAGGCCTCCCTAACAGGCCTCATTTTGAGGCTATCTAAACTAGAGCACAGGTGAAATAATCAGCGTAGAGATTACCCTCCCATCTGACACTACCCAACGATGGGCAAGATTACATATGCGGCGTCGGCCACAAAAGCCGGTGACGCCGGTTTTTACGTGGTTTCGGTACCACATATACAGCGCCGCATATAAATGCAGCAAGTATATTTCACCCCGTCGCCTGCAATTTTTACTCCCATAAGCTAACATAGAACCGCGTCACAAATCGGTATCACATATTCAGCGCAAGGACTTACGCGGCGAAAATGGAGAAATTTTACTCCATTTCCACTTCACCACACATAGGCAGACGCAGCAAGTCTTGTGCTGAGCATGTGAGCACCGTAACTCCAGTAACTGCCTGAACAAACACCTAACGCATGCGCAATATCTATCTACCCGTCGACCGCCAACCCCGACCGCAATAACTAAGTGTATTAACCCCTAATCCACCATTCACCCACATTGCAATAAACCCAATTAACCCCTAAACCCCCACATCGCAATAAACCTAATTAACCTACTAACCCCTAAACCGCCAAACCCCCACATCGCAATAAACCTAATTACAAAGCCCCTAACTTAACACCACCTAAATTAATCCCAAATTACATAAAATAATAAAATACTAAATTACAATTAAAATAAAAAAATCCTAACAGTACTTTAAAATAATTTAAAATTACAAAAAATAACAGTCTAACATTACAGAAAATAAACCAAAATTATCAATGATAAAAAAATTAAACCTAATCCCTATAAAAATAAAGAAGCCCCCCCCCAAAATAAACACCTCATAATCTAATACTAAACTACAAATAGCCCTTAAAAGGGCTTTTTGTAGGGCATTACCCTAAGTTACACAGCTCTTATGCATTTAAAAAATACTAAGTCCCCCATCTAACAGTAAAACCCCCCACCCACCAAACCCCTCAAAATAAAAAAAACTAACACTAAAAAATCCTAAACTACCCATTGCCCTTAAACGTGCATTCAGCTCTTTTACTGCCCTTAAAAGGGCTTTCAGTTCTATTACAAGTGCCCATTAAATCCCTAATCTAAAAAAAAAAAAAAAAAAAAAAAAAAAATCCTATCTCTAAGCCCCAAATAGGTACTCACAGTTGCTGAAGTCCGGCGGAGAAGGTCCTCTTCGAACCGGCAACATCTTCCATCTTCATCCAGGACCAAGCCGGCGCGGAGCGGAGATGACCATGGAACTGAAGACTGGCGACTGCGGTCTTCAGTTATTTTTGATAATTTGGTTTATTATTTTATGTAATGTTAGATTTTTTTTTTTTTTTAATTTTAGATTAATTTAAACTTAGTTTAATTTAGGGGGTGTTAGGTTAATTGCGTTGTGGGAGTTGGCCGGTTTAGGGGTTAATACATTTATTAGGTCGTTTGTGATGTGAGTGAATGGCGGGTTAGGGGTTAATATTTTTATTATTAGTTGCGATGTCGGGGGATTGCGGATATAGGGGTTTTTACGTGTCAGGTTTTTTTGGGGGAGGAGTTAGACTTTTACGGGAGATGTAACTTTTTTTTTTTCTTAGGCGCCGGCAGTTTCTAACGTGCCATAAGTCACTGGCGTCTCCAGAAATTTGTATTTACGCACATTTCTGGACATCACTAGTTTATTCGACTTTCGGCACTTTATGAACTGCCGGCGGGGTTTATGTGATTCCCGATGTGCGAGGAGAAATTACGGGTGACGCAGGTTTCAGCAGTTAAGTTATATGTAATCTCGCCTCCCATATCCCTCCCAAACAGCTCTCTGCCCTCTCTCACCCCCCCCCCACATATTTTTATATTTTCTGCAGTGCCCCCCTTATCCCCAACCTCCCTGGTCCATCACCCCCTCCAAACAACTCTCCAAACCCCCCTACCTCTGCTTATTATCTGCCTGCCAGTACCTGCAAAACTTTTTTTTAAATGTATTTTATTTTCTGTAGCGTAGTGCCCCCCCCCACCTTCCGCAATCCTTTATTAGGGAACCCCACATCCCATTTTGTGTAGTGTAGCTGCTCCATCCCTCCCGTTCCTTTCAATGTTTTTTCTGTAGAGTAGGGCCTTCCCCCTCCGCTGCTGAGTCGCCCACCTGCCTCCCGCCGGCACCAGCTCCATATACGGCAGATGCCTGAAGCTTCAGGAACTCCAGCTCTCGGATGTAACTTAACAGCCAAAAGTGCTGGAGCTTCCTTCCTAAAGCTAGGACGTATATATACGTTGTGCGGTACGCTAGCCAAAGTACCACACAACGTGTATATATATATATATATATATATATATATATATATATATATATATACACACACACACACACATATACACGTCAAGCCAGTGAAGGTACAGCACAATATAGCCAAATCCAGTCCAACTATATATAGTGCACGGGAGAAAAAGGGTCGTGCAGTGCCCAAGATACAGACAGAGCAATAGAATACTCCCAGCACTGTTTAACAGCTACATTTCGAGCCTACATAGCCCTTATTCATGCTGTACAATACAGGTAAAGCACCTCAATTTATACCACCTTCTCTACGGCATACTGCCATCTAGTGGAAGTTTAACAGTAGGTACACCACCTGTAGATTATAATAAAAATTTGTTTAAAAACCATTCTCAAATATTATTACTAACTATACAATCTCTAGTCTAATCTTAAAGAGAAAAAAAAGGCATAAGAATAAATATAAAAAGACTTTACAGAAACAAATGTAAATCATATGGAATATGTAGAGCATCTGAATATTGCTACCAATAGTTTAAAATTCACCCTGGAGTACTCTACAGCAAAGGTTAATTTTTTGGCTAATATATATATATATATATATATATATATATATATATATATATATATATATATATATATATATATATATATATATATATATAAAAACACAAAATAATAAATTAATTACAGACATTTATAGCAAACCAACGGATCGCAACACTTTGCTAGATTTTAAAAGTTTTCATCCTCAAAGGGTATTTAAAGCTATTCCCAAGAGCCAGTTTTGCAGGACAATACGTAATGTAAAAGACAAGGAACTCCAGGACATAAGGCTAGATCAGATGGCTAACAAGTTTTTGGATAGGGGTTATTCAAGGGAGATAGTTACACAATGTAAACATGAATCCCTCAACAGAAACATGCCATTAAAAGAAAAAGATCCCAACAAGAATAGGTTGATATTCTGTACAGAATTTAACGAATATAGTGATAGAATCACTTCAGTCCTTAAAATACATTGGTACCTACTTAGTAAATCTCTCCCTGATGTTGTTGAGTTTCAAAGGCCACCTCTATAATCATTTAAAAAGAGTAAAACATTTTAAATATACATTAGTACGTGCAGATGTAGGGAGTAATAAATTGAGAGGTATTAATTATTTAACCACCCCTAAGAAAGGTACCTATCCATGTTTGGGCTGCGTACAATGCAATTAAATGATTAAAGGGAAATGCATTGCCCAAATTAATGACAATAAAAAAGGGAGACAAAAGGTTTTTATACATGCGATACAGAATAGGTTGTGTATCTCCTTAAATGCCCGTGTGGGCGTGGCTATGTAGGGGAAACTATTCGCCCCGTTAAAGATAGGATTAGTGCCCATAAATCCAGTATTGACATGACATTGCCAGTGTCTGCCCATTTTACTATGGCAGGACATACTATCAGCAAATTAAGATTTCAGATAATAGATCACATCCCTAAGCTCAGGAGAGGGGGCAACAGGGAACTTTTTTTTAAAAAAAAAAGGAGGTATGGTGGGTACATCAATTGGGCACCCTTTATCCGATTGGCTTAAACAGAGCTTATGATTTACATTTGTTTCTGTAAAGTCTTTTTATATGTATTATTATGCCTTTTTTCTCGTTAAGATTAGACTAGAGATTGTATAGTTAGTAATAATATTTGAGAGTTGTTTTTAAACAAATTTTTATTATAATCTACAGGTGGAGTACCTACTGTTAAACATTCACTAGATGGCAGTATGCTGTAGAGAAGATGATATGCACATGACAATTAGGAGTTAATATGTTAACCACAGGTGGTATAAATTGAGGTGCTTTACCTGTATTGTACAGCATGAATAAGGGCTATGTAGGCCCAAAACGTAGCTGTTGTTTAATTCTTTGATACTTCAATAAAGGATGTTTTCCTAAAAGAAACAGTGCTGGGAGTATTCTATTGCTCTATATCAGTACTTTCCAAACTGTGTGTCGTGACACATTAGTTTGTCGGCAGCAGTGTGTAGGTGTGTCCCTGCTTCAGCACAAATTTTTTTGAAGTTAAATTTTTTTTTACATTTTTTGGGGGTTTCCGACTTTCCGCCTGCCTGCTATGCATATCACATGGTTGACATGTGATTGATACCTAGTGGGTCACAGATCATCTTAACCTGTTGGCGCAGCTCAGTGGGAACTGAAACTATTCCCATTGGCGACTTTGGCGGCACATTGGCTCCTTATTGCCTGTGTAGTCAGTGAGTGGTATAGCAGTGTGTTTGCAGTGCAGGCAGTAGTCAGTCCGACTCGCAGAGCTCTGAGGGCGGCAGCTTAAACGCTGAACTGAAGTCAGAAGTCAAAGTGTTTTTTGTTGTTGCAGCTAACTCCCAGTAGTGCATTGCTGCTCTTGTTCTTGATATATGGATAGGAAGTGGAAGCTTAAAAATTATCGATGATGAAATGAGAGTGTCTTTATCTAATATTCCACCAAATATTCAGAAACTGTGATCATCCCATCAACCTCATACATCCCATTAATATAGTGAGTAGCTATTGGTGTTATTAATTCTTGCACATACTGTACATACTGTTACTTGTAAATACATTTCATTATTATATCATTTATGTATGTGTCTGTATCTCTTAAAACAAGTTAGTTTAACCTCATGTTTGCAAGTACAACTGAATTACTGTGTCACAAAATTATGTAGGTCTAAAAAGTGTGTCACCAACATGAAAAGTATGGAAAGCTCTGCTATATATATATATATATATATATATATATATATATATATATATATATATATATATATATATATATATATATATATATATATATATATACAGGGAGTGCAGAATTATTAGGCAAATTAGTATTTTGACCACATCATCCTCTTTATGCATGTCGTCTTACTCCAAGCTGTATAGGCTCGAAAGCCTACTACCAATTAAGCATATTAGGTGATGTGCATCTCTGTAATGAGAAGGGGTGTGGTCTAATGACATCAACACCCTATATCAGGTGTGCATAATTATTAGGCAACTTCCTTTCCTTTGGCAAAATGGGTCAAAAGAAGGACTTGACAGGCTCAGAAAAGTCAAAAATAGTGAGATATCGTGCAGTGGGATGCAGCACTCTTAAAATTGCAAAGCTTCTGAAGCGTGATCATCGAACAAACAAGCGTTTCATTCAAAATAGTTAACAGGGTCGCAAGAAGCGTGTGGAAAAACCAAGGCGCAAAATAACTGCCCATGAACTGAGAAAAGTCAAGCGTGCAGCTGTCAAGATGCCACTTGCCACCAGTTTGGCCATATTTCAGAGCTGCAACATCACTGGAGTGCCCAAAAGCACAAGGTGTGCAATACTCAGAGACATGGCCAAGGTAAGAAAGGCTGAAAGACGACCACCACTGAACAAGACACACAAGCTGAAACGTCAAGACTGGGCCAAGAAATATCTCAAGACTGATTTTTCTAAGGTTTTATGGACTGATGAAATGAGAGTGAGTCTTGATGGGCCAGATGGATGGGCCCGTGGCTGGATTGGTAAAGGGCAGAGAGCTCCAGTCCGACTCAGACGCCAGCAAGGTGGAGGTGGAGTACTGGTTTGGGCTGGTATCATCAAAGATGAGCTTGTGGGGCCTTTTCGGGTTGAGGATGGAGTCAAGCTCAACTCCCAGTCCTACTGCCAGTTTCTGGAAGACACCTTCTTCAAGCAGTGGTACAGGAAGAAGTCTGCATCCTTCAAGAAAAACATGATTTTCATGCAGGACAATGCTCCATCACACGCGTCCAAGTACTCCACAGCGTGGCTGGCAAGAAAGGGTATAAAAGAAGAAAATCTAATGACATGGCCTCCTTGTTCACCTGATCTGAACCCCATTGAGAACCTGTGGTCCATCATCAAATGTGAGATTTACAAGGAGGGAAAACAGTACACCTCTCTGAACAGTGTCTGGGAGGCTGTGGTTGCTGCTGCACGCAATGTTGATGGTGAACAGATCAAAACACTGACAGAATCCATGGATGGCAGGCTTTTGAGTGTCCTTGCAAAGAAAGGTGGCTATATTGGTCACTGATTTGTTTTTGTTTTGTTTTTGAATGTCAGAAATGTATATTTGTGAATGTTGAGATGTTATATTGGTTTCACTGGTAAAAATAAATAATTGAAATGGGTATATATTTGTTTTTTGTTAAGTTGCCTAATAATTATGCACAGTAATAGTCACCTGCACACACAGATATCCCCCTAAAATAGCTATAACTAAAAACAAACTAAAAACTACTTCCAAAACTATTCAGCTTTGATATTAATGAGTTTTTTGGGTTTATTGAGAACATGGTTGTTGTTCAATAATAAAATTAATCCTCAAAAATACAACTTGCCTAATAATTCTGCACTCCCTGCATATATATATATATATATATATATATATATATATATATATATATATATATATATATATATATATATATATATATATATGTCAAATTGGGTGAAGGGGTTAATAGATATATATATATCTATCTCATTCACAAAGCTAAATGGTTAAGGCATTAAGAACTTTAAGGGCCAGGACAGGCTCCCATCTTAAAGGAATATGAAAACAGAATCTATGCTTACCTGATAAATTTATTTCTCTTGTGATGTATCGAGTCCACAGATTCATCCATACTTGTGGGATATTCTCCTTCCTAACAGGAAGTGGCAAAGAGAGCACCCACAGCAGAGCTGTCTATATAGCTCCTCCCTTAGCTCCGCCCCCCCAGTCATTTGACCGAAGACTAGGAAGAAAAAGGAGAAACTATAGGGTGCAGAGGTGACTGAAGTTTTTCAATTAAAAATATACTACATGTCTTAAACAGACAGGGCGGGCCATGGACTCGATACATCACAAGAGAAAGAAATTTATCAGGTAAGCATAAATTCTGTTTTCTCTTGTAAGATGTATCGAGTCCACGGATTCATCCATACTTGTGGGATACCAATACCAAAGCTTTAGGACACGGATGAAGGGAGGGACAAGACAGGTACCTTAAATGGAAGGCACCACTGCTTGTAGAACCTGTCTCCCAAAAATAGCCTCCGAAGAAGCAAAAACTATCGAATTTGTAAAATTTGGAAAAAGTATGAAGCGAAGACCAAGTCGCCGCCTTACAAATCTATTCAACAGAAGCCTCATTTTTAAAAACCCATGTGGAAGCCACTGCTCTAGTAGAATGAGCAGTAATTCTTTCAGGAGGCTGCTGTCCAGCAGTCTCATAAGCCAAACGGATGATGCTTTTCAGCCAAAAGGAAAGAGAGGTAGCCGTAGCCTTTTGACCTCTCCGTTTACCAGAATAAACAACAAACAATGAAGATGTTTGACGGAAATCTTTGGTTGCTTGCAAGTAGAATTTTAAAGCACGAACCACATCAAGATTGTGCAACAGACGTTCCTTCTTTGAAGAAGGATTAGGACACAGTGAAGGAACAACAATCTCTTGATTGATATTCCTATTAGAAACAACCTTAGGAAGGAATCCAGGTTTGGTACGTAAAACCACCTTATCTGCATGGAAAACAAGATAAGGTGAGTCACACTGTAAAGCAGATAACTCAGAAACTCTTCGAGCTGAAGAGATAGCTACTAAAAACAGAACTTTCCAAGATAGAAGCTTAATATCTATGGAATGCATAGGTTCAAACGGAACCCCTTGAAGCAACAGGTTTGAATACAGGCTTGATTCTGACTAAAGCCTGACTAAACGCTTGAACGTCTGGAACATCTGCCAGACACTTGTGTAAAAGAATAGACAATGCAGAAATCTATCCTTTTAAGGAACAAGCTGATAGTCCCTTCTCCAAAAGAAAAAAAGATGCACAAACTCTGCAAAACAGTGTAAAAAAAGCAGTAAACAACAAAATTTTTACAGTAGCATCATAAAGCCTTAGTTACTTTGCACAGCAATGCAAATAAACAATTAACCCCTTAATGTAAAAACCTGATTGACAAACGTCAAAAAACGGTAAAAAACGTTCAGCACCTTGCCACAGCTCTGCTGTGGCGCCTACCTGCCCTTTATGAACGATTTGTGGGGGGAAAAACAAAATTTATGCTTACCTGATAAATTTATTTCTCTTGTGGTGTATCCAGTCCACGGATTCATCCATTACTTGTGGGATATTCTCCTTCCCAACAGGAAGCTGCCAGAGGATCACCCACAGCAAAGCTGTCTATATAGCTACCCCCCTAACTGCCACTCCCAGTCATTCGACCGAAGACAAGCAAGAGAAATGAGAAACGGGTGCAGTGGTGACTGTAGATTAAAAATAAATAACACCTGCCTTAAAATGACAGGGCGGGCCGTGGACTGGATACACCACAAGAGAAATAAATTTATCAGGTAAGCATAAATTTTGTTTTCTCTTGTAAGGTGTATCCAGTCCACGGATTCATCCATTACTTGTGGGATACCAATACCAAAGCTATAGGACACGGATGAAGGGAGGGACAAGGCAGGCGCTTAAACGGAGGGCACCACTGCCTGTAAAACCTTTCTCCCAAAAAACTGAATTTATGCTTACCTGATAAATTACTTTCTCCAACGGTGTGTCCGGTCCACGGCATCATCCATTACTTGTGGGATATTCTCCTCCCCCACAGGGAAAGGCAAGGAGAGCACACAGCAAGAGCTGTCCATATAGTCCCTCCCAGGCTCCGCCCCCCCAGTCATTCGACCGACGGTTAGGAGAAAAAAAGGAGAAACTATAGGGTGCCGTGGTAACTGTAGTGTATAGAGAGAGAAATTTTTCAAACCTGATTAAAAAACCAGGGCGGGCCGTGGACCGGACACACCATTGGAGAAAGTAATTTATCAGGTAAGCATAAATTCTGTTTTCTCCAACATTGGTGTGTCCGGTCCACGGCGTCATCCATTACTTGTGGGAACCAATACCAAAGCTTTAGGACACGGATGAAGGGAGGGAGCAAATCAGGTTACCTAAACAGAAGGCACCACGGCTTGCAAAACCTTTCTCCCAAAAATAGCCTCCGAAGAAGCAAAAAGTATCAAATTTGTAGAATTTGGCAAAAGTGTGCAGAGAAGACCAAGTTGCTGCCTCACATATCTGATCAACAGAAGCCTCGTTCTTGAAGGCCTATGTGGAAGCCACAGCCCTAATAGAGTGAGCTGTGATTCGTTCAGGAGGCTGCCGTCCGGCAGTCTCATAAGCCAATCGGATAATGCTTTTCAGCCAGAAAGAAAGAGAGGTAGCAGTAGCTTTTTGTCCTCTCCTCTTACCAGAATAAACGACAACCAAAAAAGAAGTTTTGTCTGAAATCCTTTGTTGCTTCTAAATAGAACTTTAAAGCACGGACTACATCTAAATGGTGTAACAAATGTTCCTTCTTTGAAACTGGATTCGGACACAAAGAAGGGACAACTATTTCCTGGTTAATATTCTTGTTGGAAACAACTTTTGGAAGAAAACCAGGCTTGGTACGCAAAACAACCTTATCTGAATGGAACACCAGATAGGGTGGATCACACTGCAAAGCAGATAGTTCAGAAACTCTTCTAGCAGAAGAAATAGCAACCAAAAACAGAACTTTCCAAGATAGTAACTTGATATCTATGGAATGTAAGGGTTCAAATGGAACCCCTTGAAGAACTGAAAAAACTAAATTTAGACTCCAGGGAGGAGTCAAAGGTCTGTAAACAGGTTTGATTCTGACCAAAGCCTGTACAAAAGCTTGTACATCTGGCACAGCTGCCAGTCGTCTGTGTAACAAGACAGATAAAGCAGATCTCTGTCCTTTTAGAGAACTCGCTGACAATCCCTTATCCAAACCTTCTTGTTAGAAAGGAGAGGATCCTGGGAATATTAATCCATGAGAATCCCTTGGATTCAAACCAACAGATATATCCTTTCCATATTTTATGGTAAATCCTTCTAGTCACAGGTTTTCTGGCTTGGACCAGAGTATCTATCACTGAATCTGAAAACCCGCGCTTGGATAAAATCAAGCGTTCAATTTCCAAGCAGTCAGCTGGAGAGAAACTAGATTTGGATGTTCGAATGGACCTTGCACTAGAAGATCCTGTCTCCATGGTGGAGCCGATGACATATTCACCAGGTCTGCATACCAAGTCCTGCGTGGCCACGCAGGAGCTATCAGAATCACTGAGGCCTTCTCCTGTTTGATCCTGGCTACAAGCCTGGGAAGGAGAGGGAACGGTGGAAATGCATAAGCTAGGTTGAACGACCAAGGCGTCACTAATGCATCCACTAGAGTCGCCTTGGGATCCCTGGATCTGGACCCGTAGCAAGGAACCTTGAAGTTCTGACGAGACGCCATCTGATCCATGTTTGGAATGTCCCATAATTGAGTCAACTGGGCAAAAACCTCCGGGTGGAGTTCCCACTCCCCCGGATGGAAAGTCTGACGACTCAGATAATCCGCCTCCCAGTTGTCTACTCCTGGGATGTGAATTGCAGATAGATGGCAGGAGTGATCCTCCGCCCATTTGATGATCTTGGATACCTCTCTCATCGCCAAGGAACTCTTTGTTCCTCCCTGATGGTTGATGTAAGCTACAGTCGTCATGTTGTCTGACTGGAATCTTATGAATCCGGCCTTCGCTAGTTGAGGCCAAGCCCGGAGAGCATTGAATATCGCTCTCAGTTCCAGGATGTTTATCGGGAGAAGAGACTCTTCCCGAGACCATAGACCCTGAGCTTTCAGGGAATCCCAGACCGCGCCCCAGCCTAATAGACTGGCGTCGGTCGTGACAATGACCCACTCTGGTCTGCGGAAACTCATTCCCTGAGACAGGTGATCCTGTGACAACCACCAACGGAGTGAGTCTCTGGTCATCTGGTCTACTTGAATCTTTGGAGACAAGTCTGTATAGTCCCCATTCCACTGCTTGAGCATGCACAGTTGTAATGGTCTTAGATGAATTTGAGCAAAAGGAACTATGTCCATTGCTGCAACCATCAACCCTACTACTACCATGCACTGAGCTACGGAAGGCTGCAGAATAGAGTGAAGAACTTGACAAGCTTTAGAAGCTTTGACTTTCTGACTTTTGTCAGGAAGATCTTCATTTTTAAAGAATCTATTATCGTTCCCAAGAAGGGAACTCTTGTCGACGGAGACAGGGAACTCTTTTCTACGTTCACCTTCCACCCGTGAGATATGAGAAAGGCTAGAACAATGTCTGTATGAGCCTTTGCTTTGGAAAGAGACGACGTTTGGATTAGAATGTCGTCCAGATAAGGTGACACTGCAATACCCCTTGGTCTTAGAACCTCTAGAAGGGAACCTAGCACCTTTGTGAAAATCCTTGGATGATCTTTGTGGATAGGAATATGTAGATACGCATCCTTTAAATCCACGGTAGTCATAAATTGACCCTCCTGGATTGTAGATAAAATTGTTCGAATGTTTTCCATTTGAACGATGGAACTCTGAGAAATTTGTTTAGAATTTTTAAATCCAGAATTGGTCTGAAAATTCCCTCTTTTTTGGGAACTACAAACAGATTTGAGTAAAACCCCCGACCTTGTTCCACAGTTGGAACTGGGTGTATCACTCCCATCTTTAACAGGTCTTCTACACAATGTAAGAATGCCTGTCTCTTTATTTGGTTTGAAGATAAGTTAGACATGTGGAACCTTCCCCTTGAGGGTAGTTCCTTGAACTCCAGAAGAAAACCCTGAGAGACTATTTCTAGTGTCCAGGGATCCTGAACATCTCTTGCCTAAGCCTGAGCAAAGAGAGAGAGTCTGCCCCCTACTAGATCCGGTCCCGGATCGGGGGCTACCCCTTCATGCTGTTTTGGTAGCAGCAGCAGGCTTCTTGGCCTGTTTACCCTTGTTCCAGCCTTGCATTGATTTCCAAGCTGGTTTAGTCTGGGAAGCGTTACCCTCTTGTCTAGAGGCTGCCGAGTTGGAAGCCGGTCCGTTCCTGAAATTGCGAATGGAACGAAAATTGGACTTATTCTTAGCCTTGAAAGGTTTATCTTGTGGGAGGGCATGGCCCTTTCCCTCAGTGATGTCTGAAATAATCTCTTTCAATTCTGGCCCAAAAAGGGTCTTACCTTTGAAAGGGGTATTAAGCAATTTTGTCTTGGAAGATACATCCGCCGACCAAGACTTTAGCCAGAGCGCTCTACGCGCCCCAATTGTAAACCCTGAATTTTTCGCCGCTAACCTCGCTAACTGCAAAGCGGTGTCTAAAATAAAGGAATTAGCTAACTTAAGTGCGTGAATTCTGTCCATGACTTCCTCATACGGAGTCTCCCTACTGAGCGACTTTTCCAGTTCCTCGAGCCAGAACCACGCCGCTGTAGTGACAGGAATAATGCACGAAATAGGTTAAAGGAGGTAACCTTGCTGTACAAAAATCTTTTTAAGCAAACCCTCCAATTTTTTATCCATAGGATCTTTGAAAGCACAATTGTCCTCAATAGGAATGGTCGTGCGCTTGGCTAGAGTAGAAACCGCCCCCTCAACCTTAGGGACTGTTTGCCATGTGTCCTTCCTGGGGTCGACCATAGGGAACAATTTCTTAAATATAGGAGGAGGGACAAAAGGTATGCCTGGCTTCTCCCACTCCTTATTCACTATGTCCGCCACCCGTTTAGGTATCGGAAAAGCATCAGGGTGCACCGGGACCTCAAGGAACTTGTCCATCTTGCACAATTTTTCTGGGTTGACCAGATTGTCACAATCATCCAGAGTAGATAGCACCTCCTTAAGTAATGCGCGGAGATGCTCTAATTTTGATTTAAATGTCACAACATCAGGTTCTGCCTGCTGAGAAATTCTTCCTGTATCAGAAATTTCCCCATCTGACAAACCCTCCCTCACTGCCACTTCAGATTGGTGTGAGGGTATGACAGAAAAATTATCATCAGCGCCCTCCTGCTCTACAGTGTTTAAAACAGAGCAATCGCGCTTTCTCTGAAATGCTGGCATTTTGGATAAAATATTAGCTATGGAGTTATCCATTACTGCCGTCAATTGCTGCATAGTAACAAGCATTGGCGCGCTAGAAGTACTAGGGGTCGCCTGCGCGGGCATAACTGGTATAGACACAGAAGGAGATGATGTAGAACTATGTCTACTTCCTTCATCTGAGGAATCATCCTGGGCAACTTTACAATTTGTGACAGTACTGTCCTTACTTTGTTTGGACGCTATGGCACAATTATCACACATATTTGAAGGGGGAACCACATTGGCTACCATACATACAGAACATGATCTATCTGAAGGTACAGACATGTTAAACAGGCTTAAACTGGTTAATAAAGCACAAAAAACGTTTTAAAACAAAACCGTTACTGTCTCTTTAAATGTTAAACAGGGCACACTTTATTACTGAATATGTGAAAAACTATGAAGGAATTATCCAATCTTTACCAAATTTTCACCACAGTGTCTTAATGCATTCAAAGTATTACACCCCAATTTTCAAGCTGTTAACCCTTAAAATGTGGAAACCGGAGCCGTTTTTAGTTTTAACCCCCTTACAGTCCCAGCTACAGCCTTTGCTGCGACTTCACCAATCCCAGGGGGGTATATGATATCAAATGAAGCCTTCTAGGAACGTTTTTAGTGGATTCCAGACCCACACACATGCAGCTGCATGTACTGTACTCAAAAGTAACTGCACAGTAATGGCGCGAAAATGAGGCTCTGCCTACTACAGAGAAAGGCCCTTCCTGACTGGGAAGGTGTCCTAACAAGTGCCTGGTGCTAAAAAACGTTCCCCAATGTTATAAAAGTGTGAAATTCAACTTCAAACTGCATATAATACTTAAATAAAGCAATCGATTTAGCCCTTAAGAGTGTCTACCAGTGTATAGCCCATAATAAGCCCTTTATTCTGTTTGAGACTAAGAAAATGGCTTACCAATCCCCATGAGGGAAAATGACAGCCTTCCAGCATTACACAGTCTTGTTAGAAAAATGGCTAGTCATACCTTGAGCAGAAAAGTCTGCAAACTGTTCCCCCCAACTGAAGTTCTCTCATCTCAACAGTCCTGTGCGGGAACAGCAACTGATTTTAGTTACTGTCTGCTAAAATCATAATCCTCTTTTAAACAGAACTCTTCATCTCTTTCTGTTTCAGAGTAAATAGTACATACCAGCACTATTTTAAAATAACAAACTCTTGATAGAAGAATAAAAAACTACAACTAAACACCACAAACTCCTCACCATCCCCGAGGAGATGCTACTTGTTCAGAGCAGCAAGGAGAATGATTGGGGGGGCGGAGCCTGGGAGGGACTATATGGACAGCTCTTGCTGTGTGCTCTCCTTGCCTTTCCCTGTGGGGGAGGAGAATATCCCACAAGTAATGGATGACGCCGTGGACCGGACACACCAATGTTGGAGAAATAGCCTCCGAGGAAGCAAAAGTATCGAATTTGAAGAATTTAGAAAAAGTATGAAGCGAAGACCAAGTCGCCGCCTTACAAATCTGTTCAACAGAGGCCTCATGTTTAAAAGCCCATGTGGAAGCTACTGCTCTAGTAGAATGAGCTGTATTCTTTCAGAAGGCTGCTGGCCAGCAGTCTCATAAGCCAAGCGGATTATACTTCTTAGCCAAAAAGAAAGAGAAGTTGCTGAAGCCTTTTGGCCTCTCCTCTGTCTAGAGTAGACAACAAACAAAGCAGATGTTTGACGAAAATCCTTCGTAGCTTGTAAATAAAACTTTAAAGCACGAACCACATCAAGATTGTGTAATAGACGTTTCTTCTTTGAAGAAGGATTAAGACATAGTGAAGGAGCAACAATCTCCTGATTGATATTCTTATTAGATAGCACCTTAGGAAGAAAACCAGGTTTGGTACATAAAACTACCTTATCTGCATGGAAAATCAGATAAGGGGAATCACACGGTAAAGCAGATAACTCCAAAACTCTTCGAGCTGAGGAGATAACTACTAAAAACAGAACTTTCCAGGATAAAAGTTTAATATCTATGGAATGCAAAGGTTCAAACGGAACCCCTTGAAGAACTTTAAGAACTACATTTAAACACAGGCTTGATTCTAACTAAAGCCTGACATAACGCCTGAACGTCTGGAACCTCAGCCAGACGTTTGTGCAAAAGAATAGACAGAGCAGAAATCTGTCCCTTTAAGGAACTAGCTGACAATCCTTTCTCCAATCCCTCTTGGAGAAAGGATAATATCCTAGGAATCCTAACCTTACTCCATGAGTAACCCTTGGATTCACACCAATGAAGATATTTACACCATATCTTATGATAGATTTTCCTGGTGACAGGCTCTCGAGCCTGAATTAAGGTATCAATGACCGACTCGGAAAAACCACGCTTTGATAAAATCAAGCGTTCAATCTCCAAGCAGTCAGACGCAGAGAAATTAGATTTGGATGTTTGAAGGGACCTTGAAGTAGAAGGTCCTGCCTCAGCAGCAGAGTCCATGGTGGAAAGGATGACATGTCCACCAGATCTGCATACCAAGTCCTGCGTGGCCACGCAGGAGCTATCAAAATCACTGAAGCTCTCTCCTGCTTGATCTTGGCAATCAGACGAGGGAGCAGAGGAAATGGTGGAAACACATAAGCCAGGCTGAAGGACCAGGGCGCTGCTAGAGCTTCTATCAGCGCTGCCTGGGGATCCCTTGACCTGGACCCGTAACAAGGAAGTTTGGCATTCTGACGAGACGCCATGAGATCCAGTTCTGGTTTGCCCCATAGTTGAGTCAGTTGGGCAAATACCTCCGGATGGAGCTCCCACTCCCCCGGATGAAAAGTCTGCGACTTAGAAAATCTGCCTCCCAGTTTTCTACTCCTGGGTATGGATAGCTGAGAGATGGCAAGAGTGAACCTCTGCCCATAGAATTATCTTTGAAACCTCCAATATTGCCAGGGGGCTCCTTGTTCCCCCCTGATGGTTGATATAGGCTACAGTCGTGATGTTGTCCGACTGAAATCTGATGAACCTGACCGCAGCTAGCTGAGGCCAAGCTTGAAGAGCATTGAATATCGCTCTTAGTTTCAGAATGTTTATCGGAAGGAGTGCCTCCTCCTGAGTCCACGAGCCCTGAGCCTTCAGGGAGTTCCAGACTGCACCCCAGCCCAGAAGGCTGGCATCTGTCGTTACCATAGTCCAATCTGGTCTGCGGAAGCTCATCCCCTTGGACAGATGGACCTGACATAGTCACCAGAGAAGAGAATCCCTGGTTTCTTGATCCAGATTTAGTAGAGGGGACAAATCTGTGTAATCCCCATTCCACTGACTGAGCATGCAAAGTTGCAGCGGTCTGAGATGTAGGCGGGCAAACGGTACTATGTCCATTGCCGCTACCATTAAACCGATTACTTCCATACACTGAGACACTGAAGGACGAGAAGTGGAATAAAGAACACGGCAAGAATCCAGAAGTTTTGACAATCTGGCCTTCGTTAGGTAAATCTTCATTTCTACCGAATCTATCAGAGTCCATAGGAATGAAACTTTTGTTAGAGGTGATAGATAACTCTTCTTCATTCACCTTCCACCCATGGGACCTCAGAAATGCCAAAACAATGTCCATATGGGACCTGGCGATTTGAAAAGTCGACGCCTGTATCAGAATGTCGGCTAAGTAAGGGGCTACTGCTATACCCCGCGGCCTTAGGACCGCTAGGAGAGACCCTAGAACCTTTGTAAAGATTCTTGGTGCCGTGGCCAACCCGAAGGGAAGAGCCACAAACTGGTAGTGCCTGTCTAGAAAGGCAAACCTGAGAAAACAATGATGATCTTTGTGTATCGGGATGTGAAGATAAGCATCCTTTAAGTCTACGGTAGTAATATAATGACCCTCCTTCACAACCAACTGCCACAGCTCTATTGTGGCTCCTACCTGCTCATACAACGACTTTGGGAGGCACCAAAACCCTGTAGAGGAGTCCTATATGTCAGGGGACTCCTTCAGGGAAGCTGGATGTCTCTAGCTGCAAAAACAACTGCGCAATTAAGGCGCGAAAATAGGCCCTTCCCAACCTGTACTCACAGTGAGAGGGCCTTAAAAAACTATCCCTAGGCAAAATCTAGTCAGCCATGTGGAAAAACTGGGCCCCAGAATAAAGTTTTATCAACATTTGTAGAAAACGTTTATATACATCAAGCAAACGTTATATCTATTAAGTAATGAGAGTAAATAGTACAAATATTACCCTTTACAGCAAGCATGATACCAGTCGTTATTAAATTTTCCTTATCAGTGTCACCAGTAACTAATGAGCCCTTTGTGCAAGCTGGGATTCTTACTAAGTCTCTGAATACAGCTTACCCTTCCTTCATGGGGATATTGCCAGCTTTTTCTAGAATTAACACAGTCTGTCTAGAAAAAATTAGACTGAACATACCTCAAAGCAGTTTAGCCTGTTTTCCTGTACGCTTCAGTCCTTGTGAGAACAGCAGTGGATTTTAGTTACAAAGTGCTAAAATCATCATCCTCCCTGCAGAAATCTTCATCTCTTTTCTGCCAGAGAGTAAATAGTACACACCGGTACCATTTAAAATAACAAACTTCTGCTTGAGAAAATAAAAACTAACATTTTTGTCACCACACTCACTTTACCCTTACTAGCAGTTAAGCAGGCAAAGAGAATGACGGGGGGGGGGGGGGAGCTAAGGGAGGAGCTATATAGACAGCTCTGCTGCTGTGGGTGCTCTCTTTGCCACTTCCTGTTAGGAAGGAGAATATCCCACAAGTATGGATGAATCCGTGGACTCAATACATATTACAAGAGAAACCCAAATTTTTTCTTTCATGATTCAGATAGAGCATGCATTTTTAAGCAACTTTATAACTTACTCCTATTATCTCCTATTAAGTTCTCTTGGTATCTTTATTGAAAAGCACGAATGTAAGCTTAGGAGCCAGTACATTTTTGGTTCAGAATCTGGGTAGCGCTTGCTGATTGGTAGCTAATTGGTGGCTAAATGTAGTCACCAATCAGCAAGCGCTACCCAGGTGCTGAACTAAAAATGGACCAGCTACTAAGCTTTCAATCCTGCTTTTTTCAAATAAAGATTTAAAGAGAACGAAGAAATATATGAGTAAATTAGAAAGTTGCTTAAAATTCCATGCTCTATCTGAATCATAAAAGAAAAAAAAATTGGGTTGCATACACCTTTAATGATCTTAAAAGACATTTCAAATTGCATGACATAATAGAACTGATGACAGCCACAAAACAATAAAATATGTCAAAAGCTTACAGGAGAGAGATTCTAGGGTAGCAGAAATGTAGCAACTTCACAATGAAAAAGGTGCACAACCTACATATTTATATAGTTCTAAAGGCTAAAATGCAAAAATAAAATAAGAAAGTAAATAGGTATCATCATCATGAAATATGTGCAATGAAGTAATACAGACATGAGGAAAAACTATATCAAAAAGTTTAACAGTAGAACAGACTCAATAAAATGATATCTGTACCTTGCATGACAACGTTCTACGCTTGGGAACTTCTCTGGCCAAGGTGAGAAGTATTTAAATTCAGTCTCCTTTTCATGCCAGTACTTAAAGCACTCACTGTGCTGGTTTCTACTCTTTTCTTCCTCTGTTAGGCACTTATTGCAGGGTTCCATAGCATCCAGCAATCTTTTCTGTAATACAAATAATGGTCATAAAATGAGTAATAATTCGTTTTTTTTCTTTTCCCAGGTGGGAGGTTTGTCCAAATAGCCAAACTAAAACCTTAAACCAAAACCCTAAATATATTATATGTACAATTTTAATTAAAAGAGTAAATATGTTATGAATTGACTGAATTGATACTTTATTATATTTGTAAGTTTACTTCATGTATCTTTTTCTGATATTTCTTTTCCTGTATTATCTTCCATGGCAGCATAGCTTTTCCATATAAGAGGCTAAAATATTAACAGAAGTAAATTATCATTTATGAGTGGTCCTGGTTTACCTTCAAATAAAATAATAGGTATATAAAAGTACAGTGTTAGATAATTTTGGATACACCTTGCCTTTGCAAAGCACTCTATGCAAATTAGTAGCTCAGTATGCTAATTTATGAAACTGTGCTTGAGCAGCAAGTTACAAGAACCACATGTGATAAATAATGTTTACCCACCATGGACCTTAATATGCACACTGCATCACAAATAGAATGTTTTAAACAGTACATTTTTATTAGGACCGCTACATTTTAGAAAATTCTCATTTAAATAAAACAATTTAAAAACTAATTTGGTGCCTGGTTTCAAAAGGGCAGTATTATTTTTATGGGACATGGGCTTGGTTTGTCAAGGGCAGGAATCTACGTATAGGGTGGAGCATAAAAACAGTAAAGGCGACATACCCTCTAACCAAAGCTGCCTAGCTTCGGATGTGGAATAGCGAACATGCCTTTAAACATATCAGGTTTGCAGCACTAACCCTGTTAAAAGTTTGTCTGTAAAAAGTAGGAAATACATTAAAGGACGGTTGCACCACTGGACTTTTATCTCATTTGCAGATGTATCATATTTTATGTTCTAAGGTAATGTTTTGAAACCTTTAGAATATTTCTAATTCTTTTTTGTTTTAATAGAGCAATTTTTTTCAAAGCTGTTTTTTTTTTTAGCTGTTTTTGAGTTGGCTATAAATGTGCTTCTATTTCCTGTTCTCTTTGACATGAGGGTGTCTAATTATTTTCCAAAGAGCGTAGACAATTCAAATGACAAATTATGAACATTCACCATGAAGCAGAATCCACTTCTCAGTGATGCAGCCATAGAGCAATAAATGCTGTGCTTATGGTATGTTAGAAAATATTATTACTCTCAAATACACTATAGCCAAAAGTATTTGGAAACCTGACCATCACATCTTTATGTGCTTGCTGGACATCCCATACAAAAAAAATGGGCATTAATAAGGAGGTGGACCCCCTTTGCGGTTACACTCTAAGAAGGCTTTGCACAATATTTTGGAGTGTGTCTGTGGGAATCGTTGCCCGTTCAGCCAAAAGTGTGTGAGGACAAGCACTAATGTTGGATGAGAAGGTCTGGCATGCAATCTGTGTTCCAATTTATCTCAAAGGTGTTCAATAGGATTGAGGTCAGGGTTCTGCAGGCCACTCTAGTTCCTCCACACTAAACTAGTCAAACCAGGTCTTCATGGACCATGCTTTGTACACAGGGCTACAACCATGCTGGAACAGGAAAGGTCTTTTTCCAAAGTGTTGAGACAATTGTCTAAAATGTCTTTGTACACTGTAGCATTAAGATGACCCTTCATCAGATCTAAGGGATATACAACAAACCCTAAAACACAGCCACAGACCATTATCCGTTCTCAACTATATTTTACAGTAGGCACTATGCATTACAGGAGGTACCATTCTCCTTACACACACACACACACACAAACACCCTGATTCTTACCATCAGAAGTGAAATATCACTCATCACTCATCTACTTCTCCATAGTCTAGTTGTGGCGTGCTTTACACCAGTCCAGCTGACTTGGCATTGTGCATGTTTATGTGAGGCTTCTGTACAGCCACTCAGCCATGGAAAGCCATTTCATAAAGTTCTAGCCACACAGTTCTTGGGCTGATGTTGCTTCCAGAGGCAGTTTGGAACTCTTTTGTGAGTGATGCGACTGGTGATAGACAATTTTTATGTTCTATGTACTTTAGCCCTCGCAGCCCCACTTTGTGTGTTTGCTCGGCCTGCTACTTCGCGGCTGGGGTGTTGTCGCTCCTAGATGCTTACATTTCACAATACTATCACTTATAGTTGAGCAGGGCTAATATAGTAGGGTAGAAATTTCATGAACTGATTTGTGGCAAAAGTGGCATCCAATAACAGTGTCACATTTAAAGCTACTGAGCTCCTCCGTACGACCCACTGTACTGCCAATGTTTGTCTATGAACATTGCATGGCTATGAGCTAGATTTTACACACCTGTTAGCAGTGCGTGTGGCTGAAAAATCTGAACTCAATTATTAGTAGGGGTGTCCATATATTTTTCTCCATAAAGTGTTTATATCAGACCTATTCTCAGGAGCTCTGACAATCACAAAATAGCCAAATATGGTAAATAATGCCCCCTGCTGCAAAAAGGCCCTTTTTAAATTGTCTTTCATTTTCTCTTCAATAACATTTCATCATTAGAAAAAATGTGTTTCTTGGAAAGACAAGTAATATCCGCATCTACCATAAATAACTTCAAAAACATTAAGTGGTTTTAAGGTTTTGCAAAAATCACATAAAAATCTCTTACGGCTAGATTTAGAGTTCTGCGGCCAAAGGGGTGCGTTAGCTACGCATGCTTTTTTTTCCCCGCACCTTTTAAATACCGCTGGTATTTAGAGTTCACAGAAGGGCTGCGTTAGGCTCCAAAAAAGGGAGCGTAGAGCATATTTACCGCCACTTCAACTCTCGATACCAGTGGTGCTTACGGACGCGGCCAGCTTCAAAAACGTGCTTGTGCACGATTCCCCCATAGGAAACAATGGGACAGTTTGAGCTGAAAAAAAACCTAACACCTGCAAAAAAGCAGCGTTCAGCTCCTAACGCAACCCCTGTGTTTCCTATGGGGAAACACTTCCTATGTCTGCACCTAACACCCTAACATGTACCCCGAGTCTAAACACCCCTAACATTACACTTATTAACCCCTAATCTGCCACCCCCACTATCGCTGACCCCTGCATATTATTATTAACCCCTAATCTGCCGCTCCGTACACCGCCGCAACCTACATTATCCCTATGTACCCCTAATCTGCTGCCCCTAACACCGCCGACCCCTATATTATATTTATTAACCCCTAATCTGCCGCCCCCAACGTTGCCTCCACCTACCTACACTTATTAACCCCTAATCTGCCGACCGGACCACACCGCTACTATAATAAATGTATTAACCCCTAAAGCCAAGTCTAACCCTAACATCCCCCTAACTTAAATATAATTTAAATCTAACGAAATAAATTAACTATTATTAAATAAATTATTCCTATTTAAAGCTAAATACTTACCTGTAAAATAAATCCTAATATAGCTACAATATAAATTATATTGTAGCTATTTTAGGATTAATATTTTACAGGCAACTTTGTAATTATTTTAACCAGGTACAATAGCTATTAAATAGTTAATAACTAATTACACCTACTCTAAGCCCCCTAATAAAATAACAAAGACCCCCAAAATAAAAAAATGCCCTACCCTATTCTAAAATTAAAATAGAAAAGCTTTTTTACCTTACCAGCCCTGAAAAGGGCCCTTTGCGGGGCATGCCCCAAAGAATTCAGCTCTTTTGCCTGTAAAAAAAAAAACATACAATACCCCCCCCCAACATTACAACCCACCACCCACATACCCCTAATCTAACCCAAACCCCCCTTAAATAAACCTAACACTAAGCCCCTGAAGATCTTCCTACCTTATCTTCACCACACCGGGTATCACACCGATCCGTCCTGACTCTGATGTCTTGATCCAAGCCCAAGCGGGGGCTGAAGACATCCATCCTCCGGCTCAAGTCTTGATCCAAGCGGGCAGAAGATGACATCCGGACCGGCAAACATCTTCATCCAAGCCGCATCTTCTCTGTTTTTCCATCCGATGACGACCGGCTCCATCTTGAAGACCTCCGGCGCGGATCCATCCTCTTCTTGCGACGTCCTAAGTCCGAATGGAGGTTCCTTTAACTGACGTCATCCAAGATGGCGTCCCTCGAATTCCGATTGGCTGATAGGATTCTATCAGCCAATCGGAATTAAGGTAGGAAAATTCTGATTGGCTGATGGAATCAGCCAATCAGAATCAAGTTCAATCCGATTGGCTGATCCGATCAGCCAATCAGATTGAGCTCGCATTCTATTGGCTGTTCCGATCAGCCAATAGAATGCGAGCTCAATCTGATTGGCTGATCGGATCAGCCAATCGGATTGAACTTGATTCTGATTGGCTGATTCCATCAGCCAATCAGAATTTTCCTACCTTAATTCCGATTGGCTGATAGAATCCTATCAGCCAATCGGAATTCGAGGGACGCCATCTTGGATGACGTCATTTAAAGGAACCTTCATTCGGACTTAGGACGTCGCAAGAAGAGGATGGATCCGCGCCGGAGGTCTTCAAGATGGAGCCGGTCGTCATCGGATGGAAAAACAGAGAAGATGCAGCTTGGATGAAGATGTTTGCCGGTCCGGATCGACTCTTCTGCCCGGATAGGATGAAGACTTCTGCCTGAAGATGGAATTCTTTAGCCGCCGCTTGGATCCAAACTTCAGCCGGAGGATGGACGTCACTCTTCAGCCCCCGCTTGGGCTTGGATGAAGATTTCGGAGGCTCTTCTGGACAGATCGGGACCCGGTGTGGTGAAGACAAGGTAGGGAGATCTTCAGGGGCTTAGTGTTAGGTTTATTTAAGGGGGGTTTGGGTTAGATTAGGGGTATGTGGGTGGTGGGTTGTAATGTTAGGGGGGGTATTGTATGTTATTTTTTTACAGGCAAAAGAGCCGAATTCTTTGGGGCATGCCCTGCAAAGGGCCCTTTTCAGGGCTGGTAAGGTAAAAGAGCTTTTCTATTTTAATTTTAGAATAGGGTAGGGCATTTTTTTTATTTTGGGGGTCTTTGTTATTTTATTAGGGGGCTTAGAGTAGGTGTAATTAGTTTAGAATTGTTGTAATATTTTTCTAATGTTTGTAAATATTTTTTTATTTTTTGTAACAGATCTTTTTTATTTTTTGTACTTTAGTTAGTTTATTTCATTGTATTTATTTGTAGGTATTGTATTTAATTAATTTATTGATAGTGTAGTGTTAGGTTTAATTGTAGGCAATTGTAGGTATTTTATTTAATTTATTTATTGATAGTGTAGTGTTAGGTTTAATTGTAGATAATTGTAGGTATTTTATTTATTTATTGATAGTGTAGTGTTAGGTTTAATTGTAACTTAGGTTAGGATTTATTTTACAGGTAATTTTGTAATTATTTTAACTAGGTAGCTATTAAATAGTTATTAACTATTTAATAGCTATTGTACCTGGTTAAAATAATTACAAAGTTGCCTGTAAAATAAATATTAATCCTAAAATAGCTACAATATAATTATAATTTATATTGTAGCTATATTAGGATTTATTTTAAAGGTAAGTATTTAGCTTTAAATAGGAATAATTTATTTAATAATAGTTAATTTATTTCGTTAGATTTAAATTATATTTAAGTTAGGGGGGTGTTAGGGTTAGGGTTAGACTTAGCTTTAGGGGTTAATACATTTATTATAGTAGCGGTGTGGTCCGGTCGGCAGATTAGGGGTTAATAATTGTAGGTAGGTGGAGGCGACGTTGGGGGCGGCAGATTAGGGGTTAATAAATATAATATAGGGGTCGGCTGTGTTAGGGGCAGCAGATTAGGGGTACATAGGTATAATGTAGGTTGCGGCGGTGTACGGAGCGGCAGATTAGGGGTTAAAAAAAATATGCAGGTGTCAGCGATAGCGGGGGCGGCAGATTAGGGGTTAATAAATATTATGTAGGTGTCGGCGGTATTAGGGGCAGCAGATTAGGGGTACATAGGGATAACGTAGGTGGCGGCGGTGTACGGAGCGGCAGATTAGGGATTAAAAAATTTTAATAGAGTGGCCGCGATGTGGGGGGGCCTCGGTTTAGGGGTACATAGGTAGTTTATGGGTGTTAGTGTACTTTAGAGCACAGTAGTTAAGAGCTTTATAAACCGGCGTTAGCCCAGAAAGCTCTTAACTACTGACTTTTTTCTGTGGCTGGAGTTTTGTCATTAGATTTCTAACGCTCACTTCAGCCACGACTCTAAATACCAGCGTTAGAAAGATCCCATTGAAAAGATAGGATACGCAATTGACGTAAGGGGATCTGCGGTATGGAAAAGTCGCGGCTGCAAAGTGAGCGTTAGACCCTTTCCTGACTGACTCTAAATACCAGCGGTAGCCCAAAACCAGCGTTAGGAGCCTCTAACGCTGGTTTTGACGGCTAACGCAAAACTCTAAATCTAGCCGTTAGGTTGCAAAATAGTGAAAGATAGTGATGGACAGAAACAAGAATAGAATCAGTAAGGGTCCAGTAAGAGGGTAATGACAACTAACAGAGCAAGGCACACCCATTTAATGCAAATAAAAAAATGTACATTATTTAGCATTGCTGATAAAAAAAATAAAAATAAATGTTAAACAACCATGTCAATCAAACAGGCACGAAAGTAAAAGCATGCCACTCACGTTTCAGGCACAGCTGAACAGATGGGACATGGGAGGAGGAAGGGGCCAGATTGTTAATAAATAAATTAGGGGTAAAGTGGTAACTGCTAAATAACTTTAAACTTTGTTTGAACATTTATTTATTTTTTACTATGTCACTTTGATGAACATATTTCTTCATATAAAAGTATTTTACGACACAGTATTCTTCTTACTTCTATAGACTTTTAAATAATATGTTAGTGCTCGTTTACATTTGATTGCTAATAATCCAAGCAAAAAGGAAATTTATGCTTACCTGATAAATATGTTTTTTTACGATACGATGAGTCCACGGATTTCATCCTTACTTATGGGATATCGCCTCCTGGTCAGCAGGAGGAGGCAAAGAGCACCACAGCAGAGCTGTATATATAGCTCCTCCCTTCCCTCCCACTCCAGTCATTCGACCGAAGTTAGGAAGAGAAAGGAAAAGCCAAGGTGCAGAGGTGACTGAAGTTTAACAAAATTAAAGACCTGTCGTACAAAAACAGGGTGGGCCGTGGAGTCATTGTATCGTAAAAGAAACAAAATTTATCAGGTAAGAATAAATTTCCTTTTCTTTTACAAGATACAATGAGTCCACGGATTTCATCCTTACTTATGGGATACAATACCAAAGCTATAGGACACGGATGAAAGGGAGGGACAAGACAGGGAACCTAAATGGAAGGCACCACTGCTTGAAGAACTTTTCTCCCAAAAACAGCCTCAGACGAGGCAAAAGTATCATATTTGTAAAATTTTGAAAAAGTGTGAAGAGAAGACCAAGTTGCAGCTTTGCAAATCTGTTCAACAGAAGCATCATTTTTGAATGCCCATGAGGAAGCCACAGCCCTAGTGGAATGAGCCGTAATTCGTTCAGGAGGCTGCTGTCCAGCAGTCTCATATGCAAAATGGATGATACTCTTCAGCCAAAAAGAAAGAGGTAGCCGTAGCTTTCTGACCTAGACAAAAAATCACAAATAATGAAGATGATTGACGGAAATCCTTAGTCGCCTGTAAGAAGAACTTCAAGGCACGGACCACGTCCAAATTATGTAACAGACGCAACTTCTTAGAAGAAGGATTAGGACACAATGAAGGAACCACAATTTCCTGATTAATATTTTTGTTAGAAACAACCTTAGGAAGAAAATTAGGTTTGGTACGCAACACTACCTTATCGGAATGAAAAATAAGATAAGGAGAATCACATTGTAATGCCGAAAGCTCAGAAACTCTGCGAGCAGAAGAAATAGCAACCAAAAATAAAACTTTCCAAGATAACAACTTAATATCTATGGAATGAATAGGTTCAAACGGAACCCCTTGAAGAACATTAAGAACTAAATTCAAACTCCAAGGAGGAGCAATTTGTCTAAACACAGGCCTGATTCTAGTCAGAGCCTGACAAAAAGATTGAACATCTGGAACATCTGCCAGACATTTGTGTAGCAAAATAGACAAAGCAGAAATCTGTGATAGATTCAATATTTTCTTACAGCGCTGAAAGTGTGGACCTATAGCTCCTGTCTATAGTGGGTCCCCAGGTGCCCACTTTTAGAAAATATGTGTCAAAACGTGGTTTAGAAAGGAGCGCCAAATCTTGGCGAGGTCTGGTGCGGTATAGGTGTGAAAATATGGTATTCTGTCTGAGAAATTGTATAGCGCTATAGCTCAGCTACATTTATGGTAGTTGTGCTGTATAGATGTGT
Organism: Bombina bombina; assembly: GCF_027579735.1. NCBI lineage: Eukaryota > Metazoa > Chordata > Amphibia > Anura > Bombinatoridae > Bombina > Bombina bombina. Next base: position 305,837,695 of record NC_069502.1, on the reverse strand, counting down.
AGGTTTTGATATCTAGATATAAGATCTAAGAGTGGCACAGTTGATACATAAAAGCATTTAATACATATTAAACATATAAAACAAGGGTGTCGTTTAAAATATGTTTTAACAGAACGGCAAGAAATAATGTGTAAAAACACAAACACATAAATATCTATAAAAACACGCGTGTTTTGCTTTTTAGCTGTATGTATAATGTCTCATAAAATTCGTCTCATATATAGTTGTGTTGGCATAAATCTGAAAATAATAAACAATAAAAAATAATAAAAAACAATGAAAAGTAAATAATGTCCAATAATCCCTTCTCAAAGTTAAGAGATATATAAAAAAGGTTAAGTAGTGTCCAAAAATCCCTTCTCAAAGTTAAGAGATATAAATAGATTTTCACATGTGTATCCAAAAAATAAACTGTCCAAATTTAAGTGTTGTCCAAAAACGTGGTATAAATGAATAGTGCAAATCCAGCAGATTCAAAAGTTCTATTAAAAAAGCTTTGCAAAAAACATTTCAAAGAAACATTTAAAAAACATCAAAATGAAGGTAGAAAAAAAGGTCTATCAAAATATGGTGACAAAGAATAATCCGTGAAGTCAATCCAAAATAGTGATAAAAATAAGTCCAAAAAAGATGTAAAATATCCAAAAGATAAAAAACAAAAAATAAATGATTAGTATGTGCACAAACTAGTGAGAGTGATCCCAAAAAGGGGGCTTATGTGGAGGGGTTATGTTTCCATGTAGAAAAATTATTTGCTGTATAAAAAGAAAAAAGAAAAAAGAAAAATAAGCAAAAATACAAAAATATAAATAAAAATAATCCTAGGGAATCTTCAAACCCTGAAAATAAAAGATAATAACAATAGTGTAATACTGTATTATAATTCAACAATCAAGGAATAAATAGCTCACCATAGCTCTGTCAACGCGTTTCGGCCCTCAAGAGAGGCCTTTATCAAGACTATAGTATGGTGTGGGTGAGCTGAAGACTTTATACCTTTCTCTAACCAATCAAATTGCATTGAAATTGCGCCAAAATTTTGCGCCAAAAATGTGGTACCGGAAGTGTTGAGCCGGAAGTGTTGAGCCGGAAGTGCTCATCTGTATATAAAAAAAAAAAAAAAAAAAAAAAAAAGTTCACATTTGTCTCTGTATCATTTAGATAAGGCTTTTATTTAGAATTTGTCTATGTCTATGTTTATTAAACATTGTCTATGTTGTTCCTAATGTGTTTATTCGTGTTATGTGCCTTAGTAGTTAGCTGTGGGGTCAAATGTTATGGTTTGCCGGTGTTTTTTTAACCGGAAATGGCCGCTGAGATGTAAACATCCGGTTAAGCTATATCGGATGTTATGGGTGAGGCGGAAGTGGTATTTACTCTGTACCAATCAGATCCGGAGGGGCAGAAAGCAGTTATCCCACATGTAGAGCCAGTTTTACAACTTGGCATGAAATATATGACAAAATACCGGTACGTTTCTGAACCGGAAGTAGCCGGAAAAAGTAAGATACTTTAACATCCGGTAAGATTGAGCCGGATGTTGCACCTTACCGGTCATGGTTAAACCGGAAGTGGTGTGTATCCTAGCCTATTCAAATTCAAAGGGACAAAAAGTGTTAACCTTGGTATTTGTCTAGTGAACAAAATCAATGTAGGGATCACGGTACAGAGAGTGTATATTGTAAAATACACAGTTTATATATATTGGAAAATATATATATATATATATATATATCGAAAAATACATAATCTAATAAATAGAGATCTAAAAACCTTAAAGGAACTTTTGGAAACTTTCTAAAAAACTTTTTAGGATAAAAATATAAAAGATATGTAGTATAAAGAAAAACTTTTTTACAATGCATCTATGATTGGTTAGAAAATCTATAGAAGGAGTACATTTGTATCAACCTGTATTCTCTTTTTGTCATGTGCAATATTGGGTATTGGAAGTCTTATTTTCTATCTAAATGTGCCTGGTATAAAAATTAGTTAACCGTGTGCGCACTATGATAGGAGTTTTTTTAAAATCTGATGTGGATATGAAGGAAACTTGTCTCATACAAGTATATGAATGTATTTATGTAGATTGTGAGATCAATGGGTACTTTTATCGATCTAATTGATTAGTTGTCTTTTGGGGAATTGTGAATTTAAATTTGTTATGAGGTGTAATCATGTTGTTGGTATTGGGATTATGTTACCTCTATACACATTTTAAATTGTGTTTATATTCTTATGAAGAGTCAGGCTTCGGTTACTTTCTAACTTATTCTGTTAGATATTTCCCAGATGGAGAGGTTGCTAAGTCAAGTGTCTCTTATGCTGTTGACATATTATGGGATCATATCTTGTTAATATTATTGGCATCTCATATGCTGTTGACATATTAGGGGATCATATCTTGTTAATGTTATTGGCATCTATATAGTCTCTCTGTTTGTGTAATAAGGTTTGTTGGAACTCATCTTATGGCTATTTGAGTAGAGCAATAAAAATAAAGATGATTAGATTGGCTTTAGAGATCCTAATATAGATCTTTGTGTGGATCTATGCGGGACATCTTCATTAGATATATTTTGTTCTTGTCGTGTCATATATTGACCTCGTTATGTTTTCTTTATTGTTTTCCTTCTGTATGAGGGCAGCAGTGTTTTCCGAATAGATATTCAGAAGTCAAATTTATGTGTGTTTCAAGCTTAAAAGATGTGAGAGGTCTTCCTTGTTGTTCAGACCCTTCGGGTAGAGACAATCCAGTTCAAATATCCATCTGGATTCCGCGATTAGGAGCTTCTTTTCATAGTTGCCTCCCCTCCAATTAGGCTTTACTATCTGGATACCATAGAAGTTTAGATCCTTGATGTTTCCTTTGTGTTTAATAGAAAAGTGTCTATACAGTGCGGTGTCTGTGCTGCCATGTTCAATCTGTAGCACATGTTCCCGTATTCTGTCTTTTAGGCATCTCGAGGTTTGTCCGACGTATTGTAGTCCACATTTGCATTGTATTATGTAAATTACCCCCTTGCTGCTGCATCTGATCAGATCCTTTATTTCATGTTTGATACTGGAGTTGTGCGGTGAAAAGTTTTTGATTTTCAAGCCTCTCTTACACGCCTTGCAGCTCGGGCATGGGAAAAAACCTTTTATGGGTTTCCCGGATATATCTCTCGTCTGAGGTGTTGTTGGGCGTGGAATGCTAGGAGATAGAATGTTCTTAAGGTTATCTGATTTTCTATAGATAAATTTCGGTCTGTTGATGAGTGTTTCGCCAATTGTGTCGTCATCCTTCAGTAGATGCCAGTGCTTTTCTATTATTTTCTCAATGGTTCTCCTGTTTTCGCTGTACTGCGTGATAAAGGCAACCTCTATGGAGTCGGTGTTCATGTCTCTCCTAATTCTCTTGTCTTTATACTTGAGAAGTTCCTTGCGATCCTTTTGCCTGACTTCTTCTATATCTTTGTGGAGTTTTTCCTCTTCATATCCTCTCTCAAGAAAGCGTTTTTTCAGTTCTTCCGCCTGGGTTTCCCATAAAATGGGGTCCGAACAGTTCTTTTTCAATCTTAGTAACTGTCCATTTGGTATATTCTCCTTCCATTTGAAATGATGGCAGCTGTCCCTGTGGACATAGTTGTTACAATCCACAGGTTTAAAAAATGTTGAAGTCTGAAGTTTCCCATTTTTGATGGTAATTCTTAGATCGAGGAATGTGATTTCCTTGTCACTGATCTCGTAGGTAAATTTCAGGTTGTTGGTGTTGTTATTCATAACCCTTATAGTGTGTTCTAAATCTTCTTTGGAGCCTTTCCATATCAGGAGGATGTCATCTATGTACCTGTAGTAGGAGACTAGGTCCGCGCCAGCTGGGCACGACTCCCAAAATATGTGTTCCCATTTGCCCATGTAAAGGTTCGCATAGCTCGGCGCGAACCTAGTCCCCATGGCGGTGCCGCACAGCTGTCTATAAAATTTCCCATCGTGGTGGAAATAGTTGTGCGTTAGAATATAGTTAATCCCTTCCAGAATGAATGTCTTCTGTAGTGCCGGCACTGTGTGGTCCTTCTTGAGAAAGTACTCTACAGCTTCTCGACCTCCTTTGTGTGGTATGCAGGTATATAGGGAGGTGACGTCACAGGTGGCGAGTAGGTAGTTCTCTTTCCATTCTGTATTCTCCAGACTGTTCAGAATCTGTGTGGAATCTCTCACGTACGATGGTAGTTGTGTCACATATTTCTGTAAGTTCTTATCTAGATATTCAGACAGATTACTGGTTAGAGACCCTATGCCGGATATGATGGGTCTTCCCGGAGGGTTGTGGAGGGTCTTATGGATTTTCGGGAGGTAGTAGAAGACGGGAGTGATGGGATGCTCCACGCTTATGTATCTGAATTCTTTATGGTTCAGTATTTTGTTGTTGTGTGCCTCTCCTAGAATCCTGTCCATTTCCTTCTTGAAACCATCTGTGGGGTTGTTCCTCATAATTTCGTAGGTCTTGGTGTCTGACAAGATTCGTCTGCATTCTGTGTAGTAGTCTTCTTTATCCAGGACTACTATGCCGCCCCCCTTGTCGGCGGGTTTGATCACTAAGTTTCTGTTCTTTTCCAGTGCTTTGATGGTTAGCATCTGGCTCTTAGATAGATTTTGTTTGTGTTTCATTAGTTGATTCTGACTGATTTTCTTCAAGTCGTTGCATACCATCGTCTCAAAGATTTCGATGGCGTTGCCCTTGCTGGATGTAGGGTAGAAGGATGAGTTGGGTTTTAAGTCAGTGTGTTGGTATGAATCTGTGGGTCTATTGTCATATTCGAGAGGTGACTTCATAAAATGCCGTTTCAGTGTTAGCTTTCTTGTGAATTGTTTGATGTTGACAAATGTGTCAAATTTGTTGAGGCCTTTGGATGGGGCAAAGGAGAGGCCGTAGCTTAAAATAGATTTTTCTTTGTCCGTTAGAGTAATAGAGCTGAGGTTGTATATTCCCTTGGTATTCACTTCATTCTCTGGACTGTTTGTATGTTCTTTCTCAATTTTGCCATTTATTCTCCTTCCGCCCCTCTTTCCTCTGTGCTTATTCTTTTTTCCATAGGGTGTTGGAATTCGTCTGTGTTGGAATTCTTCCTCTTTATGGAGGTTCTTTCTAGTTCTTTGGTCGTCAATTGGTGATTCACTAAAAAATGACTGGAATTGGAGGCTGTGGGAACGTCATTGTGGTTGACGTTAGAAATAATGTTAGTGGATGTAGGGTTTAACTGTCTTTGGTCGACTTGTTTGTTTGCCCGGTTTTCTTTGTTGTCACTTGGCTTCGACCTATTGGTGTTGGGTGTATTTCTATACCCTTGATGTTCCATTCTGAAGTTATGTTCCATCCTATTGTGATAGGAATTGTGGGAGTAGTTGGTGTGGTTGGGCTGAAATTGATTCTCGTAAGTTCTATTTGGTGTGTGCATTTGCTCCTCATATCCAAAGTTGTGTTGTCTCCTGTAATGTTGTTGGTCATAGTCCCTTCTGTAGGCTGGTCTATCATAGTTTCTCCATCTTGGATATTGGTTTCTTCTATATGTGAATTTTTCATTGAAATTCCACCTTGGAGAGTTGAAACCTTCCTTAAACTGATGTGGTCTTTGGGAATGATGGTAGTCCGATTCCTTGTGAAGAAAAGGATCCTCTTTTCGGTTATTCCTGTGATTCATTACTCCATTTGGACGATAGTGGTATCCCCATTGACCCTCATTGCCATATGCTTGGTTGCGTCTTTCCGGGTTCCACCTCTGGTAGTTGTTATATTGTCTTTGTCCATATTCATTGTTTTTATCTTTTGGGGTATGTGGTTCATATTCATAAGTATGTTCCCCTCTATTGTGGAATCTCGGTTTTTGTCTGTTCTTTTTGTAGGAAACTGTTGTCCATTCTTCTTCGTTAGCTGATGGTCTTTGGTTCGAGTTATCGGGGCAAGGGGTTTCCATGTTGTTGTCCTCAATGGTGTTGTTTTCATTAGTGTCCTTGTTTCTGATGAGGTTTAGTTCTCTGTTCAATTTCTTACTTTTTTTTTTGTTTGTGATGTCCTCTCTAATTTTCGATATTTTCTTATCTAGGTGTTCTTTTTTCTCTAGAATCTCTGTGGTTTCTATTAATTGGCCTTCTGGTCCAATCAGATCATCTTCATTTGTTTTTATCTCTATATCTACCTGTTTCAGGATAGATTCTCTATGTTCGATGATGGCTTCCATGAGGGACTTTGATGCTGTGATAAGTATGTTACCCCATTTGTTAATAAACTCTGGGTTATCTGATTGAAATGCACATTCTTTTTTGATTAGCAGCCCTTTCGGGATGATGTTTAATTCTAGACATTTCCTTAAGAATATAATTTCAGCCTTATATTTCACTTCTTGAATTAGCAGCCTCTCTAAATTTTTGAATATGGATGTGTAATCGATTCGCCCTGTTCCCTCCTGATTTATAGACATCGATGTGTCATTAATCTCTAGGGTGATTTCTTTCCTTAATGATTTAGTGAAATTCATTATTATTATGGTTATGGGATGACACTCGTGTTACCCTTTCTGCAGCTGAAAGATATGTGGGGAAGATTAGATGATAGATTCAATATTTTCTTACAGCGCTGAAAGTGTGGACCTATAGCTCCTGTCTATAGTGGGTCCCCAGGTGCCCACTTTTAGAAAATATGTGTCAAAACGTGGTTTAGAAAGGAGCGCCAAATCTTGGCGAGGTCTGGTGCGGTATAGGTGTGAAAATATGGTATTCTGTCTGAGAAATTGTATAGCGCTATAGCTCAGCTACATTTATGGTAGTTGTGCTGTATAGATGTGTAGGTTTTGATATCTAGATATAAGATCTAAGAGTGGCACAGTTGATACATAAAAGCATTTAATACATATTAAACATATAAAACAAGGGTGTCGTTTAAAATATGTTTTAACAGAACGGCAAGAAATAATGTGTAAAAACACAAACACATAAATATCTATAAAAACACGCGTGTTTTGCTTTTTAGCTGTATGTATAATGTCTCATAAAATTCGTCTCATATATAGTTGTGTTGGCATAAATCTGAAAATAATAAACAATAAAAAATAATAAAAAACAATGAAAAGTAAATAATGTCCAATAATCCCTTCTCAAAGTTAAGAGATATATAAAAAAGGTTAAGTAGTGTCCAAAAATCCCTTCTCAAAGTTAAGAGATATAAATAGATTTTCACATGTGTATCCAAAAAATAAACTGTCCAAATTTAAGTGTTGTCCAAAAACGTGGTATAAATGAATAGTGCAAATCCAGCAGATTCAAAAGTTCTATTAAAAAAGCTTTGCAAAAAACATTTCAAAGAAACATTTAAAAAACATCAAAATGAAGGTAGAAAAAAAAGGTCTATCAAAATATGGTGACAAAGAATAATCCGTGAAGTCAATCCAAAATAGTGATAAAAATAAGTCCAAAAAAGATGTAAAATATCCAAAAGATAAAAAACAAAAAATAAATGATTAGTATGTGCACAAACTAGTGAGAGTGATCCCAAAAAGGGGGCTTATGTGGAGGGGTTATGTTTCCATGTAGAAAAATTATTTGCTGTATAAAAAGAAAAAAGAAAAAATAAAAATAAGCAAAAATACAAAAATATAAATAAAAATAATCCTAGGGAATCTTCAAACCCTGAAAATAAAAGATAATAACAATAGTGTAATACTGTATTATAATTCAACAATCAAGGAATAAATAGCTCACCATAGCTCTGTCAACGCGTTTCGGCCCTCAAGAGAGGCCTTTATCAAGACTATAGTATGGTGTGGGTGAGCTGAAGACTTTATACCTTTCTCTAACCAATCAAATTGCATTGAAATTGCGCCAAATTTTTGCGCCAAAATTTCGCGCCAAAAATGTGGTACCGGAAGTGTTGAGCCGGAAGTGCTCATCTTTATAAAAAAAAAAAAAAAAAAAAAAAGTTCACATTTGTCTCTGTATCATTTACTAAGGCACATAACACGAATAAACACATTAGGAACAACATAGACAATGTTTAATAAACATAGACAAATTCTAAATAAAAGCCTTATCTAAATGATACAGAGACAAATGTGAACTTTTTTTTTTTTTTTTTTTTTTTTTTTTTATACAGATGAGCACTTCCGGCTCAACACTTCCGGTACCACATTTTTGGCGCGAAATTTTGGCGCGAAAATTTGGCGCGAAAATTTGGCGCAATTTCAATGCAATTTGATTGGTTAGAGAAAGGTATAAAGTCTTCAGCTCACCCACACCATACTATAGTCTTGATAAAGGCCTCTCTTGAGGGCCGAAACGCGTTGACAGAGCTATGGTGAGCTATTTATTCCTTGATTGTTGAATTATAATACAGTATTACACTATTGTTATTATCTTTTATTTTCAGGGTTTGAAGATTCCCTAGGATTATTTTTATTTATATTTTTGTATTTTTGCTTATTTTTATTTTTTATTTTTTATTTTTATACAGCAAATAATTTTTCTACATGGAAACATAACCCCTCCACATAAGCCCCCTTTTTGGGATCACTCTCACTAGTTTGTGCACATACTAATCATTTATTTTTTGTTTTTTATCTTTTGGATATTTTACATCTTTTTTGGACTTATTTTTATCACTATTTTGGATTGACTTCACGGATTATTCTTTGTCACCATATTTTGATAGACCTTTTTTTCTACCTTCATTTTGATGTTTTTTAAATGTTTCTTTGAAATGTTTTTTGCAAAGCTTTTTTAATAGAACTTTTGAATCTGCTGGATTTGCACTATTCATTTATACCACGTTTTTGGACAACACTTAAATTTGGACAGTTTATTTTTTGGATACACATGTGAAAATCTATTTATATCTCTTAACTTTGAGAAGGGATTTTTGGACACTACTTAACCTTTTTTATATATCTCTTAACTTTGAGAAGGGATTATTGGACATTATTTACTTTTCATTGTTTTTTATTATTTTTTATTGTTTATTATTTTCAGATTTATGCCAACACAACTATATATGAGACGAATTTTATGAGACATTATACATACAGCTAAAAAGCAAAACACGCGTGTTTTTATAGATATTTATGTGTTTATGTGTTTTTACACATTATTTCTTGCCGTTCTGTTAAAACATATTTTAAACGACACCCTTGTTTTATATGTTTAATATGTATTAAATGCTTTTATGTATCAACTGTGCCACTCTTAGATCTTATATCTAGATATCAAAACCTACACATCTATACAGCACAACTACCATAAATGTAGCTGAGCTATAGCGCTATACAATTTCTCAGACAGAATACCATATTTTCACACCTATACCGCACTAGACCTCGCCAAGATTTGGCGCTCCTTTCTAAACCACGTTTTGAAAGCAGAAATCTGTCCCTTTAAGGAACTTACGGACAACCCTTTTTTCCAACCCTACTTGGAGAAAAGCCAAAATCCTGGGAATTCTAATCCTACTCCACGAGTAGCCCTTGGATTCGCACCAATAAAGATATTTACGCCATATATTATGGTAAATCTTTCTAGTAACAGGCTTACCGTGCCTGAATCAAAGTATCAATGACCGAATCAGAGAACCCACGCTTAGATAAAATTAAGCGTTCAATCTCCAAGCAGTTAGCTGCAGAGAAACTAGATTCGGATGATGGAAGGGCCCCTGAATGAGAAGGTCTTTCCTCAATGGAAGTGTCCACGGTGGCTGAGATGACATGTCCACCAGATCGGCATACCAAGTTCTGCGAGGCCACGCAGGAGCAATGAGGATCACCGAAGCCTTCTCCTGTTTGACTCGAGCAATCACCTGGGGAAGGAGAGCAAATGGCGGGAACACATAAGCTAGGCTGAACGACCAAGGCATCTATCAGTTCGGCCTGGGGATCCGTGGACCTGGACCCGTATCTCGGAAGCTTGGCATTCTGACGAGATGCCATAAGATCCAACTCCGGCCTGCCCCACTTGAGAATCAGGATGGCAAAAACCTCCGGATGGAGTTCCCATTCCCCCGGATGAAAGGTCTGCCTGCTCAGAAAATCCGCTTCCCAGTTTTCCACTCCTGGGATGTAGATTGCCGACAGATGACAAGAGTGAGCCTCCACCCACTGAATTATCTTGGCTACTTCTGCCATCGCTAAGGAACTCCTTGTTCCTCCCTGATGATTGATGTAAGCTACAGTCGTGATGTTGTCCGACTGGAATCTGATGAATTTGGCCGAAGCCAACTGAGGCCAAGCCTGAAGCGCATTGAATATTGCTCTCAACTCCAGAATATTGATGGGAAGTAGAGACTCCGATCGAATCCACACACCCTGAGCCTTCAGGGAATTCCATACTGCTCCCCATCCTATCAGGCTGGCGTCCGTGGTCACCATCACCCATGAGGGTCTGCGGAAGCATGTCCCTTGGGACAGATGATCTGGCGACAACAACCATAGAAGAGAGTTCCTTGTCTCCTGATCCAGATCTATTTGAGGAGACAAATTTGCATAATCTCCATTCCATTGCCTGAGCATGCTCAGTTGTAGAGGTCGGAGATGAAAACGAGCAAACGGAATGATGTCCATTGCCGCTACCATCAATCCAATGGCCTCCATGCACTGAGCCACTGACGGCCGAGGATTGGACTGAAGGGATCGGCAGGTATCCAGAATCTTTAACTTTCTGACGTCCGTCAAAAAGATCTTCATGGACAGAGATTCGATTAGAGTTCCCAAGAAAGGAACCCTTGTTTGTGGAACTAGCGAACTCTTTTCCAGATTTACCTTCCACCCATGAGTCCTCAGAAAGGACAGAACAATGTCGGTATGAGACTTTGCCAGTTGATAAGACGACACCTGGATCAGAATATCATCCAGATAAGGCGCCACAGCAATGCCCCGTGGTCTTAGAACCGCCAGCAGAGACCCCAGAACCTTTGTGAATATTCTGGGTGCTGTGGCCAGACCGAAAGGAAGGGCCACAAACTGAAAATGCTTGTTCAGAAAGGCAAACCTCAGGAACTTGTAATGATCTCTGTGGATAGGAACATTAAGATATGCATCCTTTAGATCCACGGTAGTCATAAATTGACCCTCCTGGATCAATGGAAGAATGGTACGAAGTTTCCATCTTGAAGGATGGAACTCTGAGAAACTTGTTTAGACTCTTAAGGTCTAGAATAGGTCGGAACGTTCCCTCCTTCTAGGGAACTACAAAGAGATTTGAATAAAACCCCTGTCCCTGTTCCTTTATTAGAACGGGACATATTACTCCCATGGAGGAGAGATCGCTTACACAGCGTAAAAACGCCTCTCTTTTTATCTGGTTTACAGATAATCGTGAAAGAAGAAACCTTCCTCTGGGGAAGGAATTTTTAAACTCCAACTGATACCCCTGAGACACAATTTCTAGTGTCCAGGGATCCTGAACGTCTCTTATCCAAGCCTGGACAAAGTGAGAAAGCCTGCCCCCTACTAGATCCGGTCCCGGATCGGGGGTCGACCCTACATACTAACTTGGTAGCAGCAGCTGGCTTGTTTACCCTTGTTCCAAGACTGGTTGGGTCTCCAGGTGGATTTGGCTTGTGAATAATTCCCTTCCTGCTTGGCGGAAGAGGAAGAGGGGACTCCCTTGAAATTTCGAAAGGAACGAAAATTACTCTGTCGCACCCTTTGTTTGGACGTTTTACCTTGAGGGAGGAGGTGACCCTTGCCTCCCGTGATGTCAGAAATCTCCTTCAAGTCAGGCCTGAACAGGGTCTTTCCCTTGTAAGGAATAGCCAAAAGCTTAGATTTAGATGACACATCCGCAGACCAAGATTTTAACCATAAGGCTCTGCGTGCTAAGATGGAAAATCCTGAACTCTTAACCGCCAATTTGGTTATCTGAAAGGAAGCATCTGTAATAAAAGAATTAGCCAACTTAAGAGCCTTAATTCTATCCTGTATTTCATCCAAAGAAGTCTCAGTCTTAAGAGACTCTTCTAAGGCATCAAACCAAAAAGCAGCCACAGTCGTGACTGTAACAATGCAGGCCGCCGGTTGCAATAGAAACCCCTGATGAACATAGATCTTTTTGAGGAGACCCTCCAACTTCTTATCCATAGGGTGTTTGAAGGCACAACTATCCTCGATAGGAATAGTAGTTTGTTTAGCCAGGGTGGAAAAAGCTCCCTCCACCTTAGGGATCGTCTGCCATGAATCCCAAAATGGTGTCAGCTATAGGGTACATTTTCTTGAAAATAGGAGAAGGGGAGAACGGAATACCTGGTCTCTCCCATTCCTTAGCAATAATTTCCGAAGTTCTCTTCGGAACAGGGAAAACATCAGAATAAGGGACCTCTAAATATCTGTCCATCTTACTCAATTTCTCTGGAGGGACCACAATAGAATCACAGTCGTCCAGAGTCACCAAATCCTCCCGGAGTAACAGACGGAGCTGTTCTAGCTTAAACCTGAAAGACATCACGTCCGAATCTGAAGGAGGCAATGCACTTCCTGAGTCAGTAAGTTCCCCCTCAGACAAAGCCTCCATACCCCCCAATTCAGAGCCCTGGGAGGGTACATCGGAGATCGCCATCAATGCATCAGAAGTCGCATGGACCACAGGAGTCTCTCTCCTACTGCGTTTGCCTTGCAGCACCGGTAAAGCAGATAAAGCCTCTGAAAGAGTAGATGACATAACTGCAGCAATATCCTGCAGGGTGACCGCAGCAGACGCAGTTGAAGAACATGGCGTTGCCTGAGCGTGCGTTAAAGGCTGTGACGCTTGGGAAGAAAGTTGCGGCATACTCTGAATCTCATTAGTCTGAGAAACATCCTTAGATATACTTTCATTAAAGAAAATCTGCTCTCTAAACTGTAATGCCCTCTCAATGCATGAGGGACAAAAAGTAACAGGGGGTTCCACAATGGCATTTAAACACATAGAACAAGTACTGTCCTGAAGTTCAGCCATGAAAAAAACATAATTTATGCTTACCTGATAAATTCCTTTCTTCTGTTGTGTGATCAGTCCACGGGTCATCATTACTTCTGGGATATAACTCCTCCCCAACAGGAAATGCAAGAGGATTCACCCAGCAGAGCTGCATATAGCTCCTCCCCTCTACGTCACCCCCAGTCATTCGACCAAGAATCAACGAGAAAGGAGAAACCAAGGGTGAAGTGGTGACTGGAGTATAATTTAAAAAATATTTACCTGCCTTAAAAAACAGGGCGGGCCGTGGACTGATCACACAACAGAAGAAAGGAATTTATCAGGTAAGCATAAATTATGTTTTCTTCTGTTATGTGTGATCAGTCCACGGGTCATCATTACTTCTGGGATACCAATACCAAAGCAAAAGTACACGGATGACGGGAGGGATAGGCAGGCTCATTATACAGAAGGAACCACTGCCTGAAGAACCTTTCTCCCAAAAATAGCCTCCGAAGAAGCAAAAGTGTCAAATTTGTAAAATTTGGAAAAAGTATGAAGCGAAGACCAAGTTGCAGCCTTGCAAATCTGTTCAACAGAGGCCTCATTCTTAAAGGCCCAAGTGGAAGCCACAGCTCTAGTAGAATGAGCTGTAATTCTTTCAGGAGGCTGCTGTCCAGCAGTCTCATAGGCTAAACGAATTATGCTACGAAGCCAGAAGGAGAGAGAGGTAGCCGAAGCCTTATGACCTCTCCTCTGACCAGAGTACACGACAAACAGGGAAGACGTTTGTCGAAAATCCTTAGTTGCCTGCAAGTAGAACTTGAGGGCACGAACTACATCCAGATTGTGTAGAAGACGTTCCTTCTTTGAAGAAGGATTCGGGCACAGGGAAGGAACCACGATCTCTTGATTGATGTTCCTGTTAGTTACTACCTTAGGTAAGAACCCAGGTTTAGTACGCAGAACTACCTTATCTGAATGAAAAATCAAATAAGGAGAATCACAATGTAAAGCTGATAACTCAGAGACTCTCCGAGCCGAAGAAATAGCCATTAAAAATAACACTTTCCAAGATAACAACTTTATATCAACGGAATGAAGGGGTTCAAACGGAACTCCTTGTAGAACGTTAAGAACAAGGTTTAAACTCCATGGCGGAGTAACAGTTTTAAACACAGGCTTGATTCTAGCTAAAGCCTGACAAAAAGCCTGGACGTCTGGATTTTCTGACAGACGCCTGTGCAACAAGATGGACAGAGCTGAGATCTGTCCCTTTAATGAACTAGCCGATAAACCCTTTTCTAAACCTTCTTGTAGAAAGGACAATATCCTAGGAATCCTAACCTTACTCCAGGAGTAACCTTTGGATTCGCACCAGTATAGGTATTTACGCCATATCTTATGGTAAATCCTTCTGGTAACAGGCTTCCTAGCCTGTATCAGGGTATCGATAACCGACTCAGAAAAAACACGTTTTGATAAAATCAAGCGTTCAATTTCCAAGCAGTCAGCTTCAGAGAAGTTAGATTTTGATGTTTGAATGGACCCTGTATCAGAAGGTCCTGTCTTAGAGGTAGAGACCAAGGCGGACAGGATGACATGTCCACTAGATCTGCATACCAAGTCCTGCGTGGCCATGCAGGCGCTATTAGAATCACTGATGCTCTCTCCTGTTTGATTTTGGCAATCAATCGAGGAAGCAGCGGGAAGGGTGGAAACACATAAGCCATCCCGAAGTTCCAAGGTGCTGTCAAAGCATCTATCAGAACCGCTCCCGGATCCCTGGATCTGGACCCGTAGCGAGGAAGTTTGGCGTTCTGGCGAGACGCCATGAGATCTATCTCTGGTTTGCCCCAACGTCGAAGTATTTGGGCAAAGACCTCCGGATGAAGTTCCCACTCCCCCGGATGAAAAGTCTGGCGACTCAAGAAATCCGCCTCCCAGTTCTCCACTCCCGGGATGTGGATTGCTGACAGGTGGCAAGAGTGAGACTCTGCCCAGCGAATTATCTTTGATACTTCCATCATTGCTAGGGAGCTTCTTGTCCCTCCTTGATGGTTGATGTACGCTACAGTCGTGATGTTGTCCGACTGAAACCTGATGAACCCCCGAGTTTTTAACTGGGGCCAAGCCAGAAGGGCATTGAGAACTGCTCTCAATTCCAGAATGTTTATTGGTAGGAGACTTTCCTCCTGACTCCATTGTCCCTGAGCCTTCAGAGAATTCCAGACAGCGCCCCAACCTAGTAGGCTGGCGTCTGTTGTTACAATTGTCCAGTCCGGCCTGCTGAATGGCATCCCCCTGGACAGATGTGGCCGAGAAAGCCACCATAGAAGAGAGTTTCTGGTTTCTTGATCCAGATTCAGAGTAGGGGACAAGTCTGAGTAATCCCCATTCCACTGACTCAGCATGCACAATTGCAGCGGTCTGAGATGTAGACGTGCAAAGGGTACTATGTCCATTGCTGCTACCATTAAGCCGATCACCTCCATGCATTGAGCTACTGACGGGAGTTGAATGGAATGAAGGACACGGCATGCATTTAGAAGCTTTGTTAATCTGTCTTCTGTCAGATAAATCTTCATTTCTACAGAATCTATAAGAGTCCCCAAGAATGGAACTCTTGTGAGAGGAAAAAGAGAACTCTTCTTTTCGTTCACTTCCCATCCATGCGACCTTAGAAATGCCAGAACTAACTCTGTATGAGACTTGGCAGTTTGAAAGCTTGAAGCTTGTATCAGAATGTCGTCTAGGTACGGAGCTACCGAAATTCCTCGCGGTCTTAGTACCGCCAGAAGGGCACCCAGAACCTTTGTGAAGATTCTTGGAGCCGTAGCCAATCCGAATGGAAGAGCTACAAACTGGTAATGCCTGTCTAAGAAGGCAAACCTTAGATACCGGTAATGATCTTTGTGAATCGGTATGTGAAGGTAAGCATCCTTTAAATCCACTGTGGTCATGTACTGACCCTTTTGGATCATGGGTAAGATTGTCCGAATAGTTTCCATTTTGAACGATGGAACTCTTAGGAATTTGTTTAGGATCTTTAAATCCAAGATTGGCCTGAAAGTTCCCTCTTTTTTGGGAACCACAAACAGGTTTGAGTAAAACCCTTGTCCTTGTTCCGACCGCGGAACCGGATGGATCACTCCCATTAATAACAGATCTTGTACACAGCGTAGAAACGCTTCTTTCTTTATCTGGTTTGTTGACAACCTTGACAGATGAAATCTCCCTCTTGGGGGAGAGAATTTGAAGTCTAGAAGGTAACCCTGAGATATGATCTCTAGCGCCCAGGGATCCTGAACATCTCTTGCCCAAGCCTGGGCGAAGAGAGAGAGTCTGCCCCCTACTAGATCCGGTCCCGGATCGGGGGCCCTCGATTCATGCTGTCTTAGGGGCAGCAGCAGGTTTCCTGGCCTGCTTGCCCTTGTTCCAGGACTGGTTAGGTTTCCAGCCTTGTCTGTAACGAGCAACGGCTCCTTCCTGTTTTGGTGCAGTGGAAGTTGGTGCTGCTCCTGCTTTGAAATTCCGAAAGGGACGAAAATTAGACTGTCTAGCCTTAGCTTTGGCTTTGTCTTGAGGCAGGGCGTGGCCCTTACCTCCTGTAATGTCAGCGATAATTTCTTTCAAACCGGGCCCAAATAAAGTTTGCCCTTTGAAAGGTATATTAAGTAATTTGGACTTAGAAGTTACATCAGCTGACCAGGATTTTAGCCACAGCGCCCTACGTGCCTGAATGGCGAATCCTGAGTTCTTAGCCGTAAGTTTGGTTAAATGTACTACGGCCTCCGAAATGAATGAATTAGCTAGTTTAAGGACTCTAAGCCTGTCCGTAATGTCGTCCAGCGTAGCTGAACTAAGGTTCTCTTCCAGAGACTCCATCCAAAATGCTGCCGCAGCCGTAATCGGCGCGATGCATGCAAGGGGTTGCAATATAAAACCTTGTTGAACAAACATTTTCTTAAGGTAACCCTCTAATTTTTTATCCATTGGATCTGAAAAAGCACAGCTATCCTCCACCGGGATAGTGGTACGCTTAGCTAAAGTAGAAACTGCTCCCTCCACCTTAGGGACCGTTTGCCATAAGTCCCGTGTGGTGGCGTCTATTGGAAACATCTTTCTAAATATTGGAGGGGGTGAGAACGGCACACCGGGTCTATCCCACTCCTTAGTAACAATTTCAGTTAGTCTCTTAGGTATAGGAAAAACGTCAGTACTCGCCGGTACCGCAAAGTATTTATCCAACCTACACAATTTCTCTGGTATTGCAACAGTGTTACAATCATTAAGAGCCGCTAA
Organism: Bombina bombina; assembly: GCF_027579735.1. NCBI lineage: Eukaryota > Metazoa > Chordata > Amphibia > Anura > Bombinatoridae > Bombina > Bombina bombina. The sequence goes on along the minus strand of NC_069502.1, from coordinate 305,820,478 downwards.
AACCTCCCCTAGTAATACACGGAGGTTCTCCAATTTAAATTTAAAATTTGAAATATCTGAATCCAATCTGTTTGGATCAGAACCGTCACCCACAGAATGAAGCTCTCCGTCCTCATGCTCTGCAAGCTGTGACGCAGTATCAGACATGGCTCTAGTATTATCAGCGCACTCTGTTCTCACCCCAGAGTGATCACGCTTGCCCCTTAGTTCTGGTAATTTAGCCAAAACTTCAGTCATAACAGTAGCCATATCTTGTAATGTTATCTGTAATGGCCGCCCAGATGTACTAGGCGTCACAATATCACGCACCTCCCGGGCGGGAGATGCAGGTACTGACACGTGAGACGAGTTAGTCGGCATAACTCTCCCCTCGCTGTTTGGTGAAATTTGTTCAATTTGTACAGATTGGCTTTTATTTAAAGTAGCATCAATACAGTTAGTACATAAATTTCTATTGGGCTCCACCTTGGCATTGGAACAAATGACACAGGTATCTTCCTCTGAATCAGACATGTTTAACACACTAGCAAATAAACTAGCAACTTGGTTACAATCTTATTTAACAAAAACGTACTGTGCCTCAAAGAAGCACTAAACGATTAACTGACAGTTGAAATAATGAACTGAAAAAAAAAACTGTTAAAGCATCAACCCTGAAAACAACACAACTTTTAGCAAAGGTTTGTTCCCATTAGTAAAGTAACAATAATTAATTTTGAAACGTAAAAATTACAGAGCAACGTTTTTAATCACAGTCAATATATAAGTCTCACAGCTCTGCTGAGAGAATCTACCTCCCTTCAAAGAAGTTTGAAGACCCCTGAGTTCTGTTAGAGATGAACCGGATCATGCAGGAAATACAAGAGTAACTGACTGGAAATTTTTGATGCGTAGCAAAGAGCGCCAAAAACGGCCCCTCCCCCTCACACACAGCAGTGAGTGAGAAACGAAACTGTCACAATTAAAACAAGCAACTGCCAAGTGGAAAAATAATGCCCAAACATTTATTCACTCAGTACCTCAGAAAATGCAAACGATTCTACATTCCAGCAAAAACGTTTAACATACATAGTAACATAGTAACATAGTAGATAAGGTTGAAAAAAGACTGAAGTCCATCGAGTTCAACCTATACAAATCCAAAATACTTACAAAAAGCTCCAGTTAAGCTTAAATAACCCCATTAAAATGTGACCCATTTAATACTAGCAATCATATCCATGAATTTTGTTTATATACAGAAATTTATCCAGACTATTTTTAAATGTATCTATGGTATTGGCATTCACTACCTCCTTTGGTAATGAGTTCCACAATTTTATTGCTCTTACAGTGAAAAAAACGTTTCCGTTGCAGGAGATTAAATCTCCTTTCCTCCAACCTTAAATTATGACCTCTTGTCAGAACCAATTTTCTTGGAATAAAAAGAGCTTCTGCCATCTCTGTATATGGGCCTTGAATATATTTATATAAAGTAATCATGTCACCTCTCAAGCGCCTTTTTTCTAAAGAGAACAGACCCAGTTTGGCTAGCCTCTCCTCATAGGTTAATTTCTCCAATCCCCTTATTAGCTTTGTGGCCCTTCTCTGAACTTTTTCTAGTTCTGCAATATCTTTTTTAGCAATCGGTCCCCAGAACTGCACTCCAAACTCAAGGTGAGGTCTTACCAGGGCTTTATATAATGACATAATTATGCTTTCCTCCCTTGAATCAATGCCTCTTTTAATACATGCTAGTATCTTATTAGCCTTTGAAGCCGCTGCCCTGCATTGTGCACTCATCTTTAGCTTGTTATCTATTACTACTCCCAAATCCCTTTCCTCCTGTGTTTGGCTAAGTCTTGTCCCATTTAAAAAATACATAGCCTGCTTATTTTTACTTCCAAAATGTAGAACCTTACATTTTTTCGTATTAAATCTCATTTTCCATTCACTTGCCCATAGTTCTAATTTTAGCAAATCCCTTTGCAAAGAGAGTTCATCCTGCTCTGACCTAATAACATAATAAATACCTATTAAAAGGTTTAATATACTTTTTACAGAGTAATTCCAGTGAAGTACCATTCCCAGAATACTGAAGTGTAGAGTATACATACATGTCATAACGGTATGGCAGGATTTTCTCATCAATTCCATTCAGAAAATAAAAACTGCTACATACCTCAATGCAGATTCATCTGCCCGCTGTCCCCTGATCTGAAGCTTTTACCTCCCTCAGATGGCCGAGAAACAGCAATATGATCTTAACTACTCCGGTTAAAATCATAGTAAAAACTCTGGTAGATTCTTCTTCAAACTCTGCCAGAGAGGCAATAACACGCTCCGGTGCTATTGTAAAATAACAAACTTTTGATTGAAGTTATAAAAACTAAGTATAATCACCATAGTCCTCTCACACATCCTATCTAGTCGTTGGGTGCAAGAGAATGACTGGGGGTGACGTAGAGGGGAGGAGCTATATGCAGCTCTGCTGGGTGAATCCTCTTGCATTTCCTGTTGGGGAGGAGTTATATCCCAGAAGTAATGATGACCCGTGGACTGATCACACATAACAGAAGAAAGATAAGCAAAAGCAATATTGGTCGTGGTACTGAGAAATAAGCTGTATTCAAAAATAACATGCAAGCAGCCTAATATAACTGAAAACAAATACTTTGAAAAAAAAAACGAGTGCACTGTGTCTTTAAAAAATAAAGTTGTACAATTTTTACTGCTCGGCACTCGGAAATGTAAAAACAGGGAAGTACTACGATATTACTCTGGTTTCCCTATGAATTTACTCTCTAAATATGCGTAATGCCTTAGTGACAGAAAATGTACACTTGCACCTCGACACAGCTCTGCTGCAGCGCCTACCTGTTCCCATGAGTCAAAGATTATCACTTTGTGTACAGCGTGCCTAAGACCGCTTGTGAATATTACTGAAACAAGTGGACTTAGGAAACACCAGAGCCTCGAGCTATACTGCCGATCGTCTGAATCCAGAATGCCAACTGAGCGGCTAAGCGCGCAAATTCTAAGCCCCGCCCTTCGTGGGCGGCAAACTAACTCACCCGGATAAGTAATAAACCGCATGGGAGAAATACTAATGCCGGACTAGAAAAAAAAAAAACACATTGTGCCCCCTCAAAGTGTCCTGCCTATTATTGGCAAACGTTAAGGCAGAATCCACCGGAATAAGAACTCCAGGTGACAGTCCCCAGCGTCAAGCCCACACTCCAACCTTAACTTAAAAAGCCCACTGTTATCACGGCTGAAACTCTGAATTCCAGCTCACATAACAAAGAGGGGAATACCCATGCATATAAATGTCCTTCTGCAAGTTGATTACCCCTTCCTGATATAATAAATAAATAAATAAATAAATGGCCAGTCTGTTCTGAGCTACTCAGTCTCCCCAGAATCAAAAGACTGCACATACCTCAATGCTGAGCGCAGCATGAACTTGTCCCACACGATGAAGAGGTCCTTTTCATCTCCTCCTGCACGCACTGGCACCATTTTAAAAATAATAAACTCTTGATTTAAGAATCTAAACTAACACCTCACTTTGCCTCTTCCTATCACTAACACAGGCAAAGAGAATGACTGGAGTGGGAGGGAAGGGAGGAGGTATATATACAGTTCTGCTGTGGTGCTCTTGGCTTCCTCCTGCTGACCAGGAGACGATATACCATAAGTAAGGATGAAATCCGTGGACTCATCGTATCTTGTAAAAGAAATTAAATAACTAGCATAAAGCTCATTCAGACAGGATACAATTTACTAACCTCATCAATGAAAGGTATTAAAACCACAGCTTCCCACTCTTGCTGCTTTCCATTTAGGTCAGTTTTAAAATCTTGAGGGTAATAATCTATAATTGAGGACTCTTCGCTGGTCATCAGTTTCTGTAACGTAACATAACACAAACATAATTATAAAACAATGAAGTACAGGGCAGGGAATGGATATATGGAAGAGTACATAAATAATGAACCATTCCCAAAAGGCATAAGAAGCATTTACCTGATAAGCAAATGGCAGCAAATCTTTACTAGCAGCAGGGAGAACAGCAAGCAGCTGCTCAAATGGCATGAATGGATTCCCTAAATTAAAATTCAGCTTCAGGTGGCTGATATTACGGATATCAGACAGGTATGGTGCATAATGATAAGGATAGTACCTAAAATCAGACACAAAATGGTTAAATATTAGAAATTTTCTGCTGAAACAGAATCTTCTGCTTTAAATCTGTATACATAACTTCTCGCTATATTCAGGATTATATCTAAACCACTGGATTACATCCTATGACTCAGGCAGTTAAACCCAGACAAGCCTTAATGCAAAGAAACAAAATCACATATAAATACCAAACAGCGCAAAATAGTCAGCAATTGCTTTTATGTACAAATCCAAGTTAAAAGCAAAAATTGAAGTTAGTTACAATACAGCGTTTTTGCCACATGGAGCCGTGTCAAGGCATTTTGTTACCTGGGTCCTTAACCTACAGCCACACATGCTGGACTCTTATCAAACACATTTAGATGCAAACAGGTGGCTGGGTGCGTCACCTGTTAGCTTCTAACCAAACACTTTTGCTGTAGGCTTGGTGTAAGAAGGAGCTTGATGCAGCACCTGGGTTTATCACAACTGGGCCAAAGGCTGTAACTAACTCTTTATTTTCTGCTTTTAACTTAGCTGTGTGGATCAGCAATTTCATTTTGAAATGAGGTTTATTGGATTAACAGAAAATGTGCAATATGCATCAAAACGAAATTAGACAGGTGCATAAATATAGGGACCCCAACAGAAATATTGCATCAATATTTAGTAGAGCCTCCTTTAGCACAAAAAAACAGCCTCTAGACGCTTCCTATAGCCTGGATTCTGGATGAAGGTATTTTGGACCATTCCTCCTTGCAAAACATCTCCAGTTCAGTTAGGTTTGATGGTTGCCGAGCATGGACAGCCCGCTTCTAATCACCCCACAGATTTTCAATGATATTCAGGTCTGGGGACTAGGATGGCCATTCCAGGACATTGCACTTGTTCCGCTGCATAAATGCCAGAGTAGATTTTGGCGTAACTTCAACTTTGTGACTGATTCCTCAACATTATTCTCAAGTATCTGCTGATATTGAGTGGAATCCATGTGACCCTCAACTTTAACAAGATTCCCAGTACAGGCACTGGCCACACAGCCCCACAGCATGATGGAACATGCACCAAATTTTACTGTGGCTAGCAAGTGTTTGTCTTGGAACGCTGTGTTCTTTTGCCACCATGCATAACGCCCCTTGTTATGACCAAATAACTCAATCTTTGTTTCATCCACAGCACCTTCGTCCAAAATGAAGCTGGCTTGTCCAAATGTGCGTTTGCATACCTCAAGCGACTCTGTTTGTGGCGTGTGTGCAGAAAAGTCTTCTTCCGCATTACTCTCCCATACGCAGAATTATTTAACAATGCACAGTGACACCATCTGCAGCAAGATTATGTTGTAGGTCTTTGGAAGTGGTCTGTGGGCTGTTTTTGACCATTCTCACCATCCTTTGCCTCTCTGATATTTTACTTCTGACCTTAACAAGAACTGTGCCTGTGGTCTTCCATTTCCTCACTATGTTCCTCACAGTGGACACTGACAGCTTAAATCTCTGCGATAGCTTTTTGTTGCCTTCCCCTAAACCATAATGTTGAACAATCTTTGTTTTCAGGTCATTTGAGAGTTGTTTTGAGGCCCCCATGTTGCCACTCTTCAGAGGAGAGTCAAAGAGAACAACAACTTGCAATTGGCCACCTTAAATACCTTTTCTCATGATTGGATGCACCTGTCTATGATGTTCAAGGCTTAATGGGCTCACCAAACCAATTGTGTGTTCCACTTAATCAGTACTAGGTAGTTACAGGTATTAAAATCAACAAAATGACAAGGGTGCCCAAATGTATGCACCTGTCTAATATCGTTTTGATGCATATTGCACATTTTCTGTTAATCCAATAAACCTCATTTCACTACTGAAATATTACTTTGTTCTTCAGTTATTTGATAGATCAAAAAGAAATTGTTGATCCAAACACACAATTATATATAAATGAAAATTGTCAGGGGTGCCTAAACTTTTGCATACAAATATATATAACATAATTTATGCTTACCTGATAAATTCCTTTCTTCTGTTGTGTGATCAGTCCACGGGTCATCATTACTTCTGGGATATAACTCCTCCCCAACAGGAAATGCAAGAGGATTCACCCAGCAGAGCTGCATATAGCTCCTCCCCTCTACGTCAGTCCCAGTCATTCGACCAAGAATCAACGAGAAAGGAGTAACCAAGGGTGAAGTGGTGACTGGAGTATAATTTAAGAAATATTTACCTGCCTTAAAAACAGGGCGGGCCGTGGACTGATCACACAACAGAAGAAAGGAATTTATCAGGTAAGCATAAATTATGTTTTCTTCTGTTATGTGTGATCAGTCCACGGGTCATCATTACTTCTGGGATACCAATACCAAAGCAAAAGTACACGGATGACGGGAGGGATAGGCAGGCTCATTATACAGAAGGAACCACTGCCTGAAGAACCTTTCTCCCAAAAATAGCCTCCGAAGAAGCAAAAGTGTCAAATTTGTAAAATTTGGAAAAAGTATGAAGCGAAGACCAAGTTGCAGCCTTGCAAATCTGTTCAACAGAGGCCTCATTCTTAAAGGCCCAAGTGGAAGCCACAGCTCTAGTGGAGTGAGCTGTAATTCTTTCAGGAGGCTGCTGTCCAGCAGTCTCATAGGCTAAACGTATTATGCTACGAAGCCAAAAAGAGAGAGAGGTAGCAGAAGCTTTTTGACCTCTCCTCTGTCCAGAATAAACGACAAACAGGGAAGAAGTTTGACGAAAATCTTTAGTTGCCTGCAAGTAGAACTTGAGGGCACGAACTACATCCAGATTGTGTAGAAGACGTTCCTTCTTTGAAGAAGGATTTGGACACAAGGATGGAACAACAATCTCTTGATTGATATTCCTATTAGTGACTACCTTAGGTAAGAACCCAGGTTTAGTACGCAGAACTACCTTGTCTGAGTGAAAAATCAGATAAGGAGAATCACAATGTAATGCTGATAACTCAGAGACTCTTCGAGCCGAGGAAATAGCCATTAAAAACAGAACTTTCCAAGATAACAATTTTATATCAATGGAATGAAGGGGTTCAAACGGAACACCCTGTAAAACGTTAAGAACTAAGTTTAAACTCCATGGTGGAGCAACAGCTTTAAACACAGGCTTGATCCTAGCTAAAGCCTGACAAAAGGCCTGGACGTCTGGATTTTCTGACAGACGCCTGTGTAACAAGATGGACAGAGCTGAAATCTGTCCCTTTAATGAACTAGCCGATAAACCCTTTTCTAAGCCTTCTTGTAGAAAGGACAATATCCTAGGGATCCTAACCTTACTCCAGGAGTAACGTTTGGATTCGCACCAGTATAGGTATTTACGCCATATTTTATGGTAAATCTTTCTGGTAACAGGCTTCCTAGCCTGTATCAGGGTATCAATAACCGACTCAGAAAAACCACGCTTTGATAAAATCAAGCGTTCAATTTCCAAGCAGTCAGCTTCAGAGAAGTTAGATTTTGATGTTTGAACGGACCCTGTATCAGAAGGTCCTGTCTTAGAGGTAGAGACCAAGGCGGACAGGATGACATGTCCACTAGATCTGCATACCAAGTCCTGCGTGGCCATGCAGGTGCTATTAGAATCACTGATGCTCTCTCCTGTTTGATTTTGGCAATCAATCGAGGAAGCAGCGGGAAGGGTGGAAACACATAAGCCATCCCGAAGTTCCAAGGTGCTGTCAAAGCATCTATCAGAACCGCTCCCGGATCCCTGGATCTGGACCCGTAGTGAGGAAGTTTGGCGTTCTGACGAGACGCCATGAGATCTATCTGTGGTTTGCCCCAACGTCGAAGTATTTGGGCAAAGACCTCCGGATGAAGTTCCCACTCCCCCGGATGAAAAGTCTGGCGACTCAAGAAATCCGCCTCCCAGTTCTCCACTCCCGGGATGTGGATTGCTGACAGGTGGCAAGAGTGAGACTCTGCCCAGCGAATTATCTTTGATACTTCCATCATTGCTAGGGAGCTTCTTGTCCCTCCCTGATGGTTGATGTAAGCTACAGTCGTGATATTGTCCGACTGAAACCTGATGAACCCCCGAGTTGTTAATTGGGGCCAAGCCAGAAGGGCATTGAGAACTGCTCTCAATTCCAGAATGTTTATTGGAAGGAGACTCTCCTCCTGATTCCATAATCCCTGAGCCTTCAGAGAATTCCAGACAGCGCCCCAACCTAGTAGGCTGGCGTCTGTTGTTACAATTGTCCAGTCTGGCCTGCTGAATGGCATCCCCCTGGACAGGTGTGGCCGATGAAGCCACCATAGAAGAGAATTTCTGGTCTCTTGATTCAGATTCAAAGTAGGGGACAAATCTGAGTAATCCCCATTCCACTGACTTAGCATGCATAATTGCAGCGGTCTGAGGTGTAGGCGTGCAAAAGGTACTATGTCCATTGCCGCTACCATTAAGCCGATCACCTCCATGCATTGAGCTACTGACGGGTGTTGAATGGAATGAAGGACACGGCATGCATCTTGAAGCTTTGTTAACCTGTCTTCTGTCAGGTAAATCTTCATTTCTACAGAATCTATAAGAGTCCCCAAGAATGGAACTCTTGTGAGAGGAAAAAGAGAACTCTTCTTTTCGTTCACTTTCCATCCATGCGACCTTAGAAATGCCAGAACTAACTCTGTATGAGACTTGGCAGTTTGAAAGCTTGAAGCTTGTATTAGAATGTCGTCTAGGTACGGAGCTACCGAAATCCCTCGCGGTCTTAGTACCGCCAGAAGGGCACCTAGAATCTTTGTGAAGATTCTTGGGGCCGTAGCCAATCCGAATGGAAGAGCTACAAACTGGTAGTGCCTGTCTAGGAAGGCAAACCGTAGATACCGGTGATGATCTTTGTGGATCGGTATGTGAAGGTAAGCATCTTTTAAATCCACTGTGGTCATGTACTGACCCTTTTGGATCATGGGCAAGATTGTCCGAATAGTTTCCATTTTGAACGATGGAACTCTTAGGAATTTGTTTAGAATCTTTAAATCTAAGATTGGTCTGAAAGTTCCCTCTTTTTTGGGAACCACAAACAGGTTTGAGTAGAACCCTTGTCCTTGTTCCGACCGCGGAACCGGACGGATCACTCCCATTAATAACAGATCTTGTATACAGCGTAGAAACGCTTCTTTCTTTATCTGGTTTGTTGACAACCTTGACAGATGAAATCTCCCTCTTGGGGGAGATAATTTGAAGTCTAGAAGGTATCCCTGAGATATGATCTCTAGCGCCCAGGGATCCTGAACATCTCTTGCCCAGGCCTGGGCGAAGAGAGAGAGTCTGCCCCCCACTAGATCCGGTCCCGGATCGGGGGCCCTCGGTTCATGCTGTCTTTGGGGCAGCAGCAGGTTTCCTGGCCTGCTTGCCCTTGTTCCAGGACTGGTTAGGTTTCCAGCCTTGTCTGTAACGAGCAACAGCTCCTTCCTGTTTTGGTGCAGTGGAAGTTGATGCTGCTCCTGCTTTGAAATTCCGAAAGGGACGAAAATTAGACTGTCTAGCCTTAGCTTTGGCTTTGTCTTGAGGCAGGGCGTGGCCCTTACCTCCTGTAATGTCAGCGATAATTTCTTTCAAACCGGGCCCAAATAAAGACTGCCCCTTGAAAGGTATATTAAGTAATTTGGACTTTGAAGTTACATCAGCTGACCAGGATTTTAGCCACAGTGCCCTACGTGCCTGTATGGCGAATCCTGAGTTCTTAGCCGTAAGTTTGGTTAAATGTACTACGGCCTCCGAAATGAATGAATTAGCTAGTTTAAGGACTCTGAGCCTGTCCATAATGTCGTCTAGCGTAGATGAACTAAGGTTCTCTTCCAGAGACTCAATCCAAAATGCTGCCGCAGCCGTAATCGGCACGATACATGCAAGGGGTTGCAAAATAAAACCTTGTTGAACAAACATTTTCTTAAGGTAACCCTCTAATTTTTTATCCATTGGATCTGAAAAAGCACAGCTATCCTCCACCGGGATAGTGGTACGCTTAGCTAGAGTAGAAACTGCTCCCTCCACCTTAGGGACCGTTTGCCATAAGTCCCGAGTGGTGGCGTCTATTGGAAACATCTTTCTAAATATTGGAGGGGGTGAGAACGGCACACCGGGTCTATCCCACTCCTTAGTAACAATTTCAGTTAATCTCTTAGGTATAGGAAAAACGTCAGTACTCGCCGGTACCGCAAAGTATTTATCCAACCTACACAGTTTCTCTGGTATTGCAACGGTGTTACAATCATTGAGAGCTGCTAAGACCTCCCCTAGTAATACACGGAGGTTCTCCAATTTAAATTTAAAATTTGAAATATCTGAATCCAATCTGTTTGGATCAGAACCGTCACCCACAGAATGAAGCTCTCCGTCCTCATGCTCTGCAAGCTGTGACGCAGTATCAGACATGGCCCTAGTATTGTCAGCGCACTCTGTTCTCACCCCAGAGTGATCACGCTTGCCTCTTAGTTCTGGTAATTTAGACAAAACTTCAGTCATAACAGTAGCCATATCTTGTAATGTTATCTGTAATGGCCGCCCAGATGTACTAGGCGCCATAATATCACGCACCTCCCGGGCGGGAGATGCAGGTACTGCCGCGTGAGGCGAGTTAGTCGGCATAACTCTCCCCTCGCAGATTGGTGAAATTTGTTCACATTGTACAGATTGACTTTTATTTAAAGTAGCATCAATACAGTTAGTACATAAATTTCTATTGGGCTCCACCTTGGCATTGGAACAAATGACACAGATATCTTCCTCTGAGTCAGACATGTTTAACACACTAGCAATAACTTGCAACCTGGTTATAATCTTTTTTAGCAAAAACGTACTGTGCCTCAAAAAGGTACTTAAACGATTAAATGACAGTTGAGATAATGAACTGAAAAACAGTTATAGCATCAACTTTAAAACAACACAACTTTTAGCAAAGGTTTGTTCCCATTAGTAAAATAACAATAACTAAATTTGACATAAAATTATAGAGTAACGTTTTTATCCACAGTCAATATAAAAATTCTCACAGCTCTGCTGAGAGAATGTACCTCCCTTCAAAGAAGTTTGAAGACCCCTGAGATCTGTCAGAGATGAACCGGATCATGCAGGAAATATAATAGTAGCTGACTGGAAATTTTTGATGCGTAGCAAAGAGCGCCAAAAACGGCCCCTCCCTCTCACACACAGCAGTGAAGAGAAACGAAACTGTCACAATTAAAAGCAAACAACTGCCAAGTGGAAAATAAAGCCCAAACATTTATTCACTCAGTACCTCAGCAATGTAAACGATTCTACATTCCAGCAAAAACGTTTAACATGATAAATACTTATTAAAAGGATTAGTGACCTTTAACAGAGTAGTTCCGGTGAAATACCATTCCCAGAATACTGAAGTGTATACATACATGTCATTATAACGGTATAGCAGGATTTTCTCATCAATTCCATTCAGAAAATAAAAACTGCTACATACCTCAATGCAGATTCATCTGCCCGCTGTCCCCTGATCTGAAGCTTTTACCTCCCTCAGATGGCCGAGAACAGCAATATGATCTTAACTACTCCGGTTAAAATCATAGTAAAAAACTCTGGTAGATTCTTCCTCAAAGTCTGCCAGAGAAGTAATAACACGCTCCGGTGCTATTGTAAAATAACAAACTTTTGATTGAAGTCATAAAAACTAAGTATAATCACCATAGTCCTCTCACACATCCTATCTAGTCGTTGGGTGCAAGAGAATGACTGGGACTGACGTAGAGGGGAGGAGCTATATGCAGCTCTGCTGGGTGAATCCTCTTGCATTTCCTGTTGGGGAGGAGTTATATCCCAGAAGTAATGATGACCCGTGGACTGATCACACATAACAGAAGAAATATATATATATATATATATATATATATATATATATATATATATATATATATATATATATTTTTTTATTTTTTTTTTTTATTTATTTTTTTTATTTTTTTATTATCATATATATGCACACACATTACACACATATATATATATATATATATATATATATATATACACATACATACATACACATATATACATATATATATATATATATATATATATATATATATACACACACAAAGTCCAAGCTACAGTGTTGCCCTCCAAAAGGTCACCCGTCTGGGTGCATAAATGTAGTAAATATTCCACAAAACAAATGCACTCACAGGTCTTCAGTTAAAGTATATTCACAAATTTACACATATATTCACACATATAAATACATACATACATACATATACACATATACCCCCCCCCCCCCCGTGTCCTCCAATAATATTGGCTCCCTTGGTAATTATGAGCAAAGAAGGCTGTGGAAAATTGTCTTTATTGTTAAAAAAAAAAAAAAATACAGAAAAATACTCTGCTCTCATGGATATCAAAGAATTGTTGCAATCACAACACGTTTCTAAATAAAAAAAACAAACACACATACATACATACATACATACATACATACATACATACATACATACATATATATATATATATATATATATATATATACACCGGGGTGACTAGGAATAGGAAATGGTTCAACCATAACTTCCTATTTCACAGGGGTATAAATATGAGGTAACAAATAGGCCTAGCATCTTCAGTTTGCCAGACACTACTAGAACTTCACATGGGATCGGGTTCTATGGTCAGATGAAACCAAAATAGTTTTTTGGGAATAAACACCAGAGGTGGGTTTGGAGCTCACAGAGAGGTAGCCATATGAAAGTGTACCTCATGCCCACTATTAAATATAGTGATGGCTCTTTAAGGTTTTGGGGCTGTTTTTCTACCAGAGGACCTGGACATTATATTAGGATACATGTCATCATAAACTCTATCAAATATCAACAGATATTAAATGAACACCTGACTGCCAGAAAGCCATAATGGACCTTCCAGCAGGACAATGATCCAAAACAAATATCGAAATCAATACAAAAATGGTTTACTGACCACAAAATAAAAGTCCTGCCATGGCTATCCGGTACCCTGACAACCCCACAGAAAACCTGTGGGGTGAACTGAAGATGCGAGTCCACTAGCGTCTACCTCGAAATTTGGAGGCTCTGGAGAGATTCTGTATGGAGGAATGGTCTCAGATCCCTTGCCATGTATTCTACAACCTCATCAGGCATTATAGGAGAAGACTCAGAGCTGTTATCTTGGCAAAGGGAGGTAGCACAAAGTATTGACTAAAAGGGTGCCAATTATTGTGCCACACATTTATTTAACTAAGATTTTTTGGGGGGGGATAAACCTGTGTTGTGTTTGCAATTGTTTGAAATTTATGAGAGCAGAGTATTTTTGTGTATTTGTTTAACAAAAGATCAAAAGGTTAGGGGGGCAGGTCCGGACACCGACCAAAATGGCTGCTTTATATAAATGGCTAAGATATGGAGCTGATAAATCTGTTGCTTATCCCCCATTAGACCTGTCATCTAAGTATATATTGAGTGCTATGTGCAGGCTAATATGTGACGATCAGGTTTATGCACATTTTATCTAAAACTCCAGCCAGGCAGACCAGAATAATTGCTATATCCCCACAAAGCCCCTTTACTATATAACCTTAATTTAAGGGGCCTCATGATAGGCCATTTTTTCACTTGGGCAAAGGTTTGTAATAAGATTTCTTTTAAAGGTTGTATGAGTTTTATACAATTGTATTTAAGTTTATACTAAAAATAAAAAAACATGAGGCTTATCAATTGGGACCTCCTATAACTAGGTTATATACTGATGAGGTCCAAAAAACATAATTTATGCTTACCTGATAAATTTATTTCTCTTGTGGTGTATGCAGTCCACGGATCATCCATTACTTGTGGGATATTCTCCTTCCCAACAGGAAGTTGCAAGAGGATCACCCACAGCAGAGCTGCTATATAGCTCCTCCCCTAACTGCCATATCCAGTCATTCGACCGAAAACAAGCAGAGAAAGGAGAAACCATTGGGTGCAGTGGTGACTGTAGTTTAAAATTAAAAAATACCTGCCTTAAAATGACAGGGCGGGCCGTGGACTGGATACACCACAAGAGAAATAAATTTATCAGGTAAGCATAAATTATGTTTTCTCTTGTAAGGTGTATCCAGTCCACGGATCATCCATTACTTGTGGGATACCAATACCAAAGCTAAAGTACACGGATGAAGGGAGGGACAAGGCAGGTACTTAAACGGAAGGGAATACTGCCTGTAAAACCTTTCTCCCAAAAATAGCCTCCGAAGAAGCAAAAGTATCAAATTTGTAGAATTTTGAAAAAGTATGAAGCGAAGACCAAGTCGCCGCCTTGCAAATCTGTTCGACAGAAGCCTCATTTTTAAAGGCCCATGTGGAAGCCACAGCTCTAGTAGAATGAGCTGTAATCCTTTCTGGAGGCTGCTGGCCAGCAGTCTCATAGGCTAAGCGGATTATGCTTCTTAGCCAAAAAGAAAGAGAGGTTGCCGAAGCCTTTTGACCTCTCCTCTGTCCAGAGTAGACAACAAACAAAGCAGATGTTTGACGAAAATCTTTAGTAGCTTGTAAGTAAAACTTTAAAGCACGAACCACGTCCAGATTGTGTAATAGACGTTCCTTCTTTGAAGAAGGATTAGGACACAAAGACGGAACAACCATCTCTTGATTGATATTCTTATTAGATACCACCTTAGGTAAAAACCCAGGTTTGGTACGCAGAATTACCTTATCTGCATGGAAGATCAGATAAGGAGAATCACATTGTAAGGCAGATAACTCGGAAACTCTACGAGCCGAGGAATTAGCTACCAAAAAAAGAACTTTCCAAGATAAAAGTTTGATATCTATGGAATGAAGAGGTTCAAACGGAACCCCCTGAAGAACTTTAAGAACCAAATTTAAGCTCCAAGGTGGAGCAACAGGTTTAAACACAGGCTTGATTCTAACTTAAGCCTGACAAAATGCCTGAACGTCTGGGACATCTGCCAGACGCTTGTGCAAAAGAATAGATAGTGCAGAAATCTGTCCCTTTAAGGAACTAGCTGACAATCCTTTCTCCAATCCTTCTTGGAGAAAAGATAATATCCTGGGAATCCTGACCTTACTCCATGAGTAGCCCTTGGATTCACACCAATAAAGATATTTACGCCATATCTTATGATAGATCTTCCTGGTGACAGGCTTTCGTGCCTGAATTAAGGTATCAATGACTAACTCGGAGAAACCACGCTTTGATAAAATCAAGCGTTCAATCTCCAGGCAGTCAGCCTCAGAGAAATTAGATTTGGATGGTTGAAAGGACCTTGAAGTAGAAGGTCCTGTCTCAGCGACAGAGTCCATGGTGGAAAGGATGACATGTCCACCAGATCTGCATACCAAGTCCTGCGTGGCCACGCAGGCGCTATCAAGATCACCGATGCTCTCTCCTGCTTGATTTTGGCAATCAGACGAGGGAGCAGAGGAAACGGTGGAAACACATAAGCCAGGTTGAAGGACCAAGGCGCTGCTAGAGCATCTATCAGCGTTGCCTTGGGGTCCCTGGACCTGGATCCGTAACAAGGAAGCTTAGCGTTCTGGAGAGACGCCATGAGATCCAGTTATGGTTTGCCCCAACGATGAATCAATTGTGCAAACACCTCCGGATGGAGTTCCCACTCCCCCGGATGAAAAGTCTGACGACTTAGAAAATCCGCCTCCCAGTTCTCTACACCTCGGATATGGATAGCTGATAGGTGGCAAGAGTGAATCTCTGCCCAGCAAATTATCTTTGAGACTTCTAACATCGCTAGGGAACTCCTTGTTCCCCCTTGATGGTTGATGTAAGCCACAGTCGTGATGTTGTCTGACTGAAATCTGATGAACCTCAGAGTTGCTAACTGAGGCCAAGCCTGAAGAGCATTGAATATCGCTCTTAGTTCCAGAATATTTATTGGAAGGAGTGACTCCTCCCGAGTCCACGATCCCTGAGCCTTCAGGGAGTTCCAGACTGCACCCCAACCTAGAAGGCTGGCATCTGTCGTTACAATTGTCCAATCTGGCCTGCGAAAGGTCATACCTTTGGACAGATGGACCCGAGATAGCCACCAGAGAAGAGAATCCCTGGTCTCTTGATCCAGATTTAGTAGAGGGGACAAATCTGTGTAATCCCCATTCCACTGACTGAGCATGCAGAGTTGCAGCGGTCTGAGATGTAGGCGTGCAAACGGCACTATGTCCATTGCCGCTACTATTAAGCCGATTACTTCCATGCACTGAGCCACCGAAGGGCGAGGAATGGAATAAAGAACACGGCAGGAATTTAGAAGTTTTGATAACCTGGACTCCGTCAGGTAAATTTTCATTTCTACAGAATCTATCAGAGTCCCTAGGAAGGAAACTCTTGTGAGGGGGGAAAGAGAACTCTTTTCCTCGTTCACTTTCCACCTATGCGACCTCAGAAATGCCAACACTATGTCCGTATGAGACTTGGCGCCTGAATCAGGATGTCTAAATAAGGGGCCACTGCTATGCCCCGCGGCCTTAGGACCGCCAGAAGCGACCCCAGAACCTTCGTAAAAATTCTTGGGACTGTAGCTAACCCAAAGGGAAGAGCTACAAACTGGTAATGCCTGTCTAGGAAGGCAAACCTGAGAAACCGATGATGATCTTTGTGTATCGGAATGTGAAGATAAGCATCCTTTAAATCCCCTGTAGTCATGTATTGACCCTCCTGGATCATAGGTAGGATGGTACAAATAGTCTCCATCTTGAATGATGGAACTCTGAGGAATTTGTTTAAGATCTTTACATCCAAAATTGGTCTGAAGGTTCCCTCTTTTTTGGGAACCACAAACAGATTTGAGTAAAATCCCTGTCCCTGTTCCTCCTTTGGAACTGGATGGATCACTCCCATAACTAGGAGGTCTTGTACACAGTGTAAGAATGCCTCTCTCTTTATCTGGTTTGCAGATAATTGTGAAAGGTGAAATCTCCCTTTTGGGGGGGAAGCCTTGAAGTCCAGAAGATATCCCTGGGATATAATTTCCAACGCCCAGGGATCCTGGACATCTCTTGCCCACGTCTGGGCGAAGAGCGAAAGTCTGCCCCCTACTAGATCCGTTACCGGATAGGGGGCTGTTCCTTCATGCTGTCTTAGAGGCAGCAGCAGGCTTTTTGGCCTGCTTACCTTTGTTCCAGGCCTGGTTAGGTCTCCAGACCGTCTTGGACTGAGCAAAAGTTCCCTCTTGTTTTGCATTAGAGGAAGTTGATGCCGCACTTGCCTTGAAGTTTCAAAAGGCACGAAAATTAGACTGTTTGGCCCTTGATTTGGACCTATCCTGAGGAAGGGCATGACCTTTTCCTCCAGTGATATCAGCAATAACCTTCTTCAAACCAGGCACGAATAGGGTCTGCCCCTTGAAGGGAATGTTAAGCAGCTTAGACTTTGAAGTAACGTCAGCTGACCATGATTTAAGCCATAGCGCTCTGCGCGCCTGGATAGCAAAACCAGAATTCTTAGCCATTAGTTTAGTCAAATGAACAATAGCATCAGAAACAAAAGAATTGGCTAGCTTAAGTGCTCTAAGCTTGTCAAGTATGTCATCCAATGGAGTCGCTACCTGTAAAGCCTCTTCCAGAGACTCAAACCAGAACGCCGCAGCAGCAGTGACAGGAGCAATGCATGCAAGGGGCTGTAGGATAAAACCTTGTTGAATAAACATTTTCTTAAGGTAACCCTCTAACTTTTTATCCATTGGATATAAGAAAGCACAACTGTCCTCGACAGGGATAGTAGTACGCTTTGCTAGAGTAGAAACTGCTCCCTCCACCTTAGGAACTGTCTGCCATAAGTCCCGTGTGGTGGTGTCTATTGGAAACATTTTTCTAAAAATAGGAGGGGGAGAGAACGGCACACCTGGTCTATCCCATTCCTTAGTAATAATATCTGTAAACCTTTTAGGTATTGGAAAAACATTAGTTCACACCGGCACTGCATAGTATTTATCCAGTCTACACAATTTCTCTGGCACTGCAATTGTATCACAGTCATTCAGAGCAGCTAAAACCTCCCTGAGTAACACGCGGAGGTGTTCAAGCTTAAATTTAAATGTAGAAAAATCAGAATCAGGTTGCATCATCTTCCCTGAGTCAGAAACATCACCCACAGAAAGAAGCTCTCCTTCAGCTTCTGCATATTGTGAGGCAGTATCAGACATAGCTCTTAAAGCGTCAGTATGCTCTGTATTTCGTCTAACTCCAGAGCTATCTCGCTTTCCTCTAAATTCAGGTAGTCTGGCTAATACCGCTGACAGTGTATTATCCATGACTGCTGCCATGTCTTGTAAAGTAAACGCTATGGGCGCCCTGGATGTACTTGGCGCCATTTGAGCGTGAGTCCCTTGAGCGGGAGTCAAAGGATCTGACATGTGGGGAGAGTTAGTCGGCATAACTTCCTCTGGTGATACATTTTTTAAAGACAGAATATGATCTTTATTGCTTAAAGTGAAATCAGTACATTTGGTACACATTCTAAGAGGGGGTTCCACCATGGCTTTTAAACATAATGAACAAGGAGTTTCCTCTATGTCAGACATATTTGTACAGACTAGCAATGAGACTAGCAAGCTTGGAAAACATTTTAAATCAAGTTAACAAGCAAATATAAGAAACGGTACTGTGCCTTTAAGAGAAACAAATTTTGTCAGAATTTGAAAAACAGTGAAAAAAGGCAGTAAATCAAACAAAATTTTTACAGTGTGTATAATAAGCTAACATAGCATTGCACCCACTTGCAAATGGATGATTAACCCCTTAGTTAAAAAAAACAGATCAAAAAAACGATATAAACGTTTTTTTTAACAGTCACACCAACTGCCACAGCCTTGCTGTGGGCTTACCTTCCCCAACAAACGATTTTGGAAAGATTAAGAGCCCTTTAGAGATGTCCTATAGCATTCAGGCGACTCCTGGAGGAAGCTGGATGTCTCAGTCTGTAAAAGTTACTGCGCAAAAAAGCGCTAAATTAGGCCCCTCCCACTCATAGTAACACAGTGGAAGGCCCCAGGAAACTGTTTCTAGGCAAATTTAAGCCAGCCATGTGGAAAAAACTAGGCCCCAATAAAGTTTTATCTCCAAAGTATATATAAAAACGTTTAAACATGCCAGCAAACATTTTATATTGTAAATATAAAAGAGTATTACCTCAGAAAGTAAGCATGATACCAGTCGCTATTAAATCACTGTATTCAGGCTTACCTTACATAAATTTGGTATCAGCAGCATTTTCTAGCATTCACATCTTCTAGAAAAAATCTTAACTGCACATACCTCATAGCAGGATAACCTGCACGCCATTCCCCCGCTGAAGTTACCTCTCTCTTTAGTCATGTGTGAGAACAGCAATGGATCTTAGTTACAACCTGCTAAGATCATAGAAATCACAGGCAGATTCTTCTATTTTTCTGCCTGGGACAAAATAGTACAACTCTGGTACCATTTAAAAATAACAAACTTTTGATTGAAGCAAGATAACAGCTACATTTCACCACTTTCCTCTTACTACCTCCATGCTTGTTGAGAGTTGCAAGAGAATGACTGGATATGGCAGTTAGGGGAGGAGCTATATAGCAGCTCTGCTGTGGGTGATCCTCTTGCAACTTCCTGTTGGGAAGGAGAATATCCCACAAGTAATGGATGATCCGTGGACTGGATACACCTTACAAGAGAAATGGCCTCATGTGTCATCCTGGAGGTATTTTGAGTGTTAGGCATACTATTCGCATGTTATGTATATGGTAAACAAAGTAATATCTGATGTATGTATTTCATTATTATTCTGTTCTATTGTTACATATTACATGTATGCCTTGTATTAAACCTCAAATAAAAAAAATAAAAAAAGAAGATCAAAAAGGTTAAACAATAAAGACAATTATTTACAGCCTTCTTTGCTCATATTTACCAAGGGTGACAATACTAGTGGAGGGCACACACATATAAATAGAAGAGTTAAGCTTCAGAAATTATATGAACTTGCTTAGTATCTGTCCAATAAAATAAGTTAATCGTTTTTTTTTATCATTCACAGTAATGGCTAAAGCACAATTTATTTGCAGCAAATAATAGATTGGGGACTGAGCAATATAAACAAAGCAGAAACATCCTGAGTTGGGCAGAGATTTGAATGAGGGAAGTATCATGTATAAATATATAAGATGAAGTCTGACTACACAAACTACATATAGTATAAACATACTAGACATATGCCGTACATACACACAAGTATAAAAAATATTACAATAAAAAATTACTAGGAAATCCAATAGCAAAAAATTGCAATTTAAATTTTCAATCAAATGTTAACAGTATGGAAATCCCAAAAGCAAACTCCCCTACCCCACATATTTTGATATTATTATATAATAATACAGGAAGAGATTTACAACTAAGAACCACATTTTTTTATTTATTTTTTAAGGAAAAAAACCCCACTTACCAGCTCCAGGACTGGACTCCGTGATAATAATAGTGCAAAATCCACTGTATTGCCTGGACATAGCATTCAGCCTGTTCTGCCAGAAATTCCCTTAAAAAAGAAATACATAAGATTGTGAGCATAAAACTAAATAAAGTAATTACATATGTTTAATACTAGGACCCAATTCTGTACATTAGACCTTCTGAGATACCAACAAACCCAATTCATTCAATTTATGACTGCCACCTAAAATATGTAAATCCAGACGAGAAAAATAAAGAATGGAAAAGAGAGAGAAAACAGCTAAACAATTAATACATATTCAGAATATGTTCTTATAAGTTACATGAAGATAAAATTAGAAATTCTATTTGTAATTCAACTTAAACATCATTATCTTCATATACTACATAGCTAGATGCACTTACTCTGAAACAACTTCGACTCCCATTTTTGACATATAGTATGATCTCTTATATTGTCTGAATTCCGTCTCAAAGAGATCATCGTCATCTGGATCTTCGTCTAAACCTGTTAAAAACCACAAGGAAGGAGTAAACTTATTTGAAAAATAACAGGATTTCCTTCTAATGTTCCAGATCTGGCTCTTCTTAATATAGTCCCTTGCACAAAAAGTATTTTTTGTCCTTACGTATTCTGGGCGTTTGCTAAATTGCAAATAATTGTCAACTCTGGATTAATACAGTTGCTATATTTGTTAAATTTAACATAACACTGAAAAATGTGTAGCCCAAAACATTTTGGTAAAAATAGCAAACACAGGCCTAGATTACGAGTTTTGCGTTAGAGGCTATTCGGTGCCAACGAGCAGTTTTGTCTCACCGCTCACTTACCTGCAGCGGCGTTAAAAGGCAAGAAGTGAGCGTTGAGCAAAATTTTGCTCCTTACCGCACTCTAATACCAGCGCTGCTTAAGTCAGCGGTGAGCTGGTCGTACGTGCTGGTGCACAATTTCCCCATAGGAATCAACAGGGAGAGCCGGCTGAGAAAAAGTCTAACACCTGCAAAAAAGCAGCGTAAAACTCAGTAACGCAGCCCCATTGATTCCTATGGGGAAAAAAAAATGTCTACACCTAACACCCTAACATGAACCCCGAGTCTAAACACCCCTAATCTTACACTTATTAACCCTAATCTGCTGCCTCCGACATCACCGGCACCTGCATTATATTTATTAACCCCTAATCTGCCGCTCCAGACACCACCGCCACCTACATTATACTTATTAACCCCTAATCTGCTGCGCCCAACATCGCCGACACCTACATACTATTTATTAACCCCTAATCTGCCGTCCCCAATGTCGCCACAACCTACCTACACTTATTAACCCCTAATCTGCCGTCCCCAACGTCGCCAACACTATAATAAACATATTAACCCCTAAACCGCCGCACTCCCACCTCGCAAACATTAGTTAAATATTATTAACCCCTAATCTTCCGTCGCTAACATCGCCGCCACCTACCGACACTTATTAATCCCTAATCTGCTGCCCCCAACGTCGCCGCCACTATACTAAATGTATTAACCCCTAAATCTAACCCTAACCGTAACACCCCCTAACTTAAATATAATTAAATATAACTGTTCCAATCAGCCAATAGAATGCAAGCTCAATTCCGATCGGAATCTAAGGGACGCCATCTTGGATGACGTCACTTAAAGGTAGCTTCATTCATCTTTAGTCGTCGGATGAAGAGGATGCTCCGCGTCGGATGTCTTGAAGATGGACCCGCTCCGCATTGGGTGGATGAAGATAGAAGATGCCGTCTGGATGAAGACTTCTGCCAGTCTGGAGGACCACTTCGCCCAGCTTGGATGAAGACTTCTCCCAGCTTCGTTGAGGACTTCGGCCCGGCTTGGATGAAGACTTCTCCCGGTAAGTCGATCTTTAGGGGGTTAGTGTTAGGTTTTTTTAAGGGTGTATTGGGTGGGTTTTATTTTTAGGTTAGGGGTTGGGCCTGCAAAAGAGCTAACTGCCCTTTTAAGGGCAATGCCCATTCAAATGCCCTTTTCAGGGCAATGGGGAGCTTAGGTTTTTTTAGATAGTATTTTATTTGGGGGGTTGGTTGTGTGGGTGGTGGGTTTTACTGTTGGGGGGGTTGTTTGCATTTTTTTTTTTTACAGGTAAAAGAGCTGATTACTTTGGGGCAATGCCCCGCAAAAGACCCTTTTAAGGGCTATTGGCAGTTTAGGCTAGGTTTTTTTTTATTTTGGTGGGGCTTTTTTATTTTGATAGGGCTATTAGATTAGGTGTAATTAGTTTAAATATCTGTAATTTGTTTATTATTTTCTGTAAATTTAGTGTTTGTTTTTGTACTTTAGCTAATTTAATTTAGGTAATTGTATTTAATTTAATTAATTTATTTAAATTATAGTGTAGTGTTAGTGTAACTTAGGTTAGGTTTTATTTTACAGGTACTTTTGTATTTATTTTAGCTAGGTAGTTATTAAATAGTTAATAACTATTTAATAACTATTCTACCTAGTTAAAATAAATACAAACTTGCCTGTAAAATAAAAATAAACCCTAAGCTAGATACAATGTAACTATTAGTTATATTGTAGCTAGCTTAGGGTTTATTTTATAGGTAAGTATTTAGTTTTAAATAGGAATAATTTAGTTAATGATAGTAATTTTATTTAGATTTATTTAAATTATATTTAAGTTAGGGCGTGTTAGGGTTAGACTTAGATTTAGGGGTTAATACATTTAGTATAGTGGCGGCGACGTTCGGGGCGGCAGATTAGGGGTTAAGTGTAGGTAGGTGGTGGCGACGTTGGGGGCAGCAGATTAGGGGTTCATAAATATAATGTAGTTGGCGGCGGTGTCCGGAGCGGCAGATTAGGGGTTACAAATTTTATTATAGTGTTTGTGATGCGGGAGGGCCTCGGTTTAGGGGTTAATAGTTAGTTTATGGGTGTTAGTGTACTTTTTAGCACTTTAGTTATGAGTTTTATGTTACGGCGTTGTACCATAAAACTCTTAACTACTGACTTTTAAATGCGTTAGGACTCTTGACAGGGTAGGGTGTACTGCTCACTTTTTGGCCTCCCAGGACAGACTCGTAATACCGGTGCTATGGAAGCCCCATAGAGAAAAAAAAAAGACTTTACAAAGTTTACGTAAGTCTTTTGCGGTAGGGCCAAAGAAGTGTGTGGTGACCCTAAACCTGCAAGACTCGTAATACCAGCGGGCGTAAAAAAGCAGCGTTAGGACCTCTTAACGCTGCTTTTTTACCCTAACGTACAACTCGTAATCTAGCCATCAGTCTTTAACCAAGACTGATTTCACATATTTTTTTTACATTATTATTAAAATCATACTAATACCTGTAAATACATTGCAGCTGTTCTTAAATATATTGCATACAAAGAGAGAAGCGCTTTACCAGGAACGAACAACAGCTCAGTGGCTTGTTCTATGGCGATTTACCACCCGGAAGCAGCCTCTTTTAGACCAGTGTGCTTTTCACAGAAGAAAACTTTCCTGAAGTATATCAGTCTGATCCTGCCAAGTAAGGTCAGTCCTGCCCCGAAATACCAGGCAATTCTCCTCTGAACAAGGAACATGACAACCCCAGACGATCGTTTCGGCCTCCTATGGGCCTCGTCAGTGAGGTGCAGCCACATTCCTCTAAGCACACTGGGCAAGGAGTCCACGTCTGGTTTCCCCCATCACCCATAGGGAGACTTCCCAAGGGTCATAATAATTTGCATACAAAGAGAGAAGCGCTCTACCAGGAACGAACAACAGCTCAGTGGCTTGTTCTTAAATATAGCCCATATGGCAATACTACTGGTAAAGAAAACCACATTTCAAATACTGACAAAACGCAATCATTTTGAGTGCTAATTAATATCACAATAATGCCCTCCAAGTTTAATCAGGACACCATTGCATGCTGCCAATAATCCGGAGCATAAATTTATAGTTTTTAAATTTTGTCACACTATTGTTTAGGAGAGGGGAAGTAGGCAGAATACACTTTCAGAAGAGGTATTAAGGGTAAAATAAATAAATAAAATAAATCTGAAATGTTTAGTAATGCATAATGAAACAACTTTTCATATTTTTATTAATTATTTTGACCCGTTTAATATACTTTAGCTCTGAAAATTGGTAGTTTCTAGAACTTGAAATGTGCCCTACTGCTTTATCGAGGTCTGTCTCTTATTGGCTTTAACTGACAACAACTGACAAACAATTCATTGTATTCTAACATCATGACAGTGGCTAGCCTTGTTGTCTGCACAGATTGGCTCATCCAAATAAGGCAAATAGTGGATGGGCTTTGGCTATTTAATTAATTAATTGCCATAAAAAGGATGTCAAAAAACTTAAGAATTGGTTGATATGTTATTATGTAGCAACACAACAGAAATGTCTTGTAATTACAAGGTGTTTACTGTCCCTTTAATGCCCTTAATTATTGGGAACTCAAAGTCAACGAAAACATAATTTATGCTTACCTGATAAATTCCTTTCTTCTGTTGTGTGATCAGTCCACGGGTCATCATTACTTCTGGGATATAACTCCTCCCCAACAGGAAATGCAAGAGGATTCACCCAGCAGAGCTGATATAGCTCCTCCCCTCTACGTCAGTCCCAGTCATTCGACCAAGAATCAACGAGAAAGGAGTAACCAAGGGTGAAGTGGTGACTGGAGTATAATTTAAAAGATATTTACCTGCCTTAAAAAAACAGGGCGGGCCGTGGACTGATCACACAACAGAAGAAAGGAATTTATCAGGTAAGCATAAATTATGTTTTCTTCTGTTATGTGTGATCAGTCCACGGGTCATCATTACTTCTGGGATACCAATACCAAAGCAAAAGTACACGGATGACGGGAGGGATAGGCAGGCTCATTATACAGAAGGAACCACTGCCTGAAGAACCTTTCTCCCAAAAATAGCCTCCGAAGAAGCAAAAGTGTCAAATTTGTAAAATTTGGAAAAAGTATGAAGCGAAGACCAAGTTGCAGCCTTGCAAATCTGTTCAACAGAGGCCTCATTCTTAAAGGCCCAAGTGGAAGCCACAGCTCTAGTGGAGTGAGCTGTAATTCTTTCAGGAGGCTGCTGTCCAGCAGTCTCATAGGCTAAACGTATTATGCTACGAAGCCAAAACGAGAGAGAGGTAGTAGAAGCTTTTTGACCTCTCCTCTGTCCAGAATAAACGACAAACAGGGAAGAAGTTTGACGAAAATCTTTAGTTGCCTGCAAGTAGAACTTGAGGGCACGAACTACATCCAGATTGTGTAGAAGACGTTCCTTCTTTGAAGAAGGATTTGGACACAAGGATGGAACAACAATCTCCTGATTGATATTCCTGTTAGTGACTACCTTAGGTAAGAACCCAGGTTTAGTACGCAGAACTACCTTGTCTGAGTGAAAAATCAGATAAGGAGAATCACAATGTAAAGCTGATAACTCAGAGACTCTTCGAGCCGAGGAAATAGCCATTAAAAACAGAACTTTCCAAGATAACAATTTTATATCAATGGAATGAAGGGGTTCAAACGGAACACCTTGTAAAACGTTAAGAACTAAGTTTAAACTCCATGGCGGAGCAACGGCTTTAAACACAGGCTTGATCCTAGCTAAAGCCTGACAAAAGGCCTGGACGTCTGGAATTTCTGACAGACGCCTGTGTAACAAGATGGACAGAGCTGAAATCTGTCCCTTTAATGAACTAGCTGATAAACCCTTTTCTAAACCTTCTTGTAGAAAAGACAATATCCTAGGGATCCTAACCTTACTCCAGGAGTAACGTTTGGATTCGCACCAGTATAGGTATTTGCGCCATATTTTATGGTAAATCTTTCTGGTAACAGGCTTCCTAGCCTGAATCAGGGTATCAATAACCGACTCAGAAAAACCACGTTTTGATAAAATCAAGCGTTCAATTTCCAAGCAGTCAGTTTCAGAGAAGTTAGATTTTGATGTTTGAATGGACCCTGTATCAGAAGGTCCTGTCTTAGAGGTAGAGACCAAGGTGGACAGGATGACATGTCCACTAGATCTGCATACCAAGTCCTGCGTGGCCATGCAGGCGCTATTAGAATCACTGATGCTCTCTCCTGTTTGATTTTCGCAATCAATCGAGGAAGCAGCGGGAAGGGTGGAAACACATAAGCCATCCCGAAGTTCCAAGGTGCTGTCAAAGCATCTATCAGAACCGCTCCCGGATCCCTGGATCTGGACCCGTAGTGAGGAAGTTTGGCGTTCTGGCGAGACGCCATGAGATCTATCTCTGGTTTGCCCCAACGTCGAAGTATTTGGGCAAAGATCTCCGGATGAAGTTCCCACTCTCCCGGATGAAAAGTCTGGCGACTCAAGAAATCCGCCTCCCAGTTCTCCACTCCCGGGATGTGGATTGCTGACAGGTGGCAAGAGTGAGACTCTGCCCAGCGAATTATCTTTGATACTTCCATCATTGCTAGGGAGCTTCTTGTCCCTCCCTGATGGTTGATGTAAGCTACAGTCGTGATATTGTCCGACTGAAACCTGATGAACCCCTGAGTTGTTAATTGGGGCCAAGCCAGAAGGGCATTGAGAACTGCCCTCAATTCCAGAATGTTTATTGGGAGGAGACTCTCCTCCTGATTCCATAATCCCTGAGCCTTCAGAGAATTCCAGACAGCGCCCCAACCTAGCAGGCTGGCGTCTGTTGTTACGATTGTCCAGTCTGGCCTGCTGAATGGCATCCCCCTGGACAGGTGTGGCCGATAAAGCCACCATAGAAGAGAATTTCTGGTCTCTTGATTCAGATTCAGAGTAGGGGACAAATCTGAGTAATCCCCATTCCACTGACTTAGCATGCACAATTGCAGCGGTCTGAGGTGTAGGCGTGCAAAAGGTACTATGTCCATTGCCGCTACCATTAAGCCGATCACCTCCATGCATTGAGCTACTGACGGGTGTTGAATGGAATGAAGGACACGGCATGCATCTTGAAGCTTTGTTAACCTGTCTTCTGTCAGGTAAATCTTCATTTCTACAGAATCTATAAGAGTCCCCAAGAATGGAACTCTTGTGAGAGGAAAAAGAGAACTCTTCTTTTCGTTCACTTTCCATCCATGCGACCTTAAAAATGCCAGAACTAACTCTGTATGAGACTTGGCAGTTTGAAAGCTTGAAGCTTGTATTAGAATGTCGTCTAGGTACGGAGCTACCGAAATCCCTCGCGGTCTTAGTACCGCCAGAAGGGCACCCAGAACCTTTGTGAAGATTCTTGGGGCCGTAGCCAATCCGAATGGAAGAGCTACAAACTGGTAGTGCCTGTCTAGGAAGGCAAACCGTAGATACCGTTGATGATCTTTGTGAATCGGTATGTGAAGGTAAGCATCTTTTAAATCCACTGTGGTCATGTACAGACCCTTTTGGATCATAGGTAAGATTGTCCGAATAGTTTCCATTTTGAACGATGGAACTCTTAGGAATTTGTTTAGAATCTTTAAATCTAAGATTGGCCTGAAAGTTCCCTCTTTTTTGGGAACCACAAACAGGTTTGAGTAGAACCCTTGTCCTTGTTCCGACCGCGGAACCGGATGGATCACTCCCATTAATAACAAATCTTGTACACAGCGTAGAAACGCTTCTTTCTTTATCTGGTTTGTTGACAACCTTGACAGATGAAATCTCCCTCTTGGGGGAGATAATTTGAAGTCTAGAAGGTATCCCTGAGATATGATCTCTAGTGCCCAGGGATCCTGAACATCTCTTGCCCAGGCCTGGGCGAAGAGAGAAAGTCTGCCCCCCACTAGATCCGGTCCCGGATCGGGGGCTCTCGGTTCATGCTGTCTTTGGGGCAGCAGCAGGTTTCCTGGCCTGTTTGCCCTTATTCCAGGACTGGTTAGGTTTCCAGCCTTGCCTGTAACGAGCAACAGCTCCTTCCTGTTTAGGTGCAGTGGAGGTTGACGCTGCTCCTGTTTTGAAATTCCGAAAGGGACGAAAATTAGACTGTCTAGCCTTAGCTTTGGCCTTGTCTTGAGGTAGGGCGTGGCCCTTACCTCCTGTAATGTCAGCGATAATTTCTTTCAAACCGGGCCCAAATAAAGACTGCCCCTTGAAAGGTATATTAAGTAATTTGGACTTAGAAGTAACATCAGCTGACCAGGATTTTAGCCACAGTGCTCTACGTGCCTGTATGGCGAATCCTGAGTTCTTAGCCGTAAGTTTGGTTAAATGTACTACGGCCTCCGAAATGAATGAATTAGCTAGTTTAAGGACTCTAAGCCTGTCCATAATGTCGTCTAGCGTAGATGAACTAAGGTTCTCTTCCAGAGACTCAATCCAAAATGCTGCCGCAGCCGTAATCGGCGCGATACATGCAAGGGGTTGCAATATAAAACCTTGTTGAACAAACATTTTCTTAAGGTAACCCTCTAATTTTTTATCCATTGGATCTGAAAAAGCACAGCTATCCTCCACCGGGATAGTGGTACGCTTAGCTAAAGTAGAAACTGCTCCCTCCACCTTAGGGACCGTTTGCCATAAGTCCCGAGTGGTGGCGTCTATTGGAAACATCTTTCTAAATATTGGAGGGGGTGAGAACGGCACACCGGGTCTATCCCACTCCTTAGTAACAATTTCAGTTAATCTCTTAGGTATAGGAAAAACGTCAGTACTCGCCGGTACCGCAAAGTATTTATCCAACCTACACAGTTTCTCTGGTATTGCAACGGTGTTACAATCATTGAGAGCTGCTAAGACCTCCCCTAGTAATACACGGAGGTTCTCCAATTTAAATTTAAAATTTGAAATATCTGAATCCAATCTGTTTGGATCAGAACCGTCACCCACAGAATGAAGCTCTCCGTCCTCATGCTCTGCAAGCTGTGACGCAGTATCAGACATGGCCCTAGTATTGTCAGCGCACTCTGTTCTCACCCCAGAGTGATCACGCTTGCCTCTTAGTTCTGGTAATTTAGACAAAACTTCAGTCATAACAGTAGCCATATCATGTAATGTTATTTGTAATGGCCGCCCAGATGTATTAGGCGCCATAATATCACGCACCTCCCGGGCGGGAGATGCAGGTACTGCCGCGTGAGGCGAGTTAGTCGGCATAACTCTCCCCTCGCAGTTTGGTGAAATTTGTTCACATTGTACAGATTGACTTTTATTTAAAGTAGCATCAATACAGTTAGTACATAAATTTCTATTGGGCTCCACCTTGGCATTGGAACAAATGACACAGATATCTTCCTCTGAGTCAGACATGTTTAACACACTAGCAATAACTTGCAACCTGGTTATAATCTTTTTTAGCAAAAACGTACTGTGCCTCAAAGAGGTACTTAAACGATTAAATGACAGTTGAGATAATGAACTGAAAAACAGTTATAGCATCAACTTTAAAATAACACAACTTTTAGCAAAGGTTTGTTCCCATTAGTAAATAACAATAACTAAATTTGACATAAAAAATTATAGAGTAACGTTTTTATTCACAGTCAATATAAAATTCTCACAGCTCTGCTGAGAGAATGTACCTCCCTTCAAAGAAGCTTGAAGACCCCTGAGATCTGTCAGTGAACCGGATCATGCAGGAAATATAATAGTAGCTGACTGGAAATTTTTGATGCGTAGCAAAGAGCGCCAAAAACGGCCCCTCCCTCTCACACACAGCAGTGAAGAGAAACGAAACTGTCACAATTTAAAGCAGACAACTGCCAAGTGGAAAATAATGCCCAAACATTTATTCACTCAGTACCTCAGCAATGTAAACGATTCTACATTCCAGCAAAAACGTTTAACATGATAATATTTATTAAAAGGATTAGTGACCTTTAACAGAGTAGTTCCGGTGAAATACCATTCCCAGAATACTGAAGTGTATACATACATGTCATTATAACGGTATAGCAGGATTTTCTCATCAATTCCATTCAGAAAATAAAAACTGCTACATACCTCAATGCAGATTCATCTGCCCGCTGTCCCCTGATCTGAAGCTTTTACCTCCCTCAGATGGCCGAGAACAGCAATATGATCTTAACTACTCCGGTTAAAATCATAGTAAAAAACTCTGGTAGATTCTTCTTCAAACTCTGCCAGAGAAGTAATAACACGCTCCGGTGCTATTGTAAAATAACAAACTTTTGATTGAAGTCATAAAAACTAAGTATAATCACCATAGTCCTCTCACACATCCTATCTAGTCGTTGGGTGCAAGAGAATGACTGGGACTGACGTAGAGGGGAGGAGCTATATCAGCTCTGCTGGGTGAATCCTCTTGCATTTCCTGTTGGGGAGGAGTTATATCCCAGAAGTAATGATGACCCGTGGACTGATCACACATAACAGAAGAAAAAGCTCATAAGCAAAAAGTCAGTAGAAGAACGGCAAAACCACACTGGCTTTACTATGAAGCCAGCACCAAAAACAAACAGAGGGAATAACTGTGTGTAGCTGAATTCGTCCATATAAAGCTCCTTTCCGACACTATCCCAGTAGTAATTTCATGATTCATGCTGTATTGCTGCATATACATTACTCACATTTAGAATTTTCTTCTTCATCTTTCTCTAATGCAATTAAACATAGAGAGTCTTCAGCAACCTATTATGAAAAAAATACAAAAAGTATATTAATATAGTTGTGCAAAACATTGTGTTAGAAACCTATTGCAGTGTTGTTAAAAGTGTATTTAAATCTAGCCACTTCATATCCAAATACTGTACTTATCAATCTATTAAAAGGAAAGAACTGTGAAAAACAAGGACTCTTCATGTAGACTCTAAAACCTAGTGAACTCTGCTGTGGCGTCCTGTAAGGGCAACTACTTTTACCATTATAATACCAATGAAAGTTTTCTAATACATCTTAAATGATCATTACCAGAATATTTACTAACCACTTTACTATGGCGTTATACATACTTATTCTATCTCTATAAGCAGAAGCTTATTCCAAGCAACACTGGAGTTCAACATACAGAGAACCTTTTGTTGTATCCTAAGCTGCTTAAAAGGGACAGTACACAATTTGAGATTGTATTATTAAAGTAACATAAAACCAATGTTTCTACCATTCTCTTGATATCCTTTGTTGAAGGTACAGCAATTCACTACTGGGAGCTAGCTGAACACATTGGGTAAGCCAATGACAAGAGGCCTATATGAGTAGCCACCAATCAGCAGCTAGTACCCAGTAGTGCATTGCTGCTCCTGAGACTAACTAGGTATGCTTTTCCACAAAGGATACCAAGAGAACAAAGCAATTTAAATATAACAATTTAGAAAGTTTCTTTAAAATTGCATGTTCTATCATGAATGAAAATGTTTGGGCGTCATGTCCCTTTAACTATGTTTAACCCTATAACCGCCAAAACATTTATTTTGCTCCTTTTCCTGTAAATTTTCAGGGATTTTCCAATTCTAAGTAATGGAAGTGCACATAGCACACTTCATAAAGCCTAACCTTAACCCATATATGTCCCTAACTTATATCAGCAGGGTTAATCTGATAATGAACAAAAAAGTTGATATTTTGACAAACAAAATGACAGTGGCTAGCCTCGTCTACTCCAGTAACACAGCAAGATTGGCTTCTCCAAATAACTCATGTGGTGGGTGGAGTTTATTGCAAGACTGCAGAGACTGTGACTTTAATTACAACATAATTAAAGGGACAGTATACTATACTATACAATAGTTTTTTCCCTTAATGTGTTTCCAATTACTTTTTTACCAGCTGTAGAGTATACAATGTATGAGATTTGCTTTTTAAGCCTTATTTGTGTATATGAATTAGCTGATTTTGAAGCCACAACCTAATAAAATGGGTTGAGCTTATAGGTATAATCAGATCTCATTACTTGATCACATTGTGTACATATATCTGCTTCGTTATCTTATATAGATCCATAAACTTATCACCAGTACTTGGAGGGAACAATTGAAAATTAACATTTTATTACCTTATCTCTTCTATACCCCACTGGGAGTGTAATTTCTTCTACTGGTTGTGTTAACACAGCTTGGCCTTGAGGCCAAAAACTTTCAGGATGGGTTGGGGATACCACAGGCTAAATCAACTGTTTCAAACGCCAATATAAGGGTAATGGAAATAAAATAAAGTGGATCATTGGGAACAAATGAAAGAGGAGACATTTTTTGAGTAAACTGTCCCAGTAGTTTCTTCTCTATCTATGTTTATAATGCAAATAATATAAAAAATATACACAACTGGCAACATATACTATTGATTATCATCTGAAGAGTTATCTAATTAGTACACATCTAACAAAAATAACCCTTTTATTACTGGCTTTTAAGGCATTCTTAAAATGACTAAATAGTAAATATAATGATACAATAACAATTTAACATACCTAGGTAGCTTCAGGAGCAAATACACGGGTTTGCAACAATGTTATGCATACACTGCTCAGGGTGCCAATTGGAAAGTTTGCTTATTATGGTATGCTCTCTCCCAATCAAATTTGGTTTGAACTTTCTTGGTTCATATAAAGCATTGAATTTAAAGTGATTGTAAAGATGAATGACTTTAAGCCCAGTATTTAACAATACTCTTAAAAAACATGGGCACTTTAGTCATTAAACTTTACAATTCTTCTTCTTTTTTAACATACTTTGCTTTTTGTTACTGTAAACGTACCACCTCTGGAGGTGAATTTATCTAGGATCTGAACTAGTACAATTTAGCGCATTTTGTTTGTGTGTGTGTTTTTAGCGAGTAGACAAAGACAGTTTTACTCATGTCTAACACTAGCTTATTACACAGAAAGAACAGCAGAATGTTACCACCTACCTTGTTCTTCTTTTTCTTACAATTTCTAGCTTCTTCGGCAGCTTGTCCAGCAGCTTCATTGAGGTATTTATTGCCCACTTTGCTTTCAAACCATTTTAGGTCAACAAAGATTTCACTGAAATGTTCTCGGTCGAACTGAAAATTCAGATGGAACCAAAGTAGTTTATGTATCGAGGAATCCATGCAAATAGTCTTAATATATCTGTTGCGCCTTCTGATTATACTGGTTCAACCGCATAGTGCACAATGACCAACTGTCAACTATTTCTTAAAATGTGTTGTTGAGTGAATATACATAGCTTGTAGGAGAATAGAAAGAGGAATTTGGATAGGAAGCATTTTTAAAGAATGGTCAAGTTTAAAAGTTAAAAGGTAAATAATACTCAAAACTTCCCTATCATGCACATGAAAAATAAGCTGTTACATGTGTTAAAAATATTGGGGTTTGTGTTAAAGTTTAGTAAAAGCTATTTAAATATAAGTGACACTAACAGAAATTGCTTGATTGTGTGCTTCAGGGTCCTGGGACTCTATTGCTCATTGGCTGATAGAGAAAAATCCCACACACAAAAAAAGTTAATTAATTCAATGTAGCAACATTAATAAATGCATTTAAAAACAAACAAAAATAGCATATTGCTTTGTTTCTGTTTGACAGAAATAGAAAGATGTACACAAAAAATAACTTGTATTGACTATATACTCACAGCTGAAAGCTTTGTAAGATACTTCTCAAAGTGCAACAAGTTCAAATAGCCATTCTCATTTATGTAACCTGAAAAGGGAATATTTATCATGTGTCAGTACATTAAGAAATAATTTCTTGCTCCTATCACTTTGCTTTCTCTGTAGATTATGATAAACATTGATCCTTAAAGGGACATTAAAGTCAAAACTAAACTTTCATGATTCAGATAGGGCATGCAATTTTAAACAACTTTTTCAATTTACTTTTATCATCAAATTTGCTTTGTTCCCTTGGTGGTATTTTTGAAAAGCTAAACACAGCTAGGCTTAAACTGATTTCTAAACCGTTAAAAACCGCCTCTTAGCTCAGAGCATTTTGAAAGTTTTTCACAGTTAGACAGTGTTAGTTCATGTGTGTCATATAGATAACATTGTGCTCACTCCCGTGAAGTTAGTCTTCACTGATTGACTACACTGCATGTCTGTCAAAAGCACTTAGATAAGGAGGCTGTCTGCAGAGGCTTAGATACAAGGTAATCACAAAGGTAAAACGTATATTAATATAACTGTGTTGGTTATGCAAAAACGGGGAATGGGTAATAAAGGGATTATCTATCTTTTTAAATAAGAAACATTTTGCTCTATACTGTCCCTTTAAAAAAAAAAAAAAAAAACATTTGAAAGATAATGCAATATGTAATATGGTAAATGTTCTTTTGCAAAATACTTTAATATAGCTGAATCCTTCTGGATGTCCGATAAAAGCCGTGTTTAATTAAAGAGACATGTAACACTAATTACATTTTATAAGCATAGTACTGCAGTTATTTCCCACCTCCCTCTACTCATGGGTGCCAACATGCAGACATCTAGTTTTCACTACATTCCAGTGCTACATGTGCAGCAACTCTCCTTCCGATGCCTGCAGTGAAAACTACGTTCCAAAATGGTGGCACCTATAATAAGAGGGAAGTTCATAAAATGTATTTAGTGTTTAACGTCCCTTTAAGAGTCAGTTTATAGGCTCAAAACGTTGCCCAAAAACGTGCTGTTTTTTAAACCATTGCTTGTGCTTGCCTTATCTGTGTGCTATATAGTTAATCTGCGTATAGAAAACGATACACATTGCACAAGGTCATGCCTCCATTAAAGGGACATTGTACACTAGCTTTTTCTTTGCATAAATGTTTTGTAGATGATCCATTTATATAGGCCATCTGGCAGTGTTTTTGTAAAAATGTATAGTTTGCTTATTTTTTTAAACAACATTGTGCTGATTTACAGACTCTAAACCAAGCCCCAAAGTTTTAGATGTATACTGATGTCTGCGGCTCCTGTTTGTATAATCTGTCTTTTCATATGTAGGGAAGGGGGGACTGTCTGCTGTTCTTGTTTTCCAAGCCCCTTTCACTGGGTGTACCAGCCTAATCTTAATAGTGCTAAACGGGAGCTTCTACGTAAGTTTTTAAAAGGTTTTATACTTAAAGTTTGGATCAGTATCTGTGCATATTCTTCTTTATAGCAGGGTCTATTACATGCAGTTATATAAAAATAGGTGTATACTGTCCCTTTAATGATGATAAAAGGGGCACTTAATGTGTTTCCAATGGTTTGTTGTACCAACTGCAGGGTATTTAATGTATGGAAAAATTCTCCTTAAAAAAGGGACATAAAATCTGCAAACAATTTGAAATATCTTTCCAATTTACTTCTGTTTATACAATTTCCTTTATTATCTTGCTATACTTTTTTGCTGGGAGCAAGCTGAACACATTTGGTGAGCCAATGACAAGAGGCATGTATGTTCAGCCACCAATAAGCTACTAGCTCCCAATAGAGAATTGCTGCTACTTAGATTACCTAGGTATGGTTTTCAACAAAGGATACCAAAAGAACAAATTAGATAATAGAAGTCAATTGGAAAGTTGTTAAAGTTGTATGCTGTATCCGAGCAATACGTTTAATTTTGACTTTACTGTCCCTTTAATGTTTATTTTTGTATTTAAAATGGCTGTTTTTGCTCAATGAAACCATAACCCATTGTTCTCCAAAACATGCCAATTCAAATGGGATAACCCTGCCGGAAGACCTGCTTATATTATCTTTATCTATACACAAAGGGCAGTATTTACTAAATATTCCATTATGGGTTTATGGACAAAACCAGGTACTTTGATTGCAAGAATAAACATTTTCCAATGTTTAATACAATACAGGTGGTAAAACAGGTCACTGGGAATATGTAAAAGGTAAAAATAAAAATAAACTACATTTATGCATACCTGATAAATTATTTTCTTTCCTGGCAGGGAGAGTCCACAAATTCATTCATTACTGTTGGGAATACAACACCTGGCCACCAGGAGGAGGCTAAGACACCCCAGCCAAAGCATTAAGTATCCCTCCCAGTTCCCCTACACCCCCAGTCATTCAGCTGAGGAAATAAGGAAAAGCAGGAGAAACACTAGGGGTATAGAGGTGCCTGAAGATAAGGAAAAAAGGCTGTCTTAAAAATAACAGGGCAGGTTCATGGACTCTCCCGGCCAGGAAAGAAATTCATTTATCAGGTAAGCATAAATGTTGTTTTCTTTCCAATGGCAAGGAGAGTCCACAAATTCATTCATTACTGTTGGGAATCCAATACCCAAGCTAGAAAGGACACAGAATGAACAGGGAGGGAATAGAAGGTAGGCGGACCTAAATTGACAGAACCAGCGTTTGAAGCACCTTTCGCCCAAAGGAAGCCTTAGCCGAGGCAAAAACATCAAACTTGAAATTTTTTGAAAAGGTATGCAAAGAGGACCAGGCAGCTGCCCTACAGATTTGTTCCATAGAAGCATTGTTCTTAAAAGCCCAAGAGGAGGACACTGCACAGGTAGAATGAGCCGTAATCCTCTCAGGAGGCTGTTGACCAGCTTTCTCATAAGCCAAACAATGACACTCCTCAAAAAGAAAGAGTAGACGCCGCAGCCTTCTGACCCTTGCTCTTACCGTCCTACAAAACTAACAAGGAAGAATACTGTAGAAAAACCTTGGTTGCATGAAGATAAAAAAAAAGCACCTAAAACAACCATGTCGTGCAACAAACGCTCCTTCCCAAAAGGATTAGGACAAAAAGAAAGTACTACAATTTCTTGATTGCTATTGCGGGCAGAGACAACTTTTAGGTAGAAAATTAACTTGGTACGAAAAACAGCCTTATCTGCATGGAAAATAGAAAAGGGATCACACTGTAAAGCAAAGAACAAAGAAATTCTGCGAGCAGAGGAAATAAATAGACAACAAAAACAAAACTTTCCAAGACAAAAAAAGTTCAATGTCAACCGAATGCATCAGGAAGAGAAGCTAATTTATTGTGCAACACAGAAAGGGCAGAAAGCTGACCCTAGAGAGAACTAGCCGACAAACCTTTCTCCAGACCAATTTGGAGAAACAAAAGAATCTGAGGAACCCTTGAACCTCACACCAAGCAAGATAGTTGCTCCACACCGAGTGGTAAAAAGTGTCTAGTAACTGGCTTACGAGCCTGGATCAGAGTATCAATGACCCTGTCAGAAAAACCTCTTTAGGACAGCATTAAGTGTTCAATCTCCACGCAGTCAGAGACTTAAGATTTTGGTAAAGGAGCGGACCTTGGAGTAGAAGGTCCACTCGCTGAGGCAACTTCCACAGAGGAGAGGAAGACATCTTCATGAAGTCTGCAAACCAGGTCCTGCGAGGCCTCACCGGAGCAAGGAGAATCACAGAGGCCCGCTCCTGTTTGAAGCAAGCGAAGGAGAGCAAAATGGAGGAAACAGATAGATAAGCTTGAACTTCCACGGAACCGATAACGCGTCCACCAACACTGCATGAGGATTTCTCGATCTCGACCCATATTTGGTCAGCTTGGTATTGAGACAAGATCCTGAAAAAACTAAGTGTGGCGCTCAGCTGTTAACCCTTAGCTCCCTTACTAATCAATCTTTCCCTTTGATTGATGAAAAATATATATTAGACACACAGTTTTAAAGTTAGGGAGCGCTATTGAGCTCAAGGGTACAAGAAGACGATATTATAAGATTTGTTATAAAAATATTATTAATTTATTTATGTGAATGCAATGAAGATTTAATGTGTATATATATATATATATATATATATATATATATATATATATATATATATATACACAAATTCATAAACAATTAAAATTCATAAATAATTGTTAATATATACATTAAATCTTCATTGCATTCACATTAATAAATTAATATTTTTATAACAAAATCTTATATCGTCTTCCTGTACCCTTGAGCTCAATAGCGCTCCCTAACTTTAAAACTGTGTGTCTAATTGAGACAAGATCCCCCACCCCCACACCTGAGAGCTATCTCAGAGAATACTCCCCGAGATGGAAGGTCTGTATGCTCAGGAAATCTACTTCATAATTGTCCACCCCCGGGAAGAGAATGGCTGAAAAGACAATTGTGATATTCTGCCCACTGAAGGATACGAGACACGTCTCTCATCGCCAGGGAACTCTGCGTTCCCCCTGATGATTGATATAAGCAACTGAAGTTACGCTGTGCGATTTTGGAATCTGATAAAACGGACAGAACAAAATTGAGGCCATCAGAGCATTGAAATGGCTCTCAATTCCAGAATATTGAATTGAAAGGAAGGACTCCTCCAGCGTTCAGGTTCCCTGAGATTTCAAGGGACCCCAAACCTATCCCCAGCCAAGAAGACTGGCCCAAGATGGTCTCAAAAAGCACGTGCTTTGAGACAAGAGTTCCTGACAAAGCCACCAGGAGGGAGAATCTCTCGAATGGTTGTCCAGGATGATCGTTTGAGATAGATCGGAATGGTTGCCGTTCCATTGCCTGTGCATACATAGATGTAAAGGTTGCAGATGAAAGCAAGCAAAAGGAATAATGTCCATGGTAGCCACCATGAGACCCACCGCTTTCATGCATTGAGCCACTGACGGATAAGCATTGGACTAAAGAGATAGTCTTAAAGGAATAGATCCACTGGGTTGTGAACCAGACATGATAAATCACTAAACTATGGGAGTGCGCACTTTAATGCAAACCACACAGCAGGGACGCCACTGGTGACTCCCTTGCTAGGCTCTGCCTGGGACTGAACCAGAGACTCCAGGTTCAGAATCCAGTTAGCTATGTCTGTGCCACTGGAGGATTTTTAGGCAGACAGAAACTTGTTTCAACGTAGATCCTTCAGAAATATTTGCATCACGGATTAATCGATAATTGTGCATGGAAAACACACCCTGGAGTTGGGGACTAGCGAGCTCTTGCCCAGATTTATCTTCCAACCGTGGTTGTAAAGGAGACACAAAAGAGAGTCAGTGTGAGATCTTGCTAACAGCAAAGATGGAGATTGAACCAATATTTCCTCAAAGTAAGGCACTGCCTTTGCGATTCCTGCAATCTGGACACTACCGGAAGAGCTCTCAACACCTTCACCCTAGTCCTCATTCTAAGGAAGGGACTAGGACAAAACACTCCCAAGAATGCTAGAACCTCTACGCACCTTGAGAACGCTGACAAAATCAGACCCTCAGGGGATTGAACCTGGGTCTTTCCATGAAAAGGCTAAGTACAAGCCTCCAAGGCTCACTCCAACATGAAGAAAAAACTTAAACGTTTCTTATATCCATAAGAAACAAAAAATGGACGAACAATGGCAATCATGACAAACTACCATATATGATTAACAACCACCCTAAAAATAATAAATCATAAGAGAACAATCCCAAAAGAATATTGCTTAGAGAGAAGGGACATAGGATTGTCCAGGATTTCAAATCCCTCTAGAAGACTAAAGGAACTGCATAAGCAGACAGACATACTATATAAAAACGAGTATGTCTAAAACTCCATAAAACCGTAAAAGTCCCTTCGCTGGATAAAAGCACAATACCAACAGCTGGAGACAAAACACTTTTTAAATTGTAGAGTCAACTGAAAGGCAAACGTGGTCTCAATGAAAAGAGACTCCCTATGAAAACCACATGAGATTAGGTCGCCAGGAAAAATACTGTCCTGGAAGACATAAAAACCTTGGTGAAACCACCAGGGATGAACCATTCCTCTCAACTAAGAGAAAGGAGCGGATATGGTAATGTCTAAAACCCCACATACGTCAGACGTGGTATGGTACGGCTGAGTAGATCAGAATTAGGCACAGATCAGAGAGGGAAAAAAAAAAAAAAAAAAAAGTATAAAGAATTCTGAAATGACAAGAAAAAGAAAAAAAAAAAACAGCATACATATTGCTGTCCCATATATCAAGAAGGCATACATAATCCCTGGAATATATTATCCGACTCCGGCTAAAACAAATGACCAGTAAATGACATTATAACTGCATTTAATAAACCTGAGACAAAGAAAGCAGTGTAAACTTACACCGGTAGCCAGAGGGGGTGTTAGCAGACATGCAATGGAAGGAGGCTAGGGAAGGTTCCCTGCAACATCCAGAAGCTAACTTTCACCACAACTCTTACTAAGAGGATTACTCCAAGAACCCCAATCCTGTCTTGCAGGAAAAATACCCATTAAAGGACTTAAATTCCAATTTTCTTCAGAGTACTTTCATTGCCAACCTCCTAGTTTACTAGGCAAAGAATGACTGGGGGAGTAGGGAGGGATAATTATAGCTTTGGCTGGGGTGTATTTGCCTCCTCCTAGTGGCCAGGTGTTGTATTCCCAACAGTAAAGAATGAATTTGTGGACTCTCCCTGCCATTGGAAAGAAATACAGTATTGTGTCCCTTTAAAATTGTACCATTTAACAAGAGATATCAAAGAAAATCATTTTATTTTTAACAATAGATTTAGGTAGCAATTTGAATACCATACCTCCAAGTTCCGGTAAGACACTAATATATGTTCTGTACAATAGAGGCAGTGCATCATGGTTAATATGCAAATGAGGTAGATGAGGGATAAAATCGTTGCCTACAAGAAATCCCATTAAAATCCAATCATCAATTATCCTTTCTATGTCATATTCAAACGATATCTTGCTCTACAATAAATAAAACAGATAAATAGTTAAGCAAAAACATTTTTGTATATAAAATTAAAAAAATGAACATAACATTGTGAACGTCTTACTTTTAAAGATGAAAATTCATAATCAATATATTCTCTCATTAAAGACAAGTGAAGAAGGTGAAATGTAGTTTCCTCTGGAGCAGAAATTCTGAAACAGGAGAAAAACAAAGTCATAATATTGCTAGACATGGTATATTAAAAGGACCACAAAATACAGTATAATTGAATTATTGACAAATACACAATAAAAAAGACAATGCAATGTGAATTATACACAGGCAAGATTGTATTGATGATTGTTAAGTATCTCATGTGGAGACTTGCTGTATTGTTTGAATATTAATAAATAAAAATATAAAAAAAAAAAAAAAAAAAAGACAATGCAATAGCACTTAAAGGGACACTGAACCCAATTTTTTTCTTTTGTGATTCAGATAGAGCATGCAATTTTAAGCAACTTTCTAATTTACTCCTATTATCAAATTTTCTTCATTCTCTTGGTATCTTTATTTCAAATGCAAGAATGTAAGTTTAGATGCCGGCCCATTTTTGGTGAACAACCTGGGTTCTTGCCGATTGGTGGATAAATTCATCCACCAATAAAAAAGTGCTGCCCAGAGTTCTGAACCAATAAAAAAAAACTTAGATGCCTTCTTTTCAAATAAAGATAGCAAGAGAACGAAGACAAATTGATAATAGAAGTAAATTAGAAAGTTGCTTAAAATTGTATGCTCTATCTCAATCATGAAAGAAAAAATAAATTTGGGTTCAATGTCCCTTTAATATGAAATGAGCAGTAGAATATTTTTTGCCAAGTTACAAAGGTTATTCAATTTTCCCTCACACTGTATCATATGACAGCCATCAGCCAATCACAAAATGCATATACGTATATACTATGCACCTCTGCACATGCTCAGTAGGAGTTGGAGCCTAAGAAAGTGTGCATATAAAAAAAAATGTATACGTTTTGAAAATGAAAATATATTAGAAAGTTATTTTGTCGGAAACATGAAACTTTAAATTTTGACTTTTAAAGGAGCAAATTTTAAAAAGGTA
This sequence comes from Bombina bombina, assembly GCF_027579735.1. NCBI lineage: Eukaryota > Metazoa > Chordata > Amphibia > Anura > Bombinatoridae > Bombina > Bombina bombina. Next base: position 305,778,305 of record NC_069502.1, on the reverse strand, counting down.
GGATTACCAAGCCCTGCCTTAACTTTAGCAATGTCTCTGTCACCATTTCAGATAATGCAAAACTACGCCTGAAAGTTAACAAGTGCAAAAAACGAGCAGATTTAGATTTGATAGATCACATAAATATTGGCATAGCAGCAGCCATACTGTGGTGCAGATCTGACATTTAGTATTCATAACACACTGATATTTTGTTCACACAAATGAAGATAAATTCCACACCTTAGATATGTTTGTTTAAATAAATATTTTCTTTATAGCTTCACAGTTTGTAATATTTATTTTTATAGATGTTCAATAAGCCTTTGTTTTAACATTCTAAAAACATTTCCTGTTATCAAAATGAGCTGACTATATAAACAGAAGCCACTAATGTAGACAATAGTCATAGAAGACAATGCCACTTTCTGTTTGTGCCATAATGTGCTGAACATTTGTTGATATAATGGAGATGATCTCTCTGTCCACCAGACATCGCTGAATGCAGACAGCATACGATGTCAGCATTTAACGTTGCACAAGCAGTTCTGGTGAACTGCTTGTGCAATAACGCCCCCTGCAGATTCGCAGCCGGGGTGTCAATCAACCCGATCGTACACAATAGGGCGGATTGATGTCTGCCACTTTAGAGGAATGTGTATGAGTTAAGGAGCAGCGGTCCTTCTTAACTCCTGTTTCCGGCAAGCCTGAAGGCGCGCGCAGAAACAGATGCATTGGGGCGATTGACTGTTTGATAAATCGGCCCCTTTATGTGAACCCAGCTAGTGAGTATCATTATTTCCACTGGATTGCATTTAAACGAGTCCTTATTAGGCATTGACAAAGAGAAAGTAGAACCGCATGTTCTTTCACTTGGTACAATTACATATGTAATGAATATTAAAAAAAGGGCACCATGCATTTTTAAGTTGTGTGCATTACTACTGAATTGTTTGTATAAATTAAATAATAATCGGAACACAGAGACTTTATTCCTTGGCAGAAGCTGCAACTGTGTATTAACCTCTTGACTGGCAGATTGTGTAGAAACATTAATTCAAAAAAGTTCTCTAAGGGCTGCCAATAAAGGGGTTAAAGAATGCTTAAGTGTTTCCATAAGGACAAGTCAGGGTTCAATGTGTAACAGGAGATACAAAATGCTTCTGAACATAAAGGTTTAAAAGCAGACACTTGAAGCAAAATCACAGCATAGACACCTTCTATAACAGATTCATTTGTAATAATATTTAAAGGAACAGTCTTGTCAAAATTAAACTTTCGTGATTCAGATAGAACATGCCATTTTAAGAAACATTCTAATTTACTCCTATTATCAAATTTCTTCATTCTCTTTGGTATCTTTATTTAAAAAAAAAGCAGGAATGTAAGCATAGGAGCTGGCCCATTTTTGGTTCAGCACATGGGTAGCACTTTCTGATTGGTGTCTAAATGTAGCCACAATCAGCAAGCGCTACCCAGGTGCTAAACAAAAAAATGGGCCGGCTAAGTTTACATTCAAATAAAAATACCAAGAGAACAAAGAAAAAATGATAATAGAGCATGCAACTTTATCATTTACTCCTATCTGAATCATGAAAGAAAAAAATGGGTTTAGTATCCCCTTAAAAGGTACATTAAACCCAAAAATGTTCTTTCAGGATTCAGATAGAGAATACCATTTTTAAAAAGTTTCCAATTTACTTCTATTATCAAAATTTATTTCATTCTTATGTTATTCTTTGTTGAAGAGATACCTAGGTAGGTAGCATCCCCATGCCTGAAGCACTACATGACAGGAAACAGTGCTGCCATCTAGTGTCCCTGCTAATGTATATGATTGTTGCAAAACTGCTGCTATATAGTGCTGCAGACACGTGCATACTCTTGAGCTTACATTTCTGCTTTTTAACGAAGGATAACAAGAAAACGAAGAAAAAAATGATAATAGAAGTAAATTAGAAAGTTGTTTAAACTTGCCAGGGCATCCTGTAGGAGGAGGAGCTAACAGGTGCACGAGAAAGTGGCGTGTTACCTGTCGGAGCTCGCTGAAGAACTAACTCCCGCCACGGTCCGTTGTTGGAGCGCTTTGAACACTCCCTAGGACACGACCCTACCTCTATCAGGGTCCGACTTGGAAGCACCATAGAAGCTGTCCATAGGCTCACTCGCTAGAGCCACAGTCGAAGTACTGGATACACATACACTATACGCAGACGAGAGTGGTGCATTGCTGGAAAGCGAGGGGAACAATACAGCAGAAGATACACGGTCTAAACCCCTGCACTGGGTTCACCTATGCGCTTACTGCATCAAGGGGTAAGGACCAGTAATCCATAAAGCGGTGCAGGTGCAGGTGGCAAGTACTATCCGGAGAAGCGTGAAAACTCACCGGCTGTTTCTCCCGTCGGCGGACTGTCAGATCAAGTGGGCGTTCCACAGCGAAGGGTACTTCCATAGTGAGTACAAGCACACCGGGGAGCTACAACAGTTCAGGCCCACACTGTAGGTGGCTGTACCTGCTAACTCAGCTCATTCATTCACCGGAGCTCTGCCGTGATGAGCCGCAGCCTTTAGGAGTACCGGTAATGGGAAGTTAGCGCCGGATATCTCTGCTCTGAGATTTCCTTGTGGCCGCATGTTATCATAGCGGTATCAAAGAAGTACTGAAGTCCAGTTGCCAACGCCTCCCAGTTTTGGATTATACAGTGTGGATCTCCCGTGAGAGTCATCTATGGACGCTGAGTCTGTGTGCCACCTGCCTCAACACAACCGCCTGGTCTTAGGGTAAGATCTCTGAAAGTCTATAATAATAACTGTTGCCCCAAAAGTGATACTGACTGCCTATCTCTGCATCATTATATCTTGCACGTTATACCATTTAGTCCTTGCAAGAAAAGGTACGCTCTGAGTTGCCTCTGCAAATTAACACTCAGCTTGCTGCCTACTTACTACCAAAGAGACATTTGTGATTCTGAAGGACATTTAACATGCTGCAGATACTACAGTCTCTCCCTAGCAGTGAAATCTGTATTGCTGAATAAGCCCTGGGTGTTGTACGTTTGCAACTTGAGATATATTTGTAAATATTTTTTGGGCTGCAACATGCCGTATATGCACTAGCCCCCTATCAAACAGGGCTCTCCAGGGACATTTCGGGTATATGTAACTAGCCTGCTGTCGGTTAATTTTAAAGAGACACTCTTAAAATGCAGTCTGGTTAGTTTGTTCTGTCACCAACCTTGACACACCACCAGCAGTGTCGATATATCAGCTGCACTAAGACTTCCTTTTATATAAGAGTGGGGCTGCCGGACTTCGGGCTGGTCAGAAAGCACGACCTGCTGGGAATCTATATATATATATTCTTTTTTTCCTTCATAGACTCTTTACAGGAATTAAGGTCTGCAATATTCATGTAGATAACGCTAGTTTACTAAAAGTTTCAGCCAGCACGGCTAGAATTGTTAAAGCCTGCAAGTATTTTTCATTGTTACCCTCATTTTTGCCTTTGCATTTGGGTTATATTTATCTGAAATGTATGCATATGAATGTTTATACATATATTAATAATATAGGGTCTCCTCTGAGTGCTAAGCAGTTATGTCAATAGGCCCATGACTTTTTTTTTTTTTTTTTGCAGGAACAAAGAACATAAAGCTAGAAAAATACTGCTCTAATTTATACCCTGCTATTTCTTAGAGCTTAAAAGCTAAATTTATACTGCTGAGTAGGAACGCTATCGGTTGTA